>NC_047573.1:6267500-6633750 GCF_011004845.1 Esox lucius
GGGCCCCATGCTTGTTTTATAGAGCATTACTCCTGATCTGTGGTGCAATATCCCGGCGGTTTGTGTTTACTTTCGGATGACCCTCGGATTTGACGCACGGACCGTTAATCGCCGTTGCCTCTCACTTTTCCTCGTCATATTTGAAATGTGCAGGATAAGAAGGGTCAGAAAAAGATAAGGAGACATGCTCCCCCCTGGGACATTGAACCCACACAGAATATGTGGTTGTCCTGGGTGTCTGTGTGTCAGAGCCTTAGCATCCAACGTCAGGACTCTGAGGGCTATACAAATATGTCCTGTCAGTTTGTCACAGAGATCCCCTGCAGAAGTAACCTGGAACACATGTGTTTACGCCAGCATCAGTAAATCCCACCCCTTACGGCAGTAATCTCCTCCACGCTAGCAAATATCACGTACATTGTTGACATTGAGGTCCCAGTCCAGGTCAAGAGGATAGGAACTTAAGCCTAGCAACTGGATTAAAGAGACAGGGCATGGTATTCCTATTTGCTCTTTGATGGGGAGACCCAAAGACCCACTAGTACACATCAGGATAGGGCCAACCAGGCAGGGCCAACCAGGCAGAAACAAATAAAAAATGCCCTAGACAGCTAAAGCGACATCAGAAGACCACTAACTACCCTGAGACAATGCACTGTATAGCCCAGTGGATACTCTCCCAAAGCACAAGCCATAGGTGACGAAAAATTTGACAGATAGATCTCGTCAATGACTCAACTCACTCACGTTGAGTATGGCGAAAAGACTGGCATGATATGATCCACACTTTTCTGGTCAGTCGGTCTCTCATACTGGTATAATTGTGCGCTAAATTAGCACTAAATTAACATAAGCTACTCTTTCATTTATTTCACAAACCTTCCTTCACACCTCCAATTTCCTCCAGTGTGTGTGTGTGTGTGTGTTTGTGTGACGTGTGTGTTGTGTGTTTGGTGTGTTATATGTGTTTGTGCTGTGTGACGTGTGTGTGTGATGTGTGTGTGTGTGACGTGTGTGTGACGTGTGTGTGAGACGTGTGTGTGCGTGTGTGACGTGTGTATATGTGTGTGTGACATGTGTGTGTGTAATATTCAGGACTCTGCACACGCATCATAGTCTGGCCGGCTGGTCATTTACATTTGCTGTAAGGGATCCCGCTATGAGCCTGAGATCGGCCAATAAAAGGAGGTCTGCGTCCAAAATGGCACCCCTTTCCCTACACAGTGTACTGCTTCTGACCAGAGCCTTTCAAAGTACTGATCTATAGGGAATAGGACGTAATTTGGGACACAGCCAACTAATGCATAGATTCCCACCTCCGGTAGTGGTGGGACCAGCGTTGGAGCCCTTTTCATCCTGAGTGAATAAGTGTAGTCTAAGCTCACATGAATGGTGAATGAAATTTTTTTCTGCCACCTTTCTGCAACTTGAACGTATTTACTTTGCAGAAAAATCAATTTAGTCGTCTTACAATGGAATCGTTTCAGGAATTTTATTGCTTGAATATTGAGAGCTTTCATTTAGAAAACCAATTATTTACCGTAGCCCTCTCTAACCTAGACATAATGACAGTGATACAGCATTGCAGTAACGTTGCGAAAACGTCCTGAATTGTAATCTTTGTGTTGAGCATTAATTTTGAAACAGTTTATTTCATGTTTTCTCTCTTTTAGGTTGATGAGTGGCTTGATTGAATCTGTATATTAGCAGTCTGGCATATTACTTTGCTGACAGACGCATTCATACATTATTTGTGTGGATGAATCACTTTGCGAAGGCTTTGATTTTGTGGCTTTGAAATGTGCAGTTTTCCACCACAAAAGGTCAGTCATTTGATGCCAATGAATTATGTAGTTGTTTCAGGTATTGTGTTTACAGTGTTTGATCTTCTGTTGTCATGAACTCCAATTTGGCAGGAGAGCATGTATCTTCGCCATTTTCATTTAGGGTAGATTATTAAGAAGTATGGAGTACACCTTTAGAAAGCCTTGATATTTTGTTGTGTGTGTCTGCCTGTGGTGTGTGTGTGTCTGTGTGTGTGTGTGTGTGTGTGTGTGGGGGGGGGGGTTCAGAGGGGTGAGTGTGTATATCTGTTGTTTTGTTTCAGGTTGTGTGTGTGTGGAGGCATGAGTCTGTGTGTCTGGTTTTCTGTCAGGTTGTGTTTGTGTGTGTTGAGAAGGTTGGGTATGGGTCTGTGTGTCTGGGGTTTTGTGCCGGGGTGTGTGTCTGTGTTTGTAGACAAGGCCAGGGCTGGTGGGTGTGTGTGTGTGTCTGTTTTTGTGTGCGTGTATGTATGTATGTGTCCGTGGTTCTGTGTGTGAGTGTAGGTAGGTGTGTCACTTGTTTTTGTGTGTGTCGGAATGCGTGTCTTTCATTTTGAGTGTGTAGGAATGTGTCTGTCATTTTGTGCATGTGTGTGTGTGTGTGTGTGTGTGTGTGTAGGTATGTGTATCTGTGTGTCCTTTATAAGAGATGTATTTTAGGCCTCTGCTGGTGACACATGTCAAGAACCCTCGTTGTGACACAAACATACTTCTATTCAGATGCACCCCCTCCTTCATCTCTTCCTCTCTCCCTCCCATCTTCCCTCTTCCTCTCTCCCTCCCATCTTCCCTCTTCCTCTCTCCCATCTCATATGTGCTGCTTTTCAGACTCTAAATTATAAAACCACTACCAACAAGTCATGCCAGTAATTTCTTGCGTTTGCCGTTTTGACAAACTTGCTGCATTTGTTCACGATTCAACCAATTTCCCGAGCGGCAGTATTGTCAGACTGGACTGGGTTTCACTTCGTTGTCTGGCCAATATTCCTTTCAGTTGACAATGTGAAGAATAATCCATTATTTCAGTTAATTTCCCATTTATCTGTTTCCCACAAGAGAAAATATCAACATTTGAAATTAGACAAAGGTTCGGTAAAATAAAAGATTATGTTTATGGTAACTTTGTAGGCGTCTTTCATCATGAGCATTTTTACTGCCTGTGAATTTAAGGTTCAAGTATGCAACAGCCCTCAGTTGCTCTGGTAATATTAAAAAATATTGGTTGCCATGGCAACCGTTGCTTAAAAATTGATCAGACACGCGCAGGAAAAAAAGGCTCAGTACGGCACCCTGAAGAAAACATGACAGTAAATTCAGTGTTTTAAACTGAATAGGGAAGTGGAGCCTGTTGTTCAGATCATTGAAGGTTTTTTGGGGAAGGGCCTGTTATCATATGAAGGATGTTCCTTTAAAATGTAGACTATGGTTTTCAAAGTGTTAAAGAAAATTGACAAAATGCTATCTGTATTTTAAGAGCTTTGAGGAAAATATTGGATTTTGCGCTAGTATTTGAAAGCCAATTTTGAGTGAGGTAGTTAGAGTAATGTGAAGGGCTGTTCACTGGACGGAATGAAGCGTGTTTGCTTCGCAGACATCGCAACAGCAAAAAGTTAACAAAATTTTTATAATCACGTTTACAGAAAAATAATCACGTTTACAAAACAATTTGTCTCCTTAAGAAAAATGAGGAAGGATTTATGATTAAGACTTCAAGTATAGTATAATTAGATGTGTAGCATAATTATAAACTAATTACAACAATATGTTGATTTAATTCCACCCTAACAGATCTTGTTTAGCGCACAATTAAGTACATCGCCATCTTCCTGCCTTGATTAAAAGTAGTAGATTAAAAAATTATCTTAACAAGCCAACATTAACAAGGACAAAGAGTATTTCTTTTCAAAAAGAATTTAGAGCAACAATTTGATGCACTGCAATGAAACTCAGGGAACCCGTTTTTTTTTCCAGCGCCAAAATGGCCAGTAGGTTTCGGGCCGTTTGAGGCACGAGTGACAGCTGAAGTAACCTATTGGGTGTTTGCCCCACTGTGGCATGCTCCGCCCCCATTCCTCCACATTCCTAGGCAACAGGACCGAAGATGTCATGTAGCAGGTACCCCCAGAACCGAGTTCTCACTTCTGTTGAGACTCAGTTGTCCCTAAGGTCAACTGACAGTGCTCCCATTCTCAGAACACTATACCATCCTGACTTCCCAGGGGGATAAAGAGAGTATGGGAGATATGGGGAGGGAATGCGTAATAGAGGGAAGAGAATGAGACAAGGAGAAAGAGACAGCAAGGGGAGGGGAGGGTGGAAAAAGAGAGAGGCATAGGTAGAGGGGACGGAGAAAGAAGGGAGGGAGGGAGGAGGAGAGTGGAGGATGGGAGGAGAAGAGTGGAGGATGGGAGAAGGAGAGTGGAGGGAGGGAGAATCAGAGTGGAGGTAGCGAGGAGGAGAGTGGAGGTAGCGAGGAGGAGAGTGGAGGGAGGGAGAAGAAGAGAGGAGGATGGGAGAAGGAGAGTGGAGGGAGGGAGGAGGAGAGTGGAGGGAGGGAGAAGAAGAGAGGAGGATGGGAGAAGGAGAGTGGAGGGAGGGAGGGAGGAGGAGGGCGACAGTTTGGCTGTTGTGGTGTTTTCTCAACAGTTAGTGAAGTGCAATAATTGCAGCTTTCTTCTGTGATGTGAGGTGACAAGGGGAAGAGAAGGGATGGAGCGGATTAGAGTGGGGAGAGTGAGAGGAAGCGCTGCCATTTGGCAGGATGAGTACACACACACACACATTCATGCACAAACACAAACATACAATCTTCTGTATACAAACACCCACGTTCTTGCATGCATCTACAAACACACACACACACTGGAGGAAATTGGAGGTGTGAAGGAAGGTTTGTGAAATAAATGAAAGAGTCAGGAAGTAGCTTATGTTGGTCACGCTAATAATCTTCCTTCTGTTTCTTGGTGTAGTCCTGTCTCATTTTCTGTGGAGGGGTTCCATCTGTTTCGTGCTGTAGTCCTGTCTCATTTTCTGAGAAAGGGGTTCCATCTTTTATTTCTTGCTGTAGTCCTGTCTCATTTTATGAGGAGGGGTTCCACCTTCTATTTCTTGCTGTAGTCCTGTCTCATTTTCTGAGGAGGGGTTCCATCTTCCGTTTCTTGCTGTAGTCCTGTCTCATTTTCTGTGGAGGGGTTCCATCTTCCGTTTCTTGCTGTAGTCTTGTCTCATTTTCTGAGGGGTTCCATCTTCTGTTTCTTGCTGTAGTCCTGTCTCATTTTCTGAGGAGGGGTTCCATCTTCCGTTTCTTTCTGTAGTCCTGTCTCATTTTCTGAGGAGGGGTTCCATCTTCCGTTTCTTGCTGTAGTCCTGTCTCATTTTCTGAGGAGGGGTTCCATCTTCCGTTTCTTGCTGTAGTCCTGTCTCATTTTCTGAGGAGGGGTTCCATCTTCCATTTCTTGCTGTAGTCCTGTCTCATTTTCTGAGGAGGGGTTCCATCTTCCGTTTCTTGCTGTAGTCCTGTCTCATTTTCTGAGGAGGGGTTCCATCTTCCGTTTCTTGCTGTAGTCTTGTCTCATTTTCTGAGGAGGGGTTCCATCTTCCGTTTCTTTCTGTAGTCCTGTCTCATTTTCTGAGGAGGGGTTCCATCTTCCGTTTCTTGCTGTAGTCCTGTCTCATTTTCTGAGGAGGGGTTCCATCTTCCGTTTCTTGCTGTAGTCCTGTCTCATTTTCTGAGGAGGGGTTCCATCTTCCGTTTCTTGCTGTAGTCTTGTCTCATTTTCTGAGGAGGGGTTCCATCTTCCGTTTCTTGCTGTAGTCCTGTCTCATTTTCTGAGGAGGGGTTCCATCTTCCGTTTCTTGCTGTAGTCCTGTCTCATTTTCTGAGGAGGGGTTCCATCTTCCGTTTCTTGCTGTAGTCCTGTCTCATTTTCTGAGGAGGGGTTCCATCTTCCGTTTCTTGCTGTAGTCCTGTCTCATTTTCTGAGGAGGGGTTCCATCTTCCGTTTCTTGCTGTAGTCCTGTCTCATTTTCTGAGGAGGGGTTCCATCTTCCGTTTCTTGCTGTAGTCCTGTCTCATTTTCTGAGGAGGGGTTCCATCTTCCGTTTCTTGCTGTAGTCCTGTCTCATTTTCTGAGGAGGGGTTCCATTGATGCATCATCTTCCTTCCACCACTACACTCAGTGATTCTTTCTTCACACGTCAGTCATCTCAGAGTGTTAAAGGTTGGCCGCCAGAGAGCTGAGCGGAACCATCTGTTTGTGTTATTTATGGAATTGGCCTTCTGAGCTGGCCCGCTGAACCGGCCTCCTGAGGTCAACATGGACACATCATCATCCGACCCAAACACCTTTGACCCCGGTGTCAGTTAGCTATTTCCTGTCTAGGTGGAATGGTGGCGGAAAAATACTGCCTGGAGCGGAGGTCAGGGGTTTTAGTGTGTCTGTGGGTGTGGTTATGTGGTCTACATGTGTATGTGGATGTATGTGTGTGTGTGTGTGTGTGTGTGTGCATGATGTAGGGAGGGGATGTTTAATCAAAGGTTTCCCTCACGTCAGGGTGTATCTCAGCTGGTAACTAAACTGTACATGCTTCACTCTTCACACTTTATTGTACTAATACTGTATCCACACACACTTTACGCCTCAGCGTACAGTCCATAAGGTCCATTCCACTAGAACCCTTCCTCCTGCAGAGGAACATGATGTCTGTCGGCACACCTGGATGTCATTTGCATGGCTCATGAGTCACTTATTTCTTTGAGCTGTATCAACAGTGACATACGTTACTGGTACAGCTCTAAAGAGTGGGCGAGAGGTTTAATGAATTACAGCCTACTGGAGACCTGCTCTATCCCCACAGAGACACTGCTACGGACTGAGAGAATGGAGGAGAGAGGGTGGAGGCTAGAACCTGATTAAATAAAGGAAAGAGGAGAGAGGGATGGAGTTTAGAACCTGATTAAATAGAGGAGAGAGGGTGGAGGCTAGAACCTGATTAAACAGAGGAGAGAGGGTGGAGGCTAGAACCTGATTAAATAGAGGAGAGAGGGTGGAGGCTAGAACCTGATTAAATAGAGGAGAGAGGGTGGAGGCTAGAACCTGATTAAATAGAGGAGAGTGGGTGGAGGCCAGAACCTGATTAAATAGAGGAGAGAGGGTGGAGGCTAGAACCTGATTAAATAGAGGAGGGAGGGTGGAGCCAAGAACCTGATTAAATACAGGAGAGAGGGTGGAGGCTAGAACCTGATTAAATAAAGGAAAGAGGAGAGAGGGATGGAGTCTAGAACCTGATTAAATACAGGAGAGAGGGTGGAGGCTAGAACCTGATTAAACAGAGGAGAGAGGGTGAAGGCTAGAACCTGATTAAATAGAAGAGAGAGGGTGGAGGCTAGAACCTGATTAAATAGAGGAGAGAGGGTGGAGGCTAGAACCTGATTAAATACAGGAGAGAGGGTGGAGGCTAGAACCTGATTAAATAGAGGAGGGAGGGTGGAGCCTAGAACCTGATTAAATACAGGAGAGAGGGTGGAGGCTAGAACCTGATTAAATAAAGGAAAGAGGAGAGAGGGATGGAGTCTAGAACCTGATTAAATAGAGGAGAGAGGGATGGAGGCTAGAACCTGATTCAACAGAGGAGAGAGAGTGGAGGCTAGAAGCTGATTAAATAGAGGAGAGAGGGTGGAGGTTAGAACCTGATTAAATAGAGGAGAGAGGGTGGAGGTTAGAACCTGATTAAATAGAGGAGAGAGGGTGGAGGCTAGAACCTGATTAAATAGAGGAGAGAGGGTGGAGGCTAGAACCTGATTAAATAGAGGAGAGAGGGTGGAGGCCAGAACCTGATTAAATAGAGGAGAGAGGGTGGAGGCTAGAACCTGATTAAATAGAGGAGAGAGGGTGGAAGCTAGAACCTGATTAAATAGAGGAGAGAGGGTGGAGTCTAGAACCTGATTCAACAGAGGAGAGAGGGTGGAAGCTAGAACCTGATTAAATAGAGGAGAGAGGGTGGAGGCTAGAACCTGATTAAATAGAGGAGAGAGGGTGGAAGCTAGTACCTGATTAAATAGAGGAGAGAGGGTGGAAGCTAGAACCTGATTAAATAGAGGAAAGAGGGTGGAGTCTAGAACCTGATTCAACAGAGGAGAGAGGGATGGAGGCTAGAAGCTGATAAAATAGAGGAGCGAAGGTGGAGGCTAGAACCTGATTAAATAGAGGAGAGAGGGTGCAAGCTAGAACCTGATTAAATAGAGGGAAGAGGGTGGAGGCTAGAACCTGATTAAACAGAGGAGAGAGGGTGGAGGCTAGAATCTTATTAAATAGAGGAGAGAGGGATAGAGGCTAGAAGCTGATGAAATAGAGGAGACCAATGCCTTTATGGCCCCTGTCAAAAGTAATACCATTTTAGACAGACATAATTGCCTAGGCGTATGGTGTCCTTTTATGTCTCAGCTTGGGACGAAAAACAACATGACTTTACATTTTCTCCGAATCTCTGTAAGCCTGAACTGACCTCTTGCAGTGTTCAGCTGTGGAATCAGCGATGCTTTATCGACTGGTTTTAACCAGGACCATATGGAATCGCAGTCTGGAAATCAAGGGTCAAATCATATAAACAACATGCCGTTCTGCCTACCAAATAGTACCTGGTTGGACCATGGTGGGAAGCAGTTCATGGTATGTGGAATGGTGTGTCTGTTGGGATTCCGTCACTGATTGTAATCTCCAGGAGAAACCTGTTTGTGTCCTTCAGGTGACCTGACGAGATTAACCGCTTCGTCTTTCATACATTTTCTATCTGTTCCCACCTGTTTTTCCATTTCATCAGAAAAAGCCCATTATCTTCCGACTGCCAGAATCCACAAATTGTTTAACACTGTGCTTTTAGCACACGTACGCTCGCACAAACAAACAAACACACACACACACTAGCACACACGTACAAACAGACACAATGCGCAAATGTGCTTTTAGCTTCTCATTTCTGAACGAACCAATCGATAGAGTGGATAACAGCTGTCTACCTCTTTATCTGGCAGAGATGGAGATGGAGGAGCGTGAACAGTGTTTAGCCTGAGCCGGCGGTTGTGGTAATGCATGAACGTGCACGGGCAGAGTGCGTGTTAGGGTCCTACATTATGAATGGTGGAGCGTTGCAGGCAGATCAACATCCCCTTCAAAATAATGTTGTGCACGTGTGTCTGTGACAGTGTGTGAGTTTGCGTGCGTGTGCGCTTGTGCATGTGAGTCATACCGTCTTACTGAATGAGAAGAGATCTCTGATTTGAAATCTGCTCACGGAAACGAGCTAATTGTGTGCCTTTTCCCGTGGCTTGATGGGAGTGTTGAACTTTTCTTTTTGTCTTTAGGGTTTTGTTTGTGTTCTACACCCCAGAGTGTCGGGGGGGGGGGGGGGGGGCTGAGACGCCTAGCGTGAGCTTGTGAGTGCTGTTTTGTGTTGAATGTAAAACAAATGAAAACAAACACTTTTTTTTTTTGTTCGATTTGATTTGTTTCGCGGGGCTATCGCCAACATCACCACTGTGAGGGGACCACTTGTCAACAACAAATCATTGCGGGAGCAAACGGAATGTTTGTCCTCCATTCCCCAGAGAGGTAAAGAGTGTGAGGTTTGGGCCGTACCCTGTTCTGTCCTACATATGCCCTGCCTGAGCTGCGCGTTTCTCCGTGTGTGGTGTGTGTGGTGTGTGTGTGTGTGTGTGTGTCTGTGTGCGTGGTGTCAGTGTTTCCATTCCATTCGTCCTTCCTTACAAAATATTTGATTTATTTATCGAGCCTCCAGCAGGTTTTTTTGGTGGGGGGGGGGGGGGGGGGTTATGGTGAAAGAAGCAGCGTGTGTGTGTTTGTATTCAGGCTTGCGTGGATAGTGGATGGGAGGACGGATTGTGTCTGTGCTTGACATGTCAGGTGTGTGGCCTGGGGGGGACTTGGGCTGACTGAACACTGCCATGAATGGAAGGGAACATACAGGTTGCCCCAGCCTCCCACCTGGACCCAGCCTGTCACCCAGATGACCAGACCGGACCAGTCCTCACACCACGGCCTAGACCCAGCCTGTAACCCAGACGACCAGACCAGACCTTACACCACGGCCTAGACCCAGCTTGTCACCCAGACGACCAGATTAGTCCAGTCCACGGCCTAGACCCAGCCTGACACCCAGATGACCAGACCAGACCAGTCCTCACACTGACACCCAGACGACCAGACCGGTCCAGTCCATGGCCTAGATTCAGACTTTTTCTGAACCGAACCCAACATTAACTCATTGGTGAAACTTAAGTCTGAAAGCGTGGTTTGTTTGCTTCAGTGACTATCTTTTCTTATCCGTAATGTACAAAGCAAGGGCTGTCTAGAAATGTCCCAAATGATGTCCTGTCACCTACATAGTGCTCTGCTTTGACCAGGGCACCATGGGTTGTCTGGTGAAAATCAGAGCATTATACAGGGAAGAGTGAACCATTTGGGACACACCTCTCCCTGTGTTCAGATTCGCCTCACGTTCTGTGGTGGTGTGGAATACGTCCTGTCTTCTTCTCCCCTCTCCTGAAGGAGAGGGAGCCGAGCATGTCTTGCCAAACCCATTTAATTATTCAAGAGCCGGGACCAGCCGGAGAAACAAATCCCCACCCATCCGCTTATGTCAGTGTTGGCTTGATTCTCCAACACGCTGAAAGTAAACATCCAAATGTTCAGACGCTCAACACGCAATAGATGAGTTAGCCACCAACAGGTTTCGGCTAGTTTTCAGGTTTTGACCGTTGCTGGTTTTCCTCGCCTCTGTCCAGAGAGGCCGGGCAGGCAGTGTTGGGGGTTGTGGGTGAAACGGTGGGACTGATTCTGCTTTGCCGGGAACGCGCAGTCCGGCACCTTGAAAGAGTATGACGAAGTATTTCAAACTTCATCTGAACTCATGTGTGAATAGCTACCTCTGATCCTGGCCTGTTGTTTGTTCCTTGTAACGCCATGTCCTCTGTCCGTGTTACTACATCCAACATTCAAATATTCCTTCTGAAAGACGTCGACTGAAGGGGAAGCGTGCACCAAATCACAAGAATTTGAACAGCGGTCCCCCCGAAACACCTACTGAAACAGGTAATCAAATCCACAGGACAAGCGTGGTTTTTTTTCAAAAGGTTGAAACACAACACAGATAAAAAATGGGATGGAAGGGAGGAAGAAAGCATTAGTCTTATTTCCATTGAAAGAGACCTCTCACTCCCATCAAATTGACATATATATTTTTATCACTCTGATCCAATTGGGTCTGGGTTGGACTGGCAGTGCAGTGTGGAGCTATGTTCAATAAAGTGGAGCGAGGGTGTTTGTTCACCATGAATGTCTACGAATGCATACATTTACCAATCACCAACATACACACAAACACACATAAAAAGTCTCCTAAATAAACTACCATATAATTTTACCACATAATCGTAACATATAGTGAGACATTTATTACCTAATCAACGCAAGTAAAAACCTTCAGGACGGGTCATGAAGTTCCCTCTCAGGAGCTAAAAGTTCACTGAATTGGATTGATTTGAAATAGCTTATGGGCTGTCAGTTTGGGTTACACACTTTCCTTGGCCTTGACTCTGCTTGGCTGGTTAGGACACGTTTTGGAACTGTTACCCTTTTGATATCAGCCAATGAATTATGAATCGTGGGGTTCAGCACAGATGGAAAGGAAGTAAGGCCGACCCACCCTGCCCACTTGAGCCAAGTGATATTGACAGTCCTATTCTCACCTTCCTCCGACCTGACATTTAAGGTGACACTCTACCACTATAAACAACTATATGTTATAAAATATGCATATGGGGATGGTTTTACTAGAATTAAACATTATAACATTGGCTTCCTGCGAAGCTGTAAAAAGGATTAAATGAAAGATTGAGGAAACTGAACTGGGTTGCCTTCTGATGTCTGTAGACTACATCACAGATCTTCTGTAAGGCTGGACAAACAGATTATGTTTGTATAGTATGTTGAGTTGGGACGTATATTCCACTGTCAGGTTGTATGGAAAATGAATTCCACAGGACTCCGAAAAGAAGGGGATAACTGCTATTTTGTTATTTTCCTTTTGTTTTCTATTTTCTTTTTGTAGTGTGTTTTATTTTCTCCTTTTTTCTTGTGTTTTATTTTTATTATTTTAATTTATTTTACAATGTGATTGGAGACAGCTATCGTCAAAGGACTTTGATGATAGATGGTCAGCTGTGTATTTATTTATACGTGCAATGGATGCTCTACAATTTCAAATTGTTTGTGCAGCAATGCAACTTACCCCAATTAAGGTCCTGGGGGGCAGCCCATCTTACCCCAATTAAGGACCTGGGGGGCAGCCCAACCTACCCCAATAAAGGACCTGGGGGGCAGCCCATCTTACCCCAATTAAGGACCTGGGGGGCAGCCCAACCTACCCCTATTAAGGACCTGGGGGGCAGCCCATCTTACCCCAATTAAGGACCTGGGGGGCAGCCCAACCTACCCCAATTAAGGACCTGGGGGGCAGCCCATCTTACCCCAATTAAGGACCTGGGGGGCAGCCCATCTTACCCCAATTAAGGACCTGGGGGGCAGCCCATCTTACCCCAATTAAGGACCTGGGGGGCAGCCCAAATTGCAATATATTCCCTACACAGTGCACAACTTCCAACCAATTCTGGTTAAAATGTTTTGCACTAAACGCTGTAAGGAACTGTGGTCCATTTTGGATGCGGACACTGTATCAGTAAAGCATGCTGACTATTGTGACACTTTTCATTAGATTTGTTGCGCATGACGTCAGAGACTAATGTTACTAAGGGCCTCATGTGAAATTAGGCAGGTATTAGTGAACCATACATGGTAAAGTGTTGGCCAGATCCATGTCAAAAGACCCAGGAAACTGACAATGCCCGGACACATTCTGATATGGTAGAATTATTGTTTAGAAATTTGATAGTAAGTGATAATATTATGGTGTTTTGGAAACACAGAATCTACAAGATATTTACGATGAATAATTTTATAGATTTATTTCTGTATACATTTTTCAGTTTTTATACTGAATTTCAACAACATTAACGTTGATGTGCTATAGGTTCTGGAGCCTATTTCAGCACAACTTGTCCCACTGTAAAATAACAACAGGTTGCTAAACAGACGTCCTGCTTAGGAAGAACAAAATGTGTGGTCAATTTTGTGACGGCTGGAGCAGCGGTTAAGATATTCCTTTTTTAATTTTGAAACCAAACTGTCTTTATATCTCCTATTATTCTATGAATAGCCTGTTCCCGGTCCCTGGAGATGTCACTGGGACTGCGGTAGGGAGGCAGAGACAGCAGCAGTCCTCCTTCATCGCTCTGCCTGGCTGGGATTCCTATCATCACGAAACACCTGACTCATCCATGAATTCCTTCCATCATAACGCTGCGGTCATGATTAGCATCAAGCCCTGTGTCTAACGAAGACATACACACACACACACACCATTTCCTCAACCCTCATTGGAAAAGACATTCAGAGTGTAGGAATGTTGTCCTGCTGTTGGAGAATGGGGCGTGGTGAAAAGAAACAAGGAATCAAGAAAAGATACACTTGGAAGGAGCAACTTAGTTGTGAAAAATATGCAGCCTATTTAGCTCATTTCTGTATTCAGTACCTCGAAAAGAGGCAAATGGCAGGTGGAAGGATTATCATGAACCAGCAGCAGAAGGTACTGAGTGAGCTTTCTGGTTTGTTTTTGCCCATAGCAACATAACCAATCTAAAAATATTCCATTCTTTATTCATAGTATGCCTGTACTGGATCAGAGTTACACTTTGTATTGGAGTCTACAGATACGGAATACATTACAATCTAGGACACCCAGCAATAGTCCTGCAACTATAAGAAACATTTTCTTTTGTCATTCCGTGTGAATGGCCAAATTGGGAACCAAACATACTATAAATTTAATATTTATTAGGCAATGTGTCAATTGTCTGTTTAGGATTGCTGAAAAATCACCTAGAGCACATAACCATTATTGTGGGCCAAGGAACATGTAAATTACTCAACCATCTTATAGCCTGTAAACTCTCCTGGTGTTCAACCCTCCAACATAGTTTGGATTGGCTGGCAACATAATATGGGCCAGCGTGACCTCATAACTTATATCTCCTCACTTCAAAGAGTCTCAGAGCCCGTTCTAATTATAAAGGCAGTTCAATATTTAAATACCTTAATTAATTCTGTTTAATGGAAAACAAAGGCCCACACACTGTGCCTGAGTCAGTGATGGCGCCTGGTTCTTCCGGGCCACATCTTCTGACCAGAGCCCAGTGAACTGTTGGTTGCCATTTAGAGCTCTGTGTCTGAATCATCTGCCCCACCTGTCTGTCAGGGTTTCCCGCCCGCTAATCATCTCATATTCTTTTGGTGTGTCCCAGTCACATCATATTCCTGACGAAAAGGCTTCGCAGGGAGAGCCTCTTATGTTCACGCAAACCTTTACTTGTTCCCTGTTGCTTTACGTGCACAGGGAGATATGTCTAGCTCGCAGACCTTATGTGGAATTTGATGTTTGTCTATTAACTAATGCGCGCTTTCTATTAGCAACTTAGTAGCTAATAATAATCGTGTGAATGAGGGATCTTGTTTTATAGTACAATAGACACGGTCATTGTTGTTAAAGGGATAGGTCACCCAAATAACTGAACTGCAATGATTTCCTTGCCCTGTACCCACTGTGTGGTGACAGTGGTCCATGTTTCCAGGCATCTGTGGAACATACTGTGCATATCCCATTTGTCATGGGACCAGTACATCATGTCACCAGAACATACAAATCTAACATTTATTGTGAGCCTCACCAAAGCCATTTAATTATTTAACGATGCTGCGTGACAAATGCTAATTTTGGTCCCCAATCTTGAAGAGGTCTTGTGGCAGAAATGCTAAAGCGTTCGGGTTTGTTAACAGTGCTGGCATTTGGCTTTTTAAATAAAGCCTAGTAGGATCTGTTGCCTTGTATATACACTCATTACAGGACCTGTGATGGAAGGGTGGAGTGGTAAAAGGCTGTTGTTGTAGAAGGGTGGAGTGGTAAAAGGCTGTTGTTGTAGAAGGGTGGAGTGGTAAAAGGCTGTTGTTGTAGAAGGGTGAAGTGGTAAAGGGGTGTCGTTGTAAAAAGTTCAAGTGGTAGAAAGCTGTATTTGTAGAAGTGGGGAGTGGTGGAAGGGTGGGGTATTGAAAGGGTGTAGTTGTAGAAGGGTGTAGTTGTAGAAGGGTGTAGTTGTGGAAGGGTGTAGTTGTAGAAGGGTGGAGTGGTAGAAAGCTGTAGTTGTAGAAGGGGGGAGTGGTGGAAGGGTGGGGTATTGAAAGGGTGTCGTTGTAGAAGGGTGTAGTTGTGGAAGGGTGTCGTTGTAGAAGGGTGGAGTGGTAGAAGGGTGTAGTTGTGGAAGGGTGTAGTTGTAGAAGGGGGGAGTGGTGGAAGGGTGGTGTATTGAAAGGGTGTAGTTGTAGAAGGGTGTAGCTATAGAAGAGGGGAGTAGAAAGGTGACGTGGTAGAAGGGTGCAGCAGTAGAATACAGGACTCTGTTCCCAAGCTGCACACACAGAGTAACTGTTTTCTCAAGGCCATTTACATGTTTTGGTAATGAATTGACAATATACGTCTATAACCTTCCCATTGACAGACGGCTGGCTATGGATATGTCGGTGCAAGGCATTTATCATATTTCACCCTTCGGGTTTTTACATATTGTCACAGCGATAATTTTGATTAATGTGAGGAAGTCGTTTGAGGGGATCTGCCAAGTCCCCACTTGACAGTTCAGTTAGCTTCACGTTTGTCACTTCAGGAGCTCATGTAGCTAGAGAGACTGGCCTCGTCCCAAACTGCACCCTCTCCCTAATGCAACGCACTACTGGTACCCAGAGCCCATGTGGCGTAGTGCACTATACAGTGAATAGGGTGCGGTTTGGAACGCAGGCAGTCAGCAGGGAATCCCGTATGTAATTCAATGTAAAGTCCAGGATCCCACCCAAAAAAATTGAATCTGTCGATTTAATTAGAAAACTGAATATACCGATCCTGCTGAAATAGCTTTAAAACGTTGATCCAGCTTTGACGGTGGTGAGGTCCACCCATTGTCCTCTGTCTCTGCAGAGACGTCTGTGTGTGTGTGTGAATGTGTTTGTGTGTGAGTGTGTTTGTGTGTGTGTGTGTGTGTGTGAATGTGTTTATCTGTGTTTGTGTGTGTGTCTGTGTGTGTTTGTGTGTGTGTGTGTGTCTGTGTGTGCGCCCCCACAAGGGGCCAGTTCACATTATTCAGATGAATTCTGTGTCTCAGTTCTCTGTCATAACAGAGGCCCCCACCCAGCACCAGATAAGGTGGGTGGCGTCTTCATACGTAACACATCAACTGAACTTTACACACACACACACACACACACACGCACGCACACACACATACACACACACGAGTGTGTGTGAGCACGGCACTGGTAGAAAGAATAGTTGTGGTGGGTGTGGGTGGGCAGAAGGCAGGCCAGGAGGGACAGAGTGTGCGCTGCCATATTTACGCACGCCTACACACTAATATACCCGCTGGCTTCTCTGTGCAGAACGCCGGGCCAGAAGACGTTTGCTGTTCGGTGCTCGGTGTCGCTGTGCGGCAGTGTTACTGTGTCCGTAAACCTCAAGGACAAACAGGACTGTTGGTGTTTCATAGACCATGATACCGGACGTTTCACAGCCATGCGTTGGTGGCTTGGTAAACCTCCCTGTCCAGTCCACAGAATCCCAGCCATGGCCATTACTGTCAAGGCGGAGGTGGAGCTGCACAACAACAGATGACAGAGTTCTGTTCCCAGGTGGGGGGGGGGGGGGGGCGTCTGTGACCTGATGTCCTGTCCACACGGCCGTCTAATAGCAATAATATTCACCGTCATCGTCATGATAAGGCTGGTAAAAATAGTCAATAATAATCACGTCATCATGATGATAAGGCTGGTAATATTAGTCAATAACAATCACTGTCATCATCATGATAAGGCTGGTAATATTAGTCAATAATAATCATCGTCATCATCATGATAAGGCTGGTAATAATAGTCAATAATAATCACTGTCATCATCATGATAAGGCTGGTAATATTAGTCAATAATAATCACCGTCATCATCATGATAAGGCTGGTAATATTAGTCAATAATAATCACTGTCATCATAATGATAAGGTTGGTAATATTAGTCAATAATAATCACTGTCATCATCATGATAAGGCTGGTAATATCAGTCAATAATAATCATCGTCATCATCATGATAAGGCTGGTAATATTAGTCAATAATAATCACTGTCATCATCATGATAAGGCTGGTAATATCAGTGAATAATAATAATCGTCATCATCATGATAAGGCTAGTAATAATAGTCAATAATAATCACTGTCATCTTCATGATAAGGCTGGTAATATTAGTCAATAATAATCACCGTCATCATCATGATAAGGCTGGTAATAATAGTCAATAATAATCACTGTCATCATAATGATAAGGCTGGTAATATTAGTCAATAATAATCACGGTCATCATCATGATAAGGCTGGTAATAATAGTCAATAATAATCACTGTCATCATAATGATAAGGCTGGTAATATTAGTCAATAATAATCACCGTCATCATAATGATAAGGCTGGTAATATTAGTCAATAATAATCACCGTCATCATCATGATAAGGCTGGTAATATTAGTCAATAATAATCACTGTCATCATCATGATAAGGCTGGTAATATCAGTCAATAATAATCATTGTCATCATCATGATAAGGCTGGTAATATTAGTCAATAATAATCACTGTCATCATCATGATAAGGCTGGTAATATCAGTGAATAATAATAATCGTCATCATCATGATAAGGCTAGTAATAATAGTCAATAATAATCACTGTCATCTTCATGATAAGGCTGGTAATATTAGTCAATAATAATCACCGTCATCATCATGATAAGGCTGGTAATAATAGTCAATAATAATCACTGTCATCATAATGATAAGGCTGGTAATAATAGTCAATAATAATCACGGTCATCATCATGATAAGGCTGGTAATAATAGTCAATAATAATCACTGTCATCATAATGATAAGGCTGGTAATATTAGTCAATAATAATCACCGTCATCATAATGATAAGGCTGGTAATATTAGTCAATAATAATCACCGTCATCATCATGATAAGGCTGGTAATATTAGTCAATAATAATCACTGTCATCATCATGATAAGGCTGGTAATATCAGTGAATAATAATCATCGTCATCATCATGATAAGGCTAGTAATAATAGTCAATAATAATCACTGTCATCTTCATGATAAGGCTGGTAATATTAGTCAATAATAATCACCGTCTTCATCATGATAAGGCTGGTAATAATAGTCAATAATAATCACTATCATCATAATGATAAGGCTGGTAATATTAGTCAATAATAATCACGGTCATCATCATGATAAGGCTGGTAATATTAGTCAATAATAATCACTGTCATCATCATGATAAGGCTGGTATTATCAGTCAATAATAATCATCGTCATCATCATGATAAGGCTGGTAATAATAGTCAATAATAATCACTGTCATCATAATGATAAGGCTGGTAATATTAGTCAATAACAATCACCGTCATCGTCATGATAAGGCTGGTAATATTAGTCAATAATAATCACCGTCATCATCAAGATAAGGCTGGTAATATTAGTCAATAATAATCACCGTCATCATCATGATAAGGCTGGTAATATTAGTCAATAATAATCAACGTCATCATCAGGATAAGGCTGGTAATATTAGTCAATATGATCACCGTCATCATCATGATAATGCTGGTAATATTAGTCAATAATAATCACTGTCATCATCATGATAAGGCTGGTAATATCAGTCATGATATTAACATTTATAAACATTTAGCAGACGCTCTTATCCAAAACCACTTTGGGTTGTGGTTATGCATGTACTAGGTGGTTTGAAGATGGCCTGTTTGCCATGGTTTACTGTTACATTATAATAATGTACAGTTGGGCTGTAAGTTTGCATACCCTGGCAGAAATTCTGAAATGTTGGCATTGATTTTTAAAATATGACTGATCATGTAAACAAAATTGCCTTTTATTTAAGGATAGTGAAGCCATTTATTAACTCACAGTTTGCCTTTTATTTAAGGTAAATGAAGCCATTTATTAACTCACAGTTGTTTGGCTCCTTCTTAAATCATAGTGATAACATGAATTCAAACTTTTGGCCCTGATCAAAAGTTTACATACACTTGAATGTTTGGTCTTGTTACAGACACACAAGGTGACACACACAGGTTCAAATGGCAATTCTAAGTGAATTCCCCATACCTGTGACTTTTTAAAGATGGAAAAGGTTATAAAAAGATTTTCAAAGCCATGCAAAATGTCAGTACTGTTCAATCACTTATTAAGAAGTGGAAAATTCTGGGATCTCATGAAACCAAGCCAAGGTCAAGTAGAACAAGAAAGATTTCAGGGGAATCTTGTGAAAATTGATGGCAAGATGAAGACAATTTGCATTCTTCTGCATGAAAGCTGGGCTTGGGATGCTCTTGGACTGCTGCAGCATGACAATGACCCTAAGCACAAGGCCAAGTTGATCCTCCAGGTGTTACAGCAGAAAAAGGTGAAGGTTCTGGAGTGGCCATCACAGTCTCCTGATCTTAATATTATCAAGCCACTCTGGGGAGATCTCAAACGTGCGGTTCATGCAACACGACCAAAAACTTGCCAAGACAAATGGGCAGCTATACCACCTGCAAGGATTTGGGGCCTCATAGACAACTATTTAAATTAAGTCTGTACACTGTCATTGATGCTAAAGGGGGCAATACACAGTATTAAGAACTAAGGGTATGCAGACTTTTGAACAGGGGTCAGTTAATTTTTTCTTTGTTGCCATGTCTTGTTTTATGATTGTGCCATTCTGTTATGACCTACAGTTGAATGTGAATCCCATAAGGCATAAAAGACATGTTTTGCCTGCTCACTCATTTTTTCTTTACAAATGGTACATATATTACCAATTCTCCAAGGGTATGCAAACTTTTGAGCAAAACTGTACCTCCAGTCATCTAGTGTTCAGATCCGGTCCCAGGTTTGGATTCATAAAACATCTTAAAAGGCCCCACGTTATGACAAAAAGTTTCCTGACCTTTTTCCGTAGCTGGGGATTTCACTACACAGGACAATCTATGACTTTAAGTGGAACTCTGCTGTCTGGCTCCACGTGCATTTCAATCTATTAACCTTTCCTGATTCACAGCAGTGCGCAAGCCTGTTTCCCGGGAAATAGAAAGCACAGAGGGAGAGAGAGAGATTGATAGAGGGAGAGAGAGAGATTGATAGAGGGAGAGAGAGAGATTGATAGAGAGGGGGGAGATTGATAAAGAGAGGGAGAGAGAGGGAGAGGGAGAGTGATCAGAGCTGTCATCCTCTTGCGTGGTCCCAGGTCTCCCCTGTGAAGTTAAATCCCATGGTGATTCTCCAATCTCCTACACACAAATAGACGCTGGCCGGGCTCCTCATCCGCTGTTCCAGTGCTCTGGCTGCCGACTCTCTTCTTTAGGAGGCCATCATCTAATCTAGCAGGTCTCCATCCCCAGCGGAGCCGTATCCTGGACAGTTTACGGACCCTGTTTCTGGGATGGAGTCCAAAATCCCCCCACACACAGGCAGTCTCATTGCCTTGTCGTCCTCTTCCTCCCTCTCATCCCATTTCTCTTCCTCTTTTTTCCCATTTCTCTTCCTCTTTTTTCCCATTTCTCTTCCTTTTTTTCCCTCTTTTTATCCCCCTCTCTTCCTGTTTCTCTCCTGTTTCTGTCCCTCTCTCTTCCTGTTTCTCTCAGTTTTCTCTCCTTCCATCCTTCTCTATTGCAAAGTGTTTATGGCTCAAATCAGCCAAGCAAAACAGACCCAGAGCCAACTGCTTTCAATTCAACTCACATCAACATTCCAGCTGCATCTCCTCTCTCGGATGCTGGCTCTCAATTGGCCAAGTCCTCATTAAAGCAAATTCAAGCGATTCTTTCTTTTTAAGGCTTGATCTATGCTACTACATTCCCACTCATCTATCCTTCACAGAGAGAAAGTTCTTGGGTTCTCCATTCTACATTCTCCTGGTTCTGAGTCTTTGGCGAACCATTGTGGAACATACATTTTGTAGAGATGGTCGCTTGGTAACGAGAACTTATTTACATTTAATTACATAAGTTAGACCCGGATATGCATCTAGCAATATTTCCCACAATAAACCAGGTGGTTCCATCCCTGGAGGTTGATTGGCTGAAGGCCGTGGTATATGAGCCCGTATACCACAGGTATGACATCACATCACTTTTTATTTCTCTGACTGCATTTGTAACCGCTTTTAGTAGCAATAAAGCACCTCAGGGGTTTGTGGTACAATGCCAATATCCACTGTGTCGTGCCTAAGAACAGCTCTTGGCCATGGTATATTGGCCATATACCACACCCCCTTTTGCCTTATTGCTTAATTAAACAATCTGTGCAAGCATAAGCTTGGCCATGTTAAAGTACCATCCATTTCAGTGTAGTTCATTGGCTGTTCCCGCATCACTGGAGCTGCAAAACACGAACCAACTGGGTCATCAGGAGGGATCAGCCAATGAACAATAGGGTTGTAAGCCCCGCCCAGTAGATAAAATGTAAATGCTTTTAATGCAAAAAAAAAAATCCTCCTATTTAAGTCCTTTAACCATCACGCACATAGGTTTTTTACATGGCCTCACGTTCAAAATAGTTTACATGATAAAATGTTTTCTTTATCATGTACATATGAATTAGCGAGCCTGGGAAGGCATGAAATGACTGTAATTAAAATAAATGTACCTTGACTGACAAAAATGATTCTCTATTGTGTATCTGTACATTACTTACGTAGGTAATGGCAATCCTAATGTAATTATTTCAATTGGTGCCCCCTTTTACTGACAAATATTGTTTTTATCTCTACGCTTTCCCCCAATAAGTGCTTTGCTGACAATTAATTATGAATGCTGCCATGCTAAGTTCCACTGGTATATGACACCTCCGAGATGCCCTATTTAATGTAGACTTAATGAAATTGCTTGGCAACAGTCTGCAGGGTGAGCTGTATTTCTATAAATGAAGGGGTTACTCTCTGTGACATCCAGACAAACATTTTGTGGTGCGGTGTACCTTAATATGATATCAGTGCAGCCTCACCTGATTATTTACAGAAGACTCAGCTTGACCATAACTCCAGCTGGCTACAACAGAAAAATCAGCTGTGGACAACTGCATGTTTGTCATATCTGGTAGCCAGGAGTGTTTATGATTCAGTCAACTTCGGTGTCAAAGTAATTGATCGAATTCACTGATTCATTTAGTCATCAGGTGAGGTTCCGTGTGAGTTCTGTTTTTAACCCAAACCCTCGAAGTTGGATAGTTGCCGAGGGCTGACACAAACAGAGGAACAATGACGGGTTAACTTCCCTGCTCAAGGACAGAACAACATACCATTCACCTATTTCGGCACAGCTGTTAAACCGAGCAACCTTTCAGTTTCTGGTCAGATGCTCCGTTAAGCTTCCTGCAGACCCTGCTAAAACGTCCTGAAGAATGACCACTATAAACGTATCTGAAATATTTTCCGGGACTTATATAATCATAGTGGGTTATATTTGTGGGAAAACAAATATTGATAGTAATCTGCAATTAAATTAATATAAACAGGAAACTGTGTAATAATAGCTTCCTTTTTGCTTGTTTCCTCCACTTCTTTTTGAAGTGTGGCAGAGCCCCAAGTGAGGAGGCATCACTCCTCCTCCCCACGGTGCTTTGAGAGGGAGGGAAAGAATGCGTTGCATTTCCTCGATTCCTCACGACTTCTCCCCTCGCCTCTTACTCACAACTCTCTGGATAAGAAGTCAGATCAGGGGATGAAAGACATCGAGCGTTTTGAGAAAAAAAAACTTTGGACAGCTTTGAACATTTTAGAATTTTTTTGGTGAGTGAGTGATTGACGGACCGCGCAAGCCACTGTAATTCCGGTAGCCTTTCCAGAAACAACCTGGTTGTGTTGCCCTTTTTAGACTGTGACAGGGTGCATTTCCTAACACCAGTGGGATATACCAGGGGAACTTAAATGCATTTTGAGGAGGTCAAGTCACACAAATGTCCCAGAGGGCAAAGGTTAAAAATGATGTTACCATTTGTTGGTGTAGTAACCCTCTAACTTGACAACTGTTCACACCTCTCTAGAGGAAACGGTATATTTATAAATATACACACACAGTCCATTCATGTTTTTTTCAAGGCGTTCACTGAAACCCTTGTATTCTACACTGTCGAACTGGAAATAGTGAAAGGATGTGCATGTTTACTTGAATGGGACATTGAAAAGGATTACCAAAGATTAACTAGTAAAAAATGTTGTGTTTACTATCTATTCATAGAGCATATTATAGGAGGCGTTACAGAGATATATTGATAAGTAAATACTATGTTGCAATTGGTAATTTAATTTAAAGATATAACTACAAACAGCGAGTAGAGCACAATGACCATGTTTGACGTCCAGTATTCAGGTTATTAAATGGCTGTGTTGGAATTTCCAGTATTCAGGTTCATTTATTGGCTGTGTTGGATGTCCAGTATTCAGGTTAATTTAATGGCTGTGTTGGACGTTCAGTATTCAGGTTAATTTAATGGCTGTTTTGGACGTCCAGTATTCAGGTTATATAATGGCTGTTTTGGACATCTAGTATTCAGGTTATACACTCACCTAAAGGATTATTAGGAACACCATACTAATACTGTGTTTGACCCCCTTTCACCTTCAGAGCTGCTTTAATTCTATGTGGCATTGATTCAACAAGGTGCTGAAAGCATTCTTTAGAAATGCTGGCCCATATTGATAGGATAGCATCTTGCAGTTGATGGAGATTTTTGGGATGCACATCCAGGGCACGAAGCTCCCGTTCCACCACATCCCAAAGATGCTCTATTGGGTTGAGATCTGGTGACTGTGGGGGCCATTTCAGTACAGTGAACTCATTGTCATGTTCAAGAAACCAATTTGAAATGATTCGAGCTTTGTGACATGGTGCATTATTTTGCTGGAAGTAGCCATCAGAGGATGGGTACATGGTGGTCATAAAGGGATGGACATGGTCAGAAACAATGCTCAGGTAGGCCGTGGCATTTAAACAATGCCCAATTGGCACTAAGGGGCCTAAAGTGTGCCAAGAAAACATCCCCCACACCATTACACCACCACCAGCAGCCTGCACAGTGGTAACAAGGCATTATGGATCCATGTTCTCATTCTGTTTACGCCAAATTCTGACTCTACCATCTGAATGTCTCAACAGAAATCGAGACTCATCAAACCAGGCAACATTCTTCCAGTCTTCAACTGTCCAATTTTGGTGAACTCATGCAAACTGTAGCCTCTTTTTCCTATTTGTAGTGGAGATGAGTGGTACCCGGTGGGGTCTTCTGCTGTTGTAGCCCATCCGCCTCAAGGTTGTGCGTGTTGTGGCTTCACAAATGCTTTGCTGCATACCTCGGTTGTAACGAGTGGTTATTTCAGTCAAAGTTGCTCTTCTATCAGCTTGAATCAGTCGGCCCATTCTCCTCTGACCTCTAGCATCAACAAGGCATTTTCGCCCACAGGACTGCCGCATACTGGATGTTTTTCCCTTTTCACACCATTCTTTGTAAACCCTAGAAATGGTTGTGCGTGAAAATCCCAGTAACTGAGCAGATTGTGAAATACTCAGACCGGCCCGTCTGGCACCAACAACCATGCCACGCTCAAAATTGCTTAAATCACCTTTCTTTCCCATTCTGACATTCAGTTTGGAGTTCAGGAGATTGTCTTGACCAGGACCACACCCCTAAATGCATTGAAGCAACTGCCATTAGATTGGTTGATTAGATAATTGCATTAATGAGAAATTGAACAGGTGTTCCTAATAATCCTTTAGGTGAGTGTATAATGGCGGTTTTGGAATTTCCAGTATTCAGGTTATTAAATGGTTGTGTTAGAATGCCCAGTATTCAGATTAATTTCATGGCTGTGTTAGAATGTCCAGTAGTCAGATTAATTTAATGGCTGTGTTGGAATTTCCAGTATTCAGGTTATATAATGGCTGTGTTGGACGTTCAGTATTACTATAATGGCTGTGTGGGACGTTCATTACTACTATAATGGCTATGTTGGATGTTCAGTATTACTATAATGGCTGTGTTGGACGTTCAGTATTACTATAATGGCTATGTTGGACGTTCAGTATTACTATAATGGCTATGTTGGACGTTCAGTATTACTATAATGGCTATGTTGGAAGTTCAGTATTACTATAATGGCTGTGTTGGACGTTCAGTATTACTATAATGGCTGTGTTGGATGTTCAGTATTACTATAATGGCTATGTTGGACGTTCAGTATTACTATAATGGCTGTGTTGGACATTCAGTATTACTATAATGGCTGTGTTGGACGTCCAGTATTACTATAATGGCTGTGTTGGACGTTCAGTATTACTATAATGGCTGTGTTGGACGTCCAGTATTACTATAATGGCTGTGTTGGATGTCCAGTATTCAGTCCACAGCTCTTCTCATCCCTACCTTGCCCTCATCAGTCAGCTTTGTTCCTATTGGCAGGACATCCCCTGCCAATGAAATCAGGCTTTACTACATAAAGGAAATCCTTGTTTTGTAGCTCTGGCTATAGGGAGGTTGTCTTTTCAAAGAAAATGTGATTTCCCCTCATCCAGTTTCTCTGAAACAGCAGCTTGTCCTTTGCATTGTATTTGGACGCTGGAGACTGTCAGTATGTATCATACCAGCCTTCCTGGGCTCCACACACTCCCAGAACAAGCTACAATTAAAAAATTAAGGCATAGCAGATGCCACTTCATCTGTGCTGTCCGGGTTTGGGAAATACAGGAATGTCATCAGTCATTCAAATCACTATACTAGCTTGGATGAGGAAAGAGGAGAGCACTGGCTGGAGACAGAGAAGGGGGAGAGTCAAGGAGGGAGATGGAGGGAAGAGGGGGAGAGTGCCCAGAGAAATAAAGAGAGAGAGGGAGAGGTAGAGGGGAGAGAGGGAAGGAGAGAGAAGATAGAGAAACAAAGAGGCACGGCTGTGAATAAGTGTACTGAAACTTGGCATAAGGACGAAAAGATAATGAAAGAAAAATCTTCAGATTGATTCGTCTTCTGTTAAACCTCCCCAAGGAGGACCCTTATGCTGCACATCTCACACTTACAATGAGGAGGATGAAAGTCTGGAGCTTGGGTGTGTGTGTGTGTGTGTGTGTGAGTGAGTGTGAAACTACTGTAGGCCTCCGGGTGCCAAATGCAGTACAGTACAATATGACTTCATTACACTGATCTCTGATACACTCTGACAGTCACTGATGATGTAGGGATGTAATGTACAGCAAAGCACTGGAACTTGATGGAAACAGGGAGACACAGCAAAAGGAAAATCATCAGAAGAGACATGTACAATGAATTATTGAAAGCGTCATGTGATGACGAAAAAGTCTCAAGAGTTCACTGAAATTTGACCTGTTACGGACGTCTTCTACTTTTTTCATTTTTGATGACTGAATTCATTTCTTTTTGGTTAAAGGTTTTGTGATCAAAACCAGAAATGATTTAACAATGGTTAATAGTGAATTATAATTTACAGGTCAGGCCTTGGGATAGATTTAAAATAGAAAAAAAAGAGTTCACCTTTATACCAGGTAAGCCGATTGAAAACCAACTGTCATTTGCTATGACGACCAGATCAAAGGGATAACAGTGCAATTTAACAAAAAGTTACACCTGCTCAAATTAAACTATATAGAATGGGCAAAGAAGCCATGATGTCAGATCAGTAAACTACACCACCTGTGGTGGTACTTCCTGTTTATACCAAGTGACAAGGAAGGAGTTCACTGTGTGGTGGTACTTTTACATTCCACTGTTGGAATAAGGTGATCGCAGCAACAGTGATTAGAGTGCAGCTCAGACCACTGTTTTGTTTAAAAGAAAGGAGTGATGAGAGTTTTGGGGAACAAGAGAAACTCAAAATGCAGATTGCTCCAACTTTCAGTGAAAGCATTGCGCATTGCGCTCAGTTCTAAATGCACCAATCTAGAGCCCTGTCCGTTTGCTCATTAGCGCTGGCAGTTTATCTTCCTTCAGATAGTAGCAGATATCTACAAGGCTATAGAGAAACGGTGGAGATACACACTATTAATAAAATAGTGTGTGAGTTTAGTTTTTTTACATTACCAGCTATAATGAATGCACGCGCATTGCAGTTTTAATGGTGTGGCAGTACACGTGTTTGAATACGAGTGTATTGTGGCGATTGGTAACCGGCGTCATCCCACACAGCCGTGATCCAGTTTCACTATTGACAGGGACAGTCGCTTTCCTCGTCGCTAGGCAGTTTGTGTCAACCGATTTCATAAGACGCTTTCAATACAATCAATTTGATACGATTCATCAGAAAACAACTGTCATGCCACAGGCTGCGCGTGGCTAAGCGGAAATACATCTCTCTGGTGATCTCTCTCTCGCTCTCTTTCCCTCTTTCAGACATTTTTTCCCTCCATGTATTCCGACTCAAGATGGATAATCCGAGCCACAGTAGCTAATTACACTGAGTGGATCCCTGCCACCAGGAGACCGACTCATACCCGTTGAAGTGTTATGCTGTCACTGAATAACAGCACCAGTCAACTGGGGGAATCATACAAGACACACTTCTTTTGACCTACTTACTTAAAACGAGGTCTGCCCCTTCCCCCGACTTCCACGTTAAGCAGTGGCTGGAGCTGCTTTGACTGTTGACAGTTTGAATAAAGTTCTGTTGGAAATGAGCTGTATTGATATTATCACCAGAGGTGACAGTAAGCCGGTCAGGTTGAATTGCGGCAGCGTGCCATGCTGCTCTAGCCTGACCTTCAATGGACTTTATGCTTGCAGTTGTAAGCATTTATCGTAGAGGATCAAAGCTTAAAATGTGGATGCGTTAGCCAACATCAATAACTATTGTTAACGATTCTATTATTTTTTGCATTTTAGCTGATGCTCTTGTCCAGAGCGACTAAGGTCAACTATCGTGCTCAATTAACTATCAAGACTGAACAATGTGCCGGTGTGGGGATTCAATCCAGCAACCTTTTGGTCAATGGTCAGTTGCTGTAATCGCTATGTTATCTGCTATGGGGTTCCATTTAGGCCAAAAATATGTCTACTGTTTTTTGTCATTTGTTGATTAGTTAACAGCCTCTGTACAGGTTTTATATACTGTACATGGGAGTAGTATTGGTAAATAAACATGCCCTGAACAACTGACATTCAGCCAACCTCATCTTAGTCTTAACACCAGCTTTTCCTCTATCCTCACACTCCTCTCCATCAAGTATGTTAGTCCAGCTACAGATACAGACACCGGCAATTACCAATCTGAATGACAAGTTAGTGGACACAAACAGCAAACAACTTCAACCAGTGTATGCTAAACAGCAAACAACATCAGCCAGTGTATGCTAAACAGCAAACAACATCAACCAGTGTATGCTAAACAGCAAACAACATCAACCAGTGTATGCTAAACAGCAAACAACATCAACCAGTGTATGCTAAACAGCAAACAACATCAACCAGTGTATACTAAACAGCAAACAACATCAACCAGTGTATACTAAACAGCAAACAACATCAACCAGTGTATACTAAACAGCAAACAACATCAACCAGTGTATGCTAAACAGCAAACAACATCAACCAGTATATACTAAACAGCAAACAACATCAACCAGTGTATACTAAACAGCAAAAAATATCAACCAGTGTATACTAAACAGCAAACAACATCAACCAGTGTATACTAAACAGCAAACAACATCAATTAGTGTATGCTAAAAACCAAACAACATCAACCAGTGTATACTAAACAGCAAACAATATCAACCAGTGTATGGTAAAAACCAAACAACATCAACCAGTGTATACTAAACAGCAAACAACATCAACCAGTGTATGATAAACAGCAAACAACATCAACCAGTGTATACTAAACAGCAAACAACATCAACCAGTGTATACTAAACAGCAAACAACATCAACCAGTGTATACTAAACAGCAAACAACATCAACCAGTGTATGGTAAACAGCAATGTACCTATTTTTGTCTTTAATGGAACCCCATAATCTACCTGTATGTTAAAATGTTTGACGAGGTCCGTCCCTTTGTAATTGAGCTGTCTGTTGTTATGCAACTTGTTAATGAAAGTTTACTGCAGGCTGAGAATTGCGGAAAAAAGCAACATCCCCGGTACCTTGTGGACCCAGAACCTTTTTCAGAGAAAAACAAAGTGACTGAATGAACCCATGCCACAATATTTCCTGCAAACGTGACGACAGAGCTGCGAATGCCGGCTGGCCCGTATGACTGCCCCCCCCCCCCAGAGTTTCACAGCAGGGATGCTAGTCCCGTCCCAGGGAAATGACACACAGGCACTAACGTGTTCAAACGTGCCGATTTCAATTGCGAAAAAATTTAATAAAAAAGGCTGAACCAGGAAAGTCGGAGTTGCCGAGTAACTTGGGCGGCGGACCGTCTTAGGGAAGCGCTTCCAACCAGGGGCGTCTGGAGTTGATCCATCTGATCTGCATGCGCAGCTTGACAATGAGTTTTTGTCGAGGCATTCTCCCTGGCCTCTCTTCCGTTGGAGGAGGTGAGCCCTTACTTGCACATCGCAAAGCACAATCTTCCAGTGAGTAATTGTTCTAACGGGCTGCATGTGCTGGGGACAGCGTGGAGGTTTATAGAGGCGCTTGTTACAGCCCAATCAATCCACTACTAGAGTGGGTAATTACTACATTTACAACCGCAACAAGCAACAGACGCAGGGACACAGAGGCGTCATTGTCCCAAGAAACAATGGGGTGGTCCGTGTAATCCTGTACAGACCCGCTCTGGTGGCCAGAATCTGCATGTGTCGCATAGTGATAGTCCACGGTTGTCGGTGTGTGTTTTTGTCTTGAGGATAAGCATATGCAAATGAGGAGCGTTCCATGCCGGGGTGAAAGTAGATTTGGTTTCTCGTCTGCGCAGGTTGTTCTGAGCACACACCCCTTTCCTATTGCTGTGGTCTAAAGATGACATTGATTACATACATAATAGCTCTTCGTTATTCATTTATGTCTATCTGGGAGTGTATTTGTCGTGTAACCAATATTGTATTATCTCGTTGTATGGCCTGAACACAACATCTATTGACATTTGTCGACTGTCTCCTGTTCAGTTTGGTGAAAAGATACACTATATGTATTTGAACGTGCATTTCTGAACCAATTGCAAGCGGGGCAGCGTCTCATCCACTTGGCATGTCCTCTGACTGAAGTGTGGCATCTGTTGAAAAACACGATGTTCTAAACACCCGGAAGTAGACGTCATGATGATGTCATGAAAACTGTGGAATATTTACTTTTGACTGGGTCTTTTCCTATCAAACTCTAATCTGGGTAAGGCTAACCTACGTGAATGAATACAACAGATAAAATACATAGTGGGTATTTGCTATCTTAGTTTGAACATGTATACAAAGTTTCTACCCTGTACTCTTCATGATGGGTTGCTGTTAAGGCCTTTATTTGCTTGTCGTGGGAAATTTTTTGAAAGGTAAACAGTACGAGATCAGGGCGAATGAGGGTCGCTTAATCTGCCTGCATTCTTTCAAATGAATAATTGTAGTGAAAACAAGGACAACAGGGCAAGTACATGACCAGGCGTTTGTGTGACGATAAACCGTCTGCAAAACAAGGATGGACAAAATGCTACAATAACAAACGCACTGCATTCATTTAAATGAAGCTCGTTCAGTACTCTCTGTCGCAGTGATTATAGGAGACGAGAGAAGGTAGCGAGTGAGGTTAGTCATCCCTGAAATGGTGGTCCGCATCCCCAATGACACCCTATTAGAACGCAGACGCACCACTTCTAACCTCGATACGCTGACCATTAGTGCACTTTACAGAGAGTAGGCTGCTATTCGGGACAGTTTTGGGAACGACATCTGTTCCCACTCTATTACTTCAGGGGGGTTTTTACTCATTAACCGGGGGGGGGGGGGGGGGGGGGGGGGGGGGGGGGGGTTCTAAACCTGATCTTAGATCAGCTCTCCTACTCTGAGACGCTTTGCTAAAACTGACCCAGATCCGGGGGGGTGGGGGGAGAGAGAACGGCCTGTGCCTATTGATGTCCTTGAACTTGTGCATAGTTTAATGAATTCTAATTAGATTAGGACTAGGGAAAGCGCACAAGGAGACAGCTTTTATACTTTGCTGATTAGAGTGAGATATATATGCATACTAGTTGTTGTTTTTTTTTGCATTGGAAAGCTCATTATCTTCTCTCTCACTCCGACTGAATGTGGAAATGTACGGGGTGGGGAAAAGCATCTCTGTGGTAGTTGTTGGTGTACACAAACAGCTTGTGTTCACAAGCGCCTATGATTTTTCATGATTAACCAGGAATTGTTATTCCGACATCCTGTGTCCTCTATCCCTTTTCAATAGAAACTAAAAATGAATCCTACAGCCTTCATGGCTTTGGTTGATTGGATTTCTTGATTTTCGTCAGGTTGGATTCTGTTCGTTCTATGCCCTTAGCTTGTCCTTAACTTATTTCAAATGTCAGACGTGAGGTTGCTTCCTGCTTGGTCATACCTGATTAAATGAATAAACATAGGTATTGATTATTTCATGCATGAAAGGAAGGCTATGCCCCCGGTAATGATAGACACTCCACCAAACTATTAAACATCTTTATTATACCTGAACGTCACTGTTTGAAACAAAGAGTAAGCCATGTCCTTGATTGAACAATCAAGCTCAATGGAGATCTGCATTCAGATAGATTATTTTGTCCATGACGATTAAAATAAAACAATAAAACTTCAACAAATTTAAAGGAAACTCCCCCCCCCCCCCCCCAGATGTTATGTACAGCTCTGGACGAAAAGAGACTTCTGCACCTTTTTCTTTCCTTTCCAAAAAAAAAAAAAGGTTTTGAGTGAGGAACAGAAGGGTTAAAATTAAGAGACCACTGCAAATTGAACGCCTCTGTTCCTCACTCAAAACCTTCCCTTTTAACTTTTTTGGAAAGGAAAGAAAAAGGTGCAGTGATCTCTTCATTTTTTCCAGAGCTGTACATAATATTTTTGCAAAAAAAGTTTCCTTACTTTTGTGACATACTGTAGATAAACTGGTCTTCTAGAAAAGGTTTTGTGGTATACACGTAGGTATTTTTTTGTTTTGTTGTTGAACGAATCCAAAACCTTAATAATTTACTAAATCTTAGCTTTATCCACAAATAAATCCTGAAATGGCCCAGATAATATTATTGGCACTGTCTAGAAGTAGCTAGAAATAATTAGATTTCAAGCTGGTGTTTCTCTTTTACTTTGGAATTAAACTGAATTGTAGCGAATTGCAGGTGCTTGCAATAAGAAAATCAGTCATTCAACCAGTTTAAATAGAGAAAGGGACTAATTTTCCTGTGTTGTGTCACTGTGTGTACTGCAATGGAGCATGGAGAAAATAATGAAAACCAGAGAATTGTCTGAGGAAGTTAGACAAAAGATTGTAAGCGTGAACAATCTCACAGCTACAAGGCCAATCTCCAGGGATATTGATGTTCCTGTTTCCACCGTATGTAATGTTATCAAGGTGTTTAAGGACCAAGCCTCGTTGCCGCCCTCCCTGGACTTTGACGCAAGAGGCAACATGATGTAAGATAGCAGCAATTGATTGTACCAATGGTGGAGAAACCACCTCTGCCCCACTGATTCAAACTGACCTTCTAGGACAGCTTCAACTCACACACCATCTGTTTCCAACTCAGTGAAATGGGATTGTATAGTAGGAGATGCGGGAGGACCCGCTGCAGAGACAGTGACACAAATGAGGTGTGAAAGGGGGAACAAACGGGACACAACCACACCAGACTAATTTGCCAAAACAAACCTGAACATGCAACAATCCTTCTGGGACAATCTCCTGTGGACAGGAGACCAAATAATAGCATTTTGGTGAAGCACACCATCTTTATGTTTACAGTAAACAAAATGAAGCCTCCAAAGATAAGAGCACCTTCACCACAGTCAAACATGGAGGAGGTTCAGTGATGTTTTGGGTTTTTCTGCGTCTGGCACTGGGTAGCTAGAACGTGTGCATGGCGTCATGAAATCAGGAGAAATGAAGGCATTTCGAAGCACAGTGTCAAACCCAGTCATTTGAAGTGTACAGTAAGGGCCAAATCATTCCACCAATATTGTAGGTTTTCTCATTTTTTGAGACTGAGGGGGGAAAGCTCACTAACATGTTTATTCTTGTGTTCTAATTTCTGTTCTTTAAATGTGAAACCTTTCTTGGACTTCTGTATACCTACATTTTAAATGGTTTCAGGTTTTTCATGTTTTTTCAGTTTAGTGGGCTTTTTCTAGTCAGTTTAGTGGTCTTCCTTTAATCCAACAAGGAGTATACTTGCACCCCCTACATTTCCAGATTTAATAGTGGTTGTGCGTTTAGTGACAGTGACTCTATTCGCCCATTTTTCTAAAGACATTTATACAGGTAAATTCAGGTGTTTAATTCAGTTCAAGGAAGTCTACAACTGTTTCTTTGTTTTAAGGCCAATTTGCACCATTCTAGAAATCTTTTGGGATAACATAAATACATTGCAGCTGTCAGTGTAACCTCCTAAAGTATGTTTTTGTGGGATGGAGAGATATGTTGTTCAGCACAGTATCCCATGACAAATGCCACACTAATACCTTAGTTAAAATGAAAAACATCTATGCATTTTGTATTTTTATTTTATGTATTAATTTCTCTTTTTTGTTGTGGGGGACTCACCCAATTTAAGTAGGCCATCCTTATATAGTGTCTCGGTGCTTCCTTAGAGAAAACTAACCAACAGTCAACGTGTTTAGTGTTCAGAACCTATATGTGTTTATATTTTAGATAAACAGTGAGAAGTTTAATTTAAAACCTAAGTATCTTTAACCAGTTAAAACTGAGTACAGAACAGTTTATAATCTGTTTGGATCACCAACGATCGCTCAATGTACCTGACAGATGTAAATACCCACACAGGGTTGCCCTTGCCAAGTTCCCCATCAACCAATCACATTTCTTTTTTACTCTTTGTTCTTCAGCATTTGTAACAAATTGCATATACAAACACCGAGCTTGAAACCCAGAAGAGCAATTAAAATGTGCTCAGTGTCTAGGAAAAGTCCGTGGTAGGGTCGGAACCAAGTTAGGAACCTAAAGAGGAGCCAGAAACTGAAGGGGGGCTTGTCCTCTTCTGGATGCGCCTCTTCTGGCTATTAGATTATAGGGGTTAATCTCTATGGTGATCCTATTACCAGGGTTAATAAATACAGATGGGCTGGGTCCAGTCTACAGGCAGAATCCAGATCAGATTTACAACCAGGTGGACAAGGACATGGATCACCAGGTGGACAGGGACGACCAGGTGGACAAGGACATGGATCACCAGGTGGACAAGGACAGGGATCACCAGGTGGACAAGGACAGGGACGACCAGGTGGACAAGGACAGGGACGACCAGGTGGACAAGGACAGGGATCACCAGGTGGACAGGGACGACCAGGTGGACAAGGGCAGGGATGACCTGGTGGACAAGGACAAGAATGACCAGGTGGACAGGGACAACCAGGTGGACAAGGACAGGGACTCATCCCTCTCCTCTCGACTGCTGCAGTGTAGAGGGCAGCGGAGTAGACAGTTGCAATTGTATGCCCAGATAATTCCTTAATGTGGCCAAACCAGAGGCAGACCTAGCTCAGATACCCATTGAAAAGAGGTCTTCCTTTTTTTTTCTTTGCCAGAATATTATTCTAAATAGAAAGAAAATGTTTCTATATTTAATATAATAGTATCGTACTAGAAAGATGGGGCTTTTGGGGGCTTTTCAATATGGTCTGTCAATTCAAAATGCTCCTGTCTGTCACTTTGCAGTTGCCCAGGGGCATTTTAAATACCAACATACAACAGGCTATTACTGCTAAATGGGGACGATGTAAGGGCTAAATGGTAGAAACTTGAATTAATTGACTTTGTTTTGACAAATGCTTAATATTCGAGACATGGTCACCTAGAGGGGATGTATTTTTATTTATATATTTTTGTTGTTGTTGCATTTCAATAGGATTCTTGTTAGCAACCTGCCAAGACACAGCACGTACACATCCTGGGGTCAACAAGCTCATCTGGTCCACTGTCTTTCTTTCCACGATGTTTGACAAGAGCTCTGCGATGTGTCCTATGAGTTGTGTGCGTAGATTTCTTCCTAAAATGTACGTTTTGAAAGGAGCCCATCAGCTGTATGTGTTCACTCAGTTTCCGCGTTGTGCTCTCAAGGTGTGTCATCTGGGTCAGCTAGCTTCAGGTCCATGCGGACAAGATAGAGTTCACGGCTCTATATATTCTGGACTCGAGCACTGTGAGGCGACCCCTGAAGGCAAGCCTTGTGAGAGGTATGGAGGTACAGTTGGGTGGCCTATAGGTAGTTGTGAGCTACTGATTACTGACTGGAAATTCTCAACATTTAACAAGTGAAAAGGGTCTAAACTGAATGTTATCTGACAGTGAAGACAGTTTGGAATCTTACAACGATATGTCTCATGGGGGGGGGGTGATTCAACCCTCAACAATGAGAGACTAGCATGTATCTTGTTGATGTTAGTTCTGCACAAACAGCCGAGGTCAAGGTGTCTGTCTTGAGACAGCTATGGCTTTGCTAGGTCTCTGTTGCAACAGATCACATTGTGGCAGTCATCTAGATGGGACAAGGCCAGAGCCATAATAGCTAATACAGTCAATCTTTGTGTCAAATATATTTTGGTAAAAGACATACATTTTCACGTTTGGCAGTGACTTATAGTGAATGGGAATCAACCCCACTAACCCGGCCTTGCAAGATCCAAGCTCTACTAACGAATCCCCACAATGCATTACGCAGGACCTTCATAATGTGCCATTGTGTCAGTATGACAGTGACCATGTTATTTGGCCATTCAATATTAGTCCTAGTAGTTCAGACTCCTCAGCCTGCTCATTTGTGACATACTTCATGCGTATCTCCACTTAAGATTTTGTTCTCCACTTAAGAGATTGTTGCTCTTGTTTTTAGGACTGGTTTGTTGTTTATCACCTATTCCGACTCTACGGGTGTAATTACTGGTTAAGAGTAGGGGTGTGCCATACTCCAAATGTTGGGATTGATCCGATACCAAGTAATACGGGACTAGAATCACCAATATCGATACCAATGCCCATAATTTTTATTATTAAAAGTGGCTCATGCACTTTCATGTAGGGGAGAGATTCTGGTAATATCCAGAGCTCTTGGGGAATCACCTAGGTGAAATAACAAAATAATTAGGTCTGTAGCCTATGACAGACTAAATATTTCAGGTTTGAGGTATATTGTTTTAAATTCCATTAAAAAATGTAATTTAGGTACATTTCAACGGGCTGAATATACTATTTGATCGTCTGAATATAGTCTATATTTCACACGAGGCTCCTCTTTCGCTCAGCCATGGCGTTCCTGCATGCAATAAATGTGGGCCCATGGGGTGGGTTGGCGGTTTGGCGCCGGTAGGCGGGGAGCTGTGGCGCGCTTTGCATGCGCGACGTGTATGTTCGTTGTTTCACTGCACCGTCACAAGCAGCAGCATTGGAGCCAGAGAAGCACTTATGTGTTCACGTCTGCGGAACATTGTTTCCTCAGAGTGACAGTTCTACTCTTTAATGAAATGGGTACATCTTAGAAGAGAACAACGGAAACTGGTATCGATCCTGTTCATGCTAGAATCGATCTTTAAAATCGAGACAGAGTATCGATATTTTGGGATCGATCTGCCCATTCCTAGTTAAGAGTCTCAGCGTACTGGCTGTGGAATCTGACCTTTAGCGTTAAATCATCTGCATACATTAGCATTCTAGCTTTTTGTAAGACAAGTGGCAAATCATTGGTTGAAATCAAGTTACGGCCCAAGGCATCTGCCCTGAGGTACACGTCATTGTACATGTCTGACATAGAGAAGCTTGTAATGAAGAGCACTTTCTGAGTTCTATTGGGATGAGTGACTTTCCAACCATATGATGGCAGGTGACCTAAACCATAAGGAGTGTGGTTTCTCACTATCTGTTTATGATCAATGACATCAATGGCTGCACTGGAATATGTGAGTTCAGCTCCAACGACTGTATTGATATACATTTATTTTAGCCAGTCTGAGTTTGTGCAGCTCCAAGAGTGCTGGCTAACTGTCAGTATTTCTCTGAGAAATAGTAATGTATCTCGTCAAACACTAGCCTTTCCGTCAGTTTACTAAGAGCAAACTGGAGGGGGAGTGTGGTAATACTGACGGTGGAGATGCTGTATGGCTAATTAAACACATTAATGGCGCATTGCTCAACTGCGGCTCGACGACTGAGACGTGCACATTAAGAAACAATTAATTTTCAATACTTATGCTACTCTTGGCTGCCTCCACGGCTCCAAGTATAACAAGGATCTGGGCATTGATAAGTCATTTCATGCTTCATTTAGATCGAGGGTAGGGCCCAGAGTTGAGGGCAGGGTCATACATGGAATACGAATATGAAATGCAAGGAACAGAACACACAACACGGTAGCATTTCGGCTGGGTTCTTTACATTCTTTACAAATTATTATATTTAGAAACAGGTTTCAAAATCAATACAGTTTCCTACGCTGTGTTGTTTGCCTCCTGGCGGAGAAAGGCAACACATGAAGTAATTCTGTTTAAACGAGAGCCTTTGGGCATTTCATTCTAGAACGGTGAGCGATGGCGTTGATCAAACAAATCTCACTTTTGGCAACATTCTGACATTCAGGCAGAACACAACTGAGAGGTGTTGTTGGGGTGAAATACATATGATATAGGTGTTGTTGGGGTGAAATACATATGATATAGATGTTGTTGGGGTGAAATACATATGATATAGATGTTGTTGGGGTGAAATACATATGATATAGGAGTTGTTGGGGTGAAATACATATGATATAGATGTTGTTGGGGTGAAATACATTTGATATAGATGTTGTTGGGGTGAAATACATATGATATAGATGATGTTGGGGTGAAATACATATGATATAGGTGTTGTTGGGGTGAAATACATATGATATAGGTGTTGTTGGGGTGAAATACATATGATATAGATGTTGTTGGGGTGAAATACATATGATATAGATGTTGTTGGGGTGAAATACTTATGATATAGATGTTGTTGGGGTGAAATACATATGATATAGATGTTGATGGGGTGAAATACTTATGATATAGATGTTGTTGGGGTGCATATCAGTCCTGCTTGACGAAAGCAGCCAATGCTGCGACCAAAACCCAAACAACTTGAAACATCTACATCAAAATCCCCCCAGTATCAGTGTGCCCGGAAACAAAACAGAAATGCTAAGAAACAACACAACTTTGCCTCCTAAATGCATTCAAGCAGCCTTTAGCGTCAGTCTGATTGAGCTAAAGAAATGACTAGAGTGTGTGTGTAGCTGCAGATTTGCGCTCGTAATCTGTAGTTGAGAATAAAGGGTTTCGGCGTCTTCTAAGGCGCTCGAGTCACATTAGAAATGTCCTCCTACCAATTTCAACAAACAGGTAGTACCAACATTAAATTATTGTAAAACAATGGTTGTGCCATGTTTACATATTACACTCTGTTTTATTTAGAATGTCCTCTCGTCAGGCATTAAATATTCTTCTTCCTGGATTACTGTTTCATCTTTTGCCCCGAGTAGAACGCAGTGTTGTTCTACTGTCAGGATTCTGTTTGTCCATTCCTCCACGCATTGTGAAAATGACGTTATGCGGAGTCCCATCGTTATTCTGGCTTGCACCTCTAACGAACATGTCCTGGGTTGACAGTGGAGGAGGTCTCTGGTCCCTGGTCTATTCCACAGGAAGTTAGAGTGACCCTGGTGTAAAAGCCGGGCGGACAAGCAGGCAGCAGACTGATGGCTGCCTTCAGGGTGTCTGCTTGGTCTCCACAATATGCCTGGATGTTCTTCATCAGGCATGACCCCATATAAGGACACAGATCTGCCTGTGAAGTGACAACACATTCCCCTAAAAAGTGCACAACCTGGCAATGGGGTATTTCCATACGCCTCTGTACGAATGCGGGGTATTATTTAGGGAGTAGTACGCCATTTGGGACTCTGCCACGTACTGTGGAGACATGAGCTCTGTCCGCTCAACCAAACGCTCTGTCAGACAGGCTTTTCAGTCCAGTTGCTTCATGCTCATGAGGTCTGCGGTGCAGGCCTCCTGACACGGAAATAATTTGGTAACTTTAAGGATAATGTGTGGCTATCTAGTAGCGATTCTCATGCTCAAATAACCTTGAGCCTGGCGGTTGAATTGTTGTTGATTGTGTGATGTCAAAGATTATGACCTATGTGGAAGTGTGTCAGTTGACACTGACATCACGTGCAGTGCCTCAGAAAAGACGAAGATAGGGGACATGGGAAGGTTAAAGCCCCTTAAATATGCCCTCATACACACGCCACACCTGCATTCTGCCCTCTGGGCACTTCCTGGATTATCATGCATTTTCACACTTGTCAGTTACAATGAATTCAATTGCCAATATGACCAAGAATGGATGTGGGGGAAATCAATAACTTCCAGTATATAATGAGAGTTTGTGTAGTCGTGTAAGCAGTATTAGGATGAAAAACAACAGTAGTCCTTTAGCCTCATTTTTTAAAGACAGGGGAAGGGGGGAGAGGAATGGGGGAGAGGAGGGGTGTATGGTCTCAAATCTATTCAACAATGTCTTTGTATATTGGATTGTAAAGGCCTATAACTGTGACTGGGTTTATAATAAGGGAAAAATATTCGATATAACGTTCAACAAGAAAGCAAGAGGATGAAGAATACAAAAATCGTAGCCTTTCGTACTCATTTACATAACATAAAGCATGGGTCCCTGGACGTTTCACTGGTGTGGTGCGTTTGATTGTCTTTTTGTTTTCGTGATGTTTCGTGATATCAGGCGAGCGTGACCCTAAATCCGATGAAATGTGAACAAAGTGTGCCACAATGTATACAACAATATAGACCATATCTGATTTGAATACCTTTGGAGTTTGCAGCAGCGTATTGGCTTTCTAACAGATCACTACATTGTAGGTTGCGTTGTAGATGTCTTAGCTAGAGTCTACAACACCTCATTCTACACTGCTGGAGGCTAACACTTGTCTTCATACATTTCCTCCCAGTAGGAGTACTGATCCAAGGCCAGTATTTCCTTTAGATCAGTAAAGCAGTGCGGCCTGAGGGGGTGTGGTATGTGGCCAGCGTACCACAACTTGAGGGTTGTTCTTAGGCACGATGCAAAGTGGAGTGTCTGGTTGAAGCCCCTAGCTGTGATGTATTTGCTGTATATTAGACATCACTGGAGGGCCTTGTTGCCATTGTCAACTGCTGACCAACATAAACAGAAAGCAGATAATGCTTTGTGTTAGGGTTTTCTGTGTGATATACACAGTTTCAGCCCCAGTCTGCATCCAGTACCCAAAATACAGTGGTTTACAAATAATGATTTTATATGGATATTAAAGGGTGGATCTGATCTCGAAATACCTACTCTGGGATTCTGTTTGAACACAGACACATAGTACGCACCTGGAATCAGCCTGTGATATCCATGACAAACGCTCTAATTACATGTTGGTGTGTTTCTCTGTTTACTTCCAATATGCCATATATATTTTGAGTGATTTGTATCACCGCAAAGATTTGTTAGATTTTTTTATGGAGCGTGACAAACAGTGTTATGTATCATTTAGAAAAAGTCAAGATAATTAAGTTGGCAATGTCCTATAAATATTTTAGTTGTCAAGAAAATAAAATAAAAAATTGCAGATAGAACCGATATTTAATAAAGTGTTAGTGTGTGAAGTCAGCGATATGGGGACGATGCCAGACAGTAGATTTCAATCTCTTGGTTAGGTTTTTTTTATATTCTCATGTATATTTGATGTTGTCGGTTAATTGTGTGCTGTCGCCGTGGATATGACTGGCGTTGCCCTGGCAGCCAGGCTGGTGCTCCCTCCCTGCAGCTCTGTCCCTCTCGGTTGTGACTGTCCACAGGCACCCTCAGATGCGACACTGGAAGCAGTTTCATATTCTTCAAAACAATTTGGGGACGGAGAGAAAAGAGAGATGTAATCTATTATATTAAATAAGTTATTCTTAATGGCGTTGCAAAAATGGCTCCTCTTTCTTTGCTTTGAGGATTTCATTAAAATTCATGAAATGTTGAAGACGGAGCTAGATATGCTTGTTTGGTATGGTCTTTATTCCACCACGCAATCAGGATAACATTTACATTTCAGTCATTAAGCAGACATCCTTAACCAGAGCTACTTACAGGAGCTATTCGGTTTAGGTGTCTTGCTCAAGGTCACAGTGACAGATTTTGTTGGTTAGATGATTCAAACTGCCAACCCTGCAGTTACCCTGCAGCTTCGTCTTACCACTGGGCTTCCTGCCAAAGCTACCATGTGTAGTGCTGATAGTATTGGTATTAATCCTTCATACAGTGTATTGCAGTTAGTATTGGTATTATTCCTTAATACAGTGTATTGCAGTTAGTATTGGTATTATTCCTTAATACAGTGTATTGCAGTTAGTATTGGTATTAGTCCTACGTACAGTGTATTGCAGTTATTGGTATTAGTCCTTCATACTGTGCGTAGTGCTTATAGTATTGGCATTAGTCCTTAATACAGTGTATTGCAGTTAGTATTGGTATTAGTCTTTCATACTGTGTGTAGTGCAGTTAGTATTGGTATTAGTCCTACATACAGTGTATTGCAGGTATTATTGGTATTAGTCCTTCATACATTGTGTGTTGCTGGTAGTATTGGTATAAGTCCTACATACAGTGTATTGCAGGTATTATTGGTATTAGTCCTTCATACATTGTGTGTTGCTGGTAGTATTGGTATTAGTCCTTCATACTGTGTGTAATGCTGGTAGTATTGCTATTAGTCCTTCATACTTTGTTTAGTGCTGGTAGTATTGGTATTAGTCCTTCATACACTATGTAGTGCTGCTATTATTGGTTTTAGTCCTTAATACAATGTATTGCAGTTAGTATTGGTATTAGTTCTTCATACAGTATATTGCAGATAGTATTGGTATTAGTCCTTCATACACTATGTAGTGCTGCTATTATTGGTATTACTCCTTAAAACAGTGTATTGCAGGTAGTATTGGTATCAGTACTACATACAGTGTGCAGTGCTGGTATTGGTATCGGTACTACATACAGTGTTTGGCGGTAGTATTGTGCGTTTAGAGATGCCTTTCTGCACACAAGGAGTCTGGCCATTCTTCTCTAACTTCTCTGATTAACAATTATTTTTTTTCTTTCTGTATAGCACCGTTCTCTGTAAATTCTAGAGATGTTAGCATGTAACGATCCCAGGATTTCAGCCCTTGCTGAGATGCTGGAACCACCATGTCTGGCGTCAACAATCAAACCACCAGTCATCTAGATCACGTGTCTTAGTTTAGTCGAACAACAGCTAAACCTCTTGACCATGTCCGCATGCTTCAAATACTGATTAGCTGTTTGGCAATTAGCGTTAACGAGCGGGAGTACCTAATGAAGTGTCCGTTGAGTGTAGTCTTATACTACAACTGTATTAATATAATGTTTATAAAAATCATATATAATAGTACTTGATGTTATTTGTTATTGTCTATCTATAGTGGCAATGTGCGCCTGACCATTAATGACAGAAAGTCCTGCTTGGATAAGATGTAGATATAGGAGGATAAAACGTCCCACTCGCTGTAAATGCCTGAGGAAATGTTTTTCAACAGCTTACGTAAGGAATGTTGCAAATCCTCCTCCTCATACGCTCTTTGATTGCTTTGACACCACAGCATTAGTTTCCCCCACTAAGTCAGTAAAGGTCTCCAGTTGTACCTGTAGGAGACAATTTTTCCTGTCTTACATACTGTATCTGTATGAACATAGATATTTCATCCATAATGGATGAGCGGTTGTATTCCTACTCAGTGAGAGTTAGTTTGATATCCCATTTTACGGTGCCCTGCTCTTGTCTGAGGACATTTGTTGTCGCCAGTTGTTTCCTTTTTAATTATTTGGGACGGGAGTCGGGAGAGCATATTTGTTTTACCAAGAGCTCAGTCAATGAGCCACGACAACACGCGTAGAGTGATCTGAGTGACGGGCGGCGAGCCTCTTCTTCGTTTTCTTCTCCGTGACTAAACTCTTACATATGGTGGAGTGGTCCAGCCCCAAATTGCACCATATTCCCTAAGTAGCGCACCACTTTTGACCGAACCCCACAGGCAGTTGCGACGTAGGGTGTCACTTGGGACACAAAGTCGGTGTACCAAACAGCTGATAAATGAAGGGTGGCAGTTTGATTTCATTGCAAGAACATGGAAACTGATTGGTGCTGCATGTGGATGAGCTGACAGAATGAATTGCAAGAGTCTTGTCTGGTGGTGAGCGTCTGAGGACTGTATAATGGAAGATACTTGGTTTATTAGACACGTTTCTTTCTTCGTCGAAAGCAGCAGACAGAAGATAATTGGTAACTTTCTTTACATACTGTAGCCTTTACTGTTGACACATGGTTGTTGGTATTCGTTTTCTCTGCCTAGCATGTACATAGCATGTACGCCGTGCTAATGGAAGAAGCAGGATTTTCTCTGTTCTTGAGACGTCTTCACAGACTTGCGATATATCAGGGCAGGACTGCGTGCGCTACTGTTTACTAGAGGCTTATCAAGCCCTGGTGAAACAATTTATTTTTGTTGGAGACAAGAGTTTGTTGAACACAGGGTCACATCCAGACATGCCAAGCAACGTGGATTGGCCGTTGACAAGACGCATGACATGGTGTGATGGCTCTGGGCTTGGCAGCGACCAACAAAGCCGTGTTCTGGCATTGTGCATCCCAGAGTACTTGTTAGCCAATACCTTTTCCCCCATAGAGTTTCCATCTATCCTTCCCTAGCTAGCAGTAGCACAATTGCAAAACTATTTAAGTTGAAGGGCATCACCAGAGTTTGTGATGATAATAATTGAAGGAAATTGCATTTAAGTCAATGTACCCAGGCATTAAACTGATTTTCAAAAATGATTTTTTTATGGTCGGACCGAAATGATGAGTCACTCGTGGTACCATGATGAAATAAGGTTTAGACAATTCCGTACTAGCTGACAATTTTATTTATTTTTATAAATCTTTGCATTTCCAAGATGATTTAGCCATATTCCTGGTGAAATATTTTGGATATAGTAAATATATATCCTTCAGCAATTGCCACAGGTTAGCCCATTCAGTATGTAGGTATGCAATTGTACTATATACCATCGTCAGTACAATGTTTTCAAAATGTCCCTTTACCAGAATACTTCCTTTACCAAGACTTACTAGCATCCCTCTATGGCCCAGCTCCATAGTTACATAGCCTCCACATTGCCCTAAGTGAAATAACAACTGAATCTGAAGATTAACGTCTGAAGTGAACAGTATTTTTTTCCTTATTTTTCTTTCATTATACAACCCACTTTCCGTCATTTGCGAAATCTCAGTGTTTGCCGCTCTACAAACAAGCCAAGTCCTTCAGCAGCTGAGTACATTTCATTAGTAAACAGTATCCATTCATGTTGACACATAGAAGACTCTGGTCCACACACACCAGTCCTTTGTGTTGCTAGTTACACTGTCCCTAGTTTTTTCGGTTCTGTCGTTGGTGGTTTAACGGCAGTGTCTTGTCCCGGGTGAGACTGTTGATTTGACAAATAAGGCACTTAAATGTTAACTTTCATTTCTGTTGCTAATCACTGCGCTGTCCCTAGTTCTGGTCAAGGGTGGTTCAGCATGAGGGTTTCCTTGAGGAAAAAGCTATTCTCTGCACGCGGAACAAAAGGAGCCACTCAATTAGGATTAGGGTTACAGTTAGGGTTAGCATTTGAATGTTAAGTCTGTCATAAAAGACTGGAAAAGGGCTGCTGATTGAACAATTATGCGCTAAAACGTTGACATTGCATTGCCTTTAGACCATCGGCAGAATTTCCGCTACTGATAAAAGCCTCGGCTGATACTGCAGCTGCAGTACAATTCTCTATAATACTGTGCAGTCGGAAAAGTAGGGGATTTTGAAATCATAAAATAAATGAGAGGACAGTGAATATCCACCACAATCCATTGTTTATTACGGGTCCTAATGCTTCATGGCGTTGTAACCCGAGGCTGAATTCTTCACAAGGGATTCTCTATAAATAACAGAGACAAGACAGAATCCTAACATTTTTTAACATACCTGACAAATTGTACGGAAATGGCTATTAGAGATGCTTTTAGTTGGTCATTAGAAAAGGCACTTAACCGGACAGGAAATTATATTATGATTTTAAGAATTGTCTTTGCTTCTTGTTTTGATACACACACCTGTCTGGCGATACTACAGAGTAAAAACTGTTTGATGGATTTCTGGAGACTTTTAGGTTCTCTTTCTATCTCCCTCTATCTCTCTCTAGCTCTCTGAGGTATTTGGATGACAGACAGGAAGGAGACAGGAGGAGAGAAGGCAGCGACAGGGAGATATAGAGGAGAAAAGGAGCAGATCGAGAGAAAGAAAATGAGGAGACGGCAAGAGAAAGAAAGAGACGAGGAGTGAGCTGAGGATCAACTGTGTGCCTGCCCAGCAACAGGGCTTTTCCCACTCCGTGTTTAGACAACGTTAGAGCTCCATCTATAGGTCCTGAGCGGTACTGCACAGAGACAACTCTCCTTTGCGGCTGCAACAGGGTAGGCTGTGTCTAAAATTGGCGCCCTAATCCTTATAGAGTGCAGTTTTTCTGAGCTGGTTCCAAATGGTTCTGGTTGAAAGTAGTGCACTACATATCGATTAGGGTTCACGTTTGGACATGGTCATACAATCTGCCACATCCTGAAATCACGATTATTGTGTTTCTGTGGTATTTTCACACATTTCGTGATTTTTTTGTGTGTGATATTGTTTCTATTGTTGACGATAATTTGGTGGTAATAGCCACAGGCAAATTCAGAAGCAGCTAATCCGGCAGCGCTACTTAGCGGCGTTGTTCGGTGCCATTCTCTTCAACTGCGTTTCGGAAATTTACTATTGTTATTACTTTGAGGGTTTTTTCCGATATGTTTTGTCGACAGTAATTTGATGGCAAGCACCACAGGCAGAAACGGATAATCCGATATTTCACAAACATCTAAAATAATTAATATTGTTATTGTCATCTGTCTTACTGTACTCATCCCCCATTATACAGTCCTTTACCCAGGATACAACTGTTGCACCAATGTTCTGATTGGCCACTGCTTCCCAAACGGTGCCCCCCCACCCCCCCACCCCACCCCCACAACATGATGCACTCTCTGCAATTAAGGTAGTGCACTGAAACGTGAGCAGGCCAAAAGGTGCCATTTGGGACCCGAGCTCTGAGTCGCCTCATGAGGGGCATCAGCTGACAGGAAGCCAGCAGATGGTGATGAGAAATATGACAGATAATTGTGCGTGTCAGGGGACGATTGGTGATTTGTATCTGATTCGGTGCAACCCCCCCCCCGTGTTAATGACGGACTAATTGAGTTTTTAGATAGGACCGCTAAGCATATGGTGCTGTCCATGGTGACGAGCTCCAGTAATGGCTGTGTAGATTAGTCTGCTTGGGTTAGGGCTTGATAGATGTTAGTGTTGAATCTGTCGTGGTAGGATGGTAACTTTACGAATCACAGATACGTCGGACTGCAGGTGTGTTGTTTTTGACAGACTGTGCGTGTGTGTGTGTGTGTGTGTGCGCGCAGTTTGAAAACTTAATTCAGAAGTGAGTTCCCCATAGCCAAGTTTCGGGAATCACATTTTAAAATATTTCTACGTCGCCGGACCATGAAACAGGCTGTTCCCAATACTACGCCCACGACCATCCTAACCCACAGACGTCAAAACCAGACTCCTTACAAGACATTAGACCGTAACGAACAGCATGTTCCCTGTCTGAACTGCCTTCAGTTAAATAAGGGTTTAAATGGTCCTGGAGGTGTCTGCGAAGGTTTCTCCGAAACCAATCGGAAATAATCTAGCTCATATAGACTACATTTGATAGCCTGCTTTGCATTCCTGCCTCTCCCTCTGCAAATGCTGAGAACCAGTGCTTCCAGGATAGCCCATCCCTCCCCGACATGTCCTGAGCCCTGGAGCTTATGCCCCTCGCAGCCGCTAGCTTCTGTTCCGGGAGCTCCTACTCTTCAAAGTGCAACAGTAATGAATTGCCTCTCATTAAGCACTTACAGTCAGTCAGCCAGGCAGGCAGTTATGGAGATGGAGCTGGGGCAAGGCCAGCCGCGAGGATACAGAGGAGAGGGAGGACAGGAGAACAGAAGAGAGCGGCGGGGGGCGGGGGGGGGGGGGGGGGGGGGGGGGGGGGTTAGTAAAGTCATGGAGGGAGAGGAGAGCAGAGGAGAAACAGATGAGTGCTAGGAGAGGAGACTGTCTCCAGGCACTCGCGGCGCTTGAGCAAAGGGAACCGAGGAGAGCGCGAGAGGAGAGGTGAGGATCGCGGAGCGGAGCGGCCTCTGATGGAAGTCGCTCATAGGGCCCTCCTCTGAGTAAAGCCTCATTTCATGCAAGGTTAGACACATCAGTCATCCGTCCCGTCAGCCAGGGGGCTGGGATTTTACCGCCTCTCTATGAAATTACACACGGAACGCATCCGCACGCGCAGCCAAGCTGGTGAAAAGATGGACCCGCAAATGAAATGTCGGTCCCACAGAGGGGACGTCTCTACGAGGGATAAGGCGATCATGGGCGGGCAGGAGGTTAAGCCGAGCTGTGAAACAGTCAGTGGATGACAGCCTTCTCCTGTACACAGTCGGTGGATGACAGCCTTCTCCTGTACACAGTCGGTGGATGACAGCCTTCTCCTGTACACAGTCGGTGGATGACAGCCTTCTCCTGTACACAGTCGGTGGATGACAGCCTTCTCCTGTACACAGTCGGTGGATGACAGCCTTCTCCTGTACACAGTCATTGGATGACAGCCTTCTCCTGTACACAGTCAGTGGATGACAGCCTTCTCCTGTACACAGTCATTGGATGACAGCCCTAAAGTGCCTATGTAGGTTATTGACCCAGAAGACTAACTTTGTCCAACTCTCTCCCTTTTACTGATCTGCCATCTCCATGTCAGGCTATTGTGTGTGTGACGAATGCGATGGCGATAGACACTGGATCAGTAGTCAATTAATCAATTGAATTGATTTTCTGTTTACAGTTAACAGGAGATTTGTTATGCGTCGATGGAGTTGCTGTAGGTTGGTTTTGCAGACACAGATTAATTAGGTTTAATATTAAGCTTAGTCCGAGACTACAAAAATTCAAGTTTGATGGAATATCTCTATTGATCTTGATTTTGTAGTCCAGGACTATGCTTAATGTGTGACTGCAAAACAGGCCCATAGTGTTTTTTGAATACTATGCCACAAACACACACAAACACAATTTATTTTGTCTTTCCTTGTGGGGAAAACCCATGAATCTATGTTCCCTATAAAAGCCCTAAACCTTTCCCTAATACAAACCATAAAACTAAATTCCCCCTAACTACCCAACCCTAAACCCCTCTTAGAAATCTATTGTTTCCTAATGGGGACGAGCACCAAAAATATTTATATTTTGTACCTACATTTACACAAAGACCAGGATAACACAAATGTTTGTCTTTCTATCTTTATGGGGGTCTAAGACCTAAACCTTGACCCAGAAACCCAAGTCCAACCTCCCTTGTCCCTAACCTCAATAACAAAATAACTGTAATAACTGAACCTCATCCTCACACCTAACCCTAACCACAATAACAGAATAACTGTAATATCTGAACCTCATCCTCACACCTAACCCTAACCTCAATAACAGAATAACTGTAATAACTGAACCTCATCCTCACACCTAACCCTCACATCAATAACAAAATAACTGTAATAACTGAACCTCATCCTCACACCTAACCCTCACATCAATAACAAAATAACTGTAATAACTGAACCTCATCCTCACATCTAACCCTAACCTCAATAACAAAATCACTGTTACAACTGAAACCCATACTCACACCTAACCCTAACCTCATCCTCACACCTAACCCTAATGCCTAATTCTAAAAGTGCAATTATGCCCAATTTTAAACATTTCCCCTAACCGAAACATCTGAGCCGGAAATATCCCAGAAATCTCCCACACAGAAACCTGTTATTTTTTTGTCATGGAATTTCTACCTTGGTGGGGCCACATGTAAACATAGACGTGGATGGTACACACACACACACACACACACACACACACACACACACGGAGAGGCTGTGATTTTGGCAAAATGACTGTCACAGTGATGTCTGTCTCCCTGCTCTCTGGCTCCATTCTTCTTGCTTTCCTCTCCACACATCAACTCTCTGTTGCTGGCTAGGCAGGCAGTCACACTGAATGGAGAGCGAGTGTTCACTGCCAGGTGTGGGGGCAGACAGCGTGAGTTAGTGGAAGAGGCCCTCCCACCTTATAGCTCCCGCTCAACAGAATCAAAGCCCAAAGTGCATTTAAAACACACAGGACCGAACAGTGAGTCTCAGTCATGCAGCACTCTTAGAGGTAAATGACAGATGTCAGATGTTGTGGAGACGAGTGAAACGGGAACGCGGTAGCTGTAGCCAAAGACAACAGAGGAAAGAAATCAGGACCTCATCCTCTTCTACCTCTTTTCCATTAGACACGTCTAGTAGTGTGTTAGCATTGAGTTTACCGATCTATTTCATTTTCTGAGGTTTTCCCCACCTGTTTTTGCAGATATTTCTTTGCAATGCAGATATTTCTTTACTTAGGGCTGTTTTTGAGGAAAACAGCCCTAAGTAAAAACACACACTATTATTTAGTCATCCAAAGTATTTATTTCCTAATTTATATACAAAAGACACTATTTAAAGCGTAAAACTTTTAAGGTAACAAAAGTTTGTTTTGAGTAATATTTTAATATTCTCTAAGAGAATATCGAGGAACCCCTTTTTTTTGCGATGCAAGTAAAAATCACCAGAGTTTAACCACCCCACCATTTTATCCAGCTGTTTAGGGTTTACCCACTTTTTATATAATTACTTCCCTGTTAAGGTCATGCCAGGGGATTAGACAGGAAGGCCTATTGTCTTGTTCTTTATGAGGGGCATCGGGGAACCAGGGAACGTTCCTCTTCACAGAACCTGTCAGGGTGGTCATAATTCACGGGCCATTAAACCATAGGGGGGCCATGGGGGATGGTGTCTGAGGGGGGACTACAGCGACCTGGACATTTGCCAGGTGGGTCTACAGAGCCCCCCGCTTCCCAGAGAGAAGACAGACCAAACCACCAGACACCATGGGGAGATTTGACCCAGAGGAAAGGGAAATCTTCCTTTTTTTGGTTGGATGTGGTGGTGAGGGGCGATGGGGAGATTGGAGCCTGGTGGAACTTTGAGCCTGTGGTCCCCTGTGGCTCAACGGACATGGCGGGCCTCCTTCAGCGATGGGATCGGAAGTTTGATTCTTGTACCAACCGTACATAAAATGTGTGCATGCCCAAGTGGCTTTAAATAAAAGTAATAGCCCTACCAAATGGCGTATTTTGACATGGCTGTAGATTTGGCCTTGTTAGGCAATCAAAGTACATCCTTCCAGACCAATAAATCGTCATGACGATGCTGATATTAAGGTTGTCCTTGGATTCCACCTAACTATCTATATCTTTGGCTAATTTATCGAAGCCTTTGCAAGACAGTCACAGCTTCATTATAAAACACTGTCCCGACTGAGGCGGATATAAAAATATCTCCTGGTCAGCACTTTTTAGGTCCCTCGCTCACCTCCACTCCTAACGGGTTCTGACAGTAACAACTGTGTTTTTATTTTTGATCCAACCTTTATTTAACCAGACAAGTCAGTTACAAACAAATTCATCTTTACAGTGACGGCCCGGGAAGAGGCACGAGGCCTCCCGTGGTGTAGGGGTCTGTTGGGGAACGTATAGAACACACATTTACAAAACAGACCACACAGACGGACGACACTGGCTACTGTATAAACACCACCGGCAAACCAACAGCAGATGTGTCTGCCTGCGCCCTGCAAACAGCACCCCATTCCCACTCTCCCCATTGGGCTCACGTCGAAATGAGTGCACTGCAGTGTAGACTCACAATGCTGTTCCAGCCTTTTAGTGTCCTTGAAGTTAACCTTCAGTTTCTAGTTAGGATTTGCACGTGAAATCAGTTGAGGGATGAGTTATTGTACTGCCGAACTGGGTCTAAATTGTATTTGCTTTGCTTTAGACCACCCACTCGGTGGGTTTCTGACTTGTTCTATTTTTCCATGAAGACAAGCAAGCTCAAATTAGAAAAAGTGTCAAAGTGTCAAATGATTTCAAATAGGATTTCAGCCTGCTGTACACATTTAAGTGGTTTGTTTTAGCTAATGGCATTCCCAGACTTTGCCATCTCTGTTTGCAACATAATGACCGACCTCTGACTTCCAGCTAAGAGCAATAATGTTGAGAAAGGTAAATAGATGAAAGCTTTAATGGCATCGTGTCTCTAGAAAGCGCGGTACGAAGTGAGTAGATGGAGGCATGCTATCTGAAGAATGCTCACAGAAAATTCCATCAATGCAAGCCATGTTTTGGGTCTCTGACCCTGCATTGCGGATCCACAATATATTTAAGTTACCCGTAAAAACTAGATCAAATTATCATTTGGCTAATATATACCCTTTTAAGCAAAGGCGATGTACAGTGTGAAATCATGGTCTTATGGATAGATTTAACCATCTCTTTCATTATACTGCATTGTGCTCACATGGCACATGGGATTTCTATGGCACACTGCTTAACCATGCTCTTGCCTACCTATACGAACTCTATTGATGCACTGATTGCCATTCACAATAACCAAAGCCACATAAACCCAACATCTCATCTGTTAACTACGGGCACAGAAGACTGGCCAGGGTCATTGGTTTTCAGGACAGGGTTACTGTCTGACTTGGGCAGCAGAAGAGTGAAAGAGGGAGAGAGAGAAAGAGGAGGAGAGGAACGGAAATAGAACGAGAAAGGCAGAGGACGTCAGTCCATTCCCATCAGGGGCAGTATCAGGTACATTGTTTCTGATAGCTTGGCGTCTGGTCCAGTCTGGTCAGACTTTAATATAGATAGTGACTACTGTAATCCATCATCCCGGGTTAGTCGATCCATTGTGTGTTGGGAGCGTGTCCTTCTCCTGAGGTGTGAGGCTCAGTCCATCTTGAATTGATGTGACTCACTGACATTTTGGTTTTGATGAGGCATTGCTATCCCTCTTCTTCGGGGAGCGCACGTGCACGCACACACACAAACACACGTGCCACACACCATAAAGCAAGGGTCGGCAACGGACCGTTTTGGTGAACGCGTTATTTTGTGTCCAAAAAACGAATACAAATAGTTGGGCAGGATGCCAAGAGGGGGTTCGTTTTATGGCGTGAAAAAACTGTTAAAGTGTGGAGCCTTCATAGACCTGCGAATACGTGAGCACTCACCTGGAAGTCGCACGTTTCCGTAGTAAGCAGCGCCGTTTCTCTTTTCCTCCTACCAAGGTATATGTATATACAAATATTAAACAACAAAAAATGTATGACACCCAGATTGATCAGATTCTCAGGAACATAGCTACATACAACTTGGAATATAACACCGCGGGGAGGACATAACTCCCCAACACTTTTCAAATGCATTCAGAACAGTACTTCCCTTCCAATTGAAATACTGTTGTGTTTTTGACGGACCATCTTCGAAAGGAGACGTATATCAGCAGTGTTCAAATAGCACCCCTTTCATACAGACAAATGTATCTAGCAAGCGAGTAAGCGTGAAAGCAAGCCTGGTGAATATACGCATGTTGTTATTGAGTTGTGCCAGTCCATGGACAATCAGCTAATAGTAAAATGCATTGCATTGGAAAAGTTGTACTAGCTCCATGCTAACATTAGTCGGGATTGGTAAATGCTTGTCTGCGAGCATGCATTACACGGTTCGGTGTAGACTTCAAACTTCACTGAACTAGCTATGTAAGCATGAGGAGCGTTTAGTTGTTATTTTTAGCTGACAGGTGTTTCACAGCTGAAATATATAATCATGTTTTTTCTGATTTATACAGTACACAAACGCTAAAGACAGATAACTCAATATCTTGAAATGAAGGAAGGCTAAAGAGACTTAATCCAACTTTAGGTGGATTTTGTGCATTTTGCTAATTAACAGAACGATGTAGCTGAGCACCATTCTGAGAAGGAAGTCATGCTGTCATGCACCTGAAATACATTTTATTTCATTAGCTAAAGCCTCTCACTTTGTAACCCGCTGAGTTATTATCTGTTCTGCTGAAGTCTTTAACATTGCTGTACGTTGTCCTAATGTTATTGCTGTCTTTAATTATGATGGATGCAATATGTGGTCCAGCAATCCCTTAGCAACCAATCATTAGTCATACTTTGTAATATGTTTATTAAAATTGAATCCAAAAGGTTGTAACCGAATGATGCATTGAAGCTCCCTGGATAACGTAAAGCCAAATACATTTGCTTCACCTGCTTGGTTGAAGTCAGGCGGATAGTTTCCACCGCGAACCTTCCTGAGCTTTAGCTGTGTGCCGCATTGAGAACATAGCTTTTATCATGAGTCATAGTGAGAGCCATCAATTCCTGGTTACTTAGCCTCCAGTATATCGGCTGTGTTGATGGCCAATTCATCAGAGCATTTGAATCGGACATGGAAACTTGTTTGGCATGAACTGCACCGAGCCGATCTCTCCCTCTCACGCGTCCGTTCGGGCACCGCTTTTTTCAACATAGGTGGATTGTGGGTTGATTGTGGATTGTGAGTAAACCGGGAAAGCATAGAGATCAGCTTGGCTGTGTTTGGTTCAGCTCAGTAGTGTGGAAGGGGACGGCTGTTGAATGGCTTTCCCCCCCCAAAGTTTAGGATTCCCAGTTAGGGTCGAAAGCGTGGCAACGTTGTACAGGTGGCTAATTCCAGTTAGTGTGCCTCTCTCCTCTCCGACCATGACCACGTCAGCCCACGTACATGACACACACACACACACACACACACACACACACACACACACACACACACACACACACCCCCCACTGTGACCAACAGCATCCGATAAGAGTCAGCAGGCAGTATGAGCACAAACATCTTCACTACTCTAGCCAATGTTTTATGTTAGGTGGACACTACTAACACACCCGCCTTGAGAGGCGCCTGTTTTATAACACACATCACCTGCGTCCCATACCCCTCCAAACTGACTGAAGAAAACACACAACATGTCCCGCTGCAATCTTTGGCTTGCTGGTAATGTCCTTTTTGAAGGACCTACAGTCACTATTTTTATTTTACGTTCACCAAATACGTTACTCCCCTTTACTGGCGGTCAGAATCAACTTTTCTGTCATCTTTGTTGTACTTTAGGATTAACCCATATTATAATCACACAGCTCAGAATACATTTGTCAGTTATTATAACTTACAAAGTTATGTAAAATGATAATAGTGATTTCCCAGACTCTTTGGCTGGGTCCCAATTGGCACCCAAATACCCACGTCTCTCTGCATTCGACCAGGACCTATCCAGAACAATCTAGGGTTTTGGGTGTCACTTGGGACATGCACACATTCTGCTGGGTTCAAGTAACTGCAGACATTATACGCCTGAAATCTGTTGAAGAAACTGTGGATCAATAGTAGCATGTTATGTTCATGACCCCAACCCCCTCCTCTGTGGCTTTCTGATGGCTTACACATTTTTACTTTCATTTGGTTTTGTTTATTTCTTGGGGGTTGGGTTGGGGGTGGTAGGGATTGTGGGGGGTGGGGGGGGGGGGTCGGGTGATTTAAGGGACTGTGGGAAGTATTAGCCGATACTTATTTAAACCAATGTGGGTTCATAATATTTGCATGTATGCTATGTGTCTTAAGCTGTGCTTTCAAACTCAATTAATACTACTCCCAACTCACCAACGTTCGTAATAAATCCAATGGTATGTTCCTTCTTATGCATTTAAAGTAAAAATGACAAGTTAAATATATCCTTCATATTATATATCCTTGTGTGATCTTTGTTTCTAGCAATGTATACAGTATTGCAGTTTTCTACAACACATATATCTTTGAAAAACAGTTTGTAATAAGCTTTTTTGTCTCTCAGAAGATTCTACTGTCAAAACCTAGCTTTCATTGAACCTCTATTCTGTCCCTAGAATATGGAATGATCGGAGAGAATACTGTAAAAAGTCAGCGGCCAAGATCAGTTCTTGACACAAAGGCCCTACAGGAGCAAGCTGAATCTGCTAAATTTATGGCACAAACTGGTAATACAATAGTTATGTTTCTTTCACTTTTTATTTTGTTAACTAAAACTTAATTTCATCTCTAAGTCACTTGCATGCTCTCAATTGTACTGCACCTTTTAAGTGACAATGTTTTTGCATTTTTTTAACCTTCTACCTCCTCCTTCTATTGTTATTCACATTAAAACCCGTTAGATAAATTTTCCATCTCCCTTTGAGTATTTACTTTGTATAAGAACTATAATTGGGTTCCTGGGTCTCTGTTAGTTTTATTGCTACACAGGGAGGTGGCAACTGCATTATTCATTTATTTATTTATCAAACATTAAAGGCTAGGTGAAATTACACCCTGTCACGGTTAATCGGTTCCTTAGACGGGTGCTATTTCGCACTTGAAACGTCTTACATCGACAACTCCTACTGCCTTCAACAGGGAAGAAATTCATGCTGAATTGGCTTGATAGATTATATGTTTCATGTAAGATAAACACAATTCTTGGCTAAACCCAGTCAAATATGCTAAAATATAGACATGACTGTATCCAAGCTGAAATTGCAGGATGGTGTAAATCAGTTGAAAACACACAGTGATAAATAAATGCTTTACCTTTTCTTTGTAATTTTTTTATTTCTTTTTAATCTCTACCCACATTATAATTGCACAGATGTTTGGGGAGGGTTGGTCTTAGATTAGCTTCCATAAAACCGTTCCTGGGTTTTGTTAATTGTTTGTCTGGTTTTACATTTTTATTTTAATTTTTTTTAAACCCAATTTCTCCTCCTCTGTTGTTAAAAATCTGTGACATTGATCGACAAACCCTTTCATTATCATTTTAATTTGCAAAATCCTCTTTGTGTTTTACTAAACCCTAACACTCCATTCCAACCAGCTGTGAGTGTTATCTGCCTGCTATGGATCCCATCACTGTGCTTTTCAGTTCTCCCATTCTTAGGATGTCTAATTAACACTCCCTGTACTGCTTCATCTAACCAATTGATCCACCTTTCAAAGTCTATTCTTATTGTGATCAGCCCAATTATATAGAGTAGAGTTTAAATCCCGGTTTGGGTTGAATCGATCCTCATTGTATTTTGGAGAAGCAGCTTAGAAGCATTACACAAGGAAATCTAAATAAGATTTCATTTACAAATGAATGTATTCAGAGCTGAAATTCCCAAATCTCTCATGCAAGCAAAGCTCATTGAAATTGAACTGCACACGTTAATCTTAAACTGTAATCCAAATATTTGATGACCATCTTGCGGGCAGAGAGATAGGTTGTGTGTGGTCACAAAATGTCTTCTTATCACACTTGTGCCTCTCACACACACAACTAAGCTATATTGCTGTGGTCTGCTTCTTCACACGATCTCCCGGCTCAATGTCAAGGGTGTGAGTAACATCAGGGCGAGCTTGTATTATTTTATTCAGCATTTCATGCCATTTGGATTTGTGGTCATGGTCATATTTTTGCATTGAAAGGCCCCAGTCAGGACACACTGATATGTTGTTCACTAGATATGTAGTGGGTTGTAAGGTAAATCTTTAAATGCACAGTATGATGAAACGCATATGCTGGTTATATGGCAATGCTTCATATTTTGTGGGGGATTTACCACCTACAGACACATGCAAATGTGTCAAAAGAATGTACCGTGTCTGAAATCAAACCACTCAGAATAATAGTGTTACACTTTTTTCTAGATAAAGAGACAGTTAAATGGTGTATGTTTAAATAGTCGGTATTTGCAATATACCTAATAAATTATTATTATAAAATTGGAATAATGCCTTTTGTCACAAATTCTAATTTCATTTACCCAATTCAGACTGGCACTGTGAATGTTAGTTCCATGCAACAAGCTGTGATCTGCTGAATAAAACGAATACAGGTGTTTTCCTCCTCCCCGTTCCTCTAATACTCTTGGGATTGAAAGTAAACTGTTTAAAAAAAAAAAACATACGTTTTGCAAATTGTGATCAAACACTAATATGTATTAAACTCAGATTTCCGTTGTCAAGGAAACTGCACTGTATAATTTAGTTCTGAATTGATTTCTGCACTGCTGCTGGATCCATACTGGACCTCTCTTGTGAACTAACTCCATTCAATTTTCTATTTTATTTCAATATCAGATGTAGCTCTTGCATGCAACCATATTATTTTACACGTTATACCTCGTTTTGAAACATCCGATTTTGTTTTATTGATGCATGTGTCAGTATGAGTGATGAAGACATTTGAAATGTAGCCTTAAGATGTAGCATCTTTAGTCAGGTAAACGGACAGATCCCTTATTGTGATCAGAAGTTACACTGAAGCATATGTGATCTTTGAATAAATGCCCTTCATAATTGCTAAGTGTCAATTATGATACATTTGTACAGTTCCTCCTTCCCCTGATGGCATGTCCAATAGATGCTGGCCACACGGGATGGGAGCCTAGCTCAATGCATAGACCAGATGAATTTTTTCACCAATTGCTGATCTTGAAACGGTGCAGTCATCTGCACCCTGCATTGCAAAGCCACACGTGCAAAATGGGAAGTCGCAGGAACTGACAGAGAGATATGGGGCCAGTGACTTAAACAAGGTCATGGACATCGCTCATATTAGTCGTTTATCAAAGATCACATGAAGGTAAAAACACCTCTATATTATAAAAAAAATTATAAAAATGTATGCTAACTTTGGTTAGCCTCCCGTACAAGATTAAAGCCCTCCCCTTTAGCATAGCGCCGGACCTAGCATAGCCCCTCCCCCTTGTTGCATACCGACACCCCGCCATAGTACAGTGCCCCCCCCCCCCCCCCGTGGCCCCACCCCCTGGGCCTGATCATGTGACCGTGTTGCCGCATCTAACTGGTGTCACCCTTCTCCCTCTACACAGGTGAATCTGGTGCAGAGGAGTGGTCCCAGTGGAGCTCATGTTCAGTATCATGTGGCCAAGGGTCGCAGGTGCGAACCAGAACATGTGTCTCATCATACGGATCGCACTGCAGCGGCCCGTTAAGAGAGTCCAGGGTTTGCAATAACACTGTCCCCTGTCCAGGTAGTAATAGTCGGAGTGTTTTTACTTGGCTTGTCACGTCTTTTCTCCCTCCACCCTGCTGTGCTGCGTTTCCTACGCAGACCAATGTGTGCATTGCTGTGCCTGCTTTGAATTGACCAGTGTTTTAGTTACGGCTCAATCGGACTGCTTTGGTAGTGGTTTTAAAAAACTGAGTTTGCTATTGCTTTTTAAATGAATGGTTGTTATTATCATTTATTATTATTATTATTATTATTATTACTATTATTATTAGTGATATATTATTGTGCAATGCTTTTTTCTCAGGTGCATGTGAAAGGTTTTTCCATACGTGTTGTTTTGTGTCATCCATGTTCTCCATCTCGCAACGTGTGTCATGCCATCAGTACTCCTTAAAAGATGGACTGTGATGCATTGGACTGCATTTGCATTGCATTCGGTCTCAGGAATTTGTACATACTGGTTTGTATCCAGGGTTCGGATTATTATTATTTTTTGCACTTGGAGGTCAAGGTTAGTGGTATATTGTTTTGATACTGTAGTGTCTGTACGATTACACTGCAAGGCATGTTTTGCTCGATGTTTGCTATCAGAGTAGCTCAGTCATTAAATGTACCCCAATGTTTTATGGGTTGCTCGTCTACCCGTGGACAACTACTCCTATGGGGTCTTTGGAACATCAAGATATTTCCTCTTGTTCGCACTTGCCTGTCTTTTTTTGGCAGAGGAAGAAACAGTATTGTCCTTCAGTCATTGGTCACTGTTGGGGTTTTCAGTTTGACTCTTGCTCGCTGTACCACGTCATTCATTGTGGGGAAGATCTGTAGAATATACACCTGTTCAACATCAGCAGGTTTTTCCGTGCTGCCTATCTTTGGGGCCATTTTTCTACATTGAAGAAAGCGCCTCGGAAATTAAATTTAAGCAGAAAGTCACATAAAAGTTTTAACCCGCTTACACACATGCACGCACGCACGCACGCACACACATCCCATCAGCTAATCGTAAATTCATGCAAGTGGCTCTCTCTGACATTTTGTCAGACGTTCTCCACATTAAACTGTGCCATGAATAAGTGTAGGGTTGGCAGTTTTCTCAAGGGTCAGACATTTCATTTGGTCCTTAAAAAGAGGGCAAAGACATTATTGCAAAATGTCTGAAAATGTAATGTTTTTTGGGACCATTTATAACCCAACAAGTTCTGATATCCAGCCCAGCCGCCTGTAGTCCTTTCCCCCCCATTCAGAACAATGCATTCCAGCACTCAGCCTTTAGGCAGTATCCCTTGAGTGTCTTCCGAAATTCTAATAAAGAATAAGAGAACCAAATGTTACAGAACCACCCAGATAAATCCATTGCTCTCCCTTGGTTGAGGCTCAGGCAGCAAGCTAATTGATTAAGCTGCCTTTTTTCTTCTGAACTTGATATTCCGTTCCTTTAGGCCTGCCATGTGAAAGCGACAGCAAAAATATTTAACTTGGTGAATGTCTGGGTTTAACTACTTTTCAAGGCAGACATTCAAGCTGGTTACACTTTACTTGAATGCTACCTGAAAGTATTTGTGCCCTTGAAAACGATTTAACTCACAGACCTAGACATAGTCAGTCATTCTGCTGTCTAATTACATGACTGGGTTTGAAACAACACCACATTGCCTCTAGCAACAGAGATGTCTACGCGTGGACTTAAATAACACATAGTAACCTATATATTCATTAGCAACCCATATGCGGTTTGTAATCACTTATTCCAACAACCAACACAATTTCAATAACCCAGCTTGTAAGTTAATATGATTTGTAATGTTAATAGTGTTTTGACACTGCAGTTTATTTTTCTACGGCACGTGGAGAAGTGTGTACTATGGTAAACTGTCACCTGCATGGCTCACTCCTCCTGGCCAGGCCCACAGTGAACAGCGTGCTTTGGACAAAAGGCCGGCGCTCTAAAGGGAACAGGTTCCCCAGCAAACTCAAAACAGCCTCCTGATGTCCCAGGGACGTCCCGACAGCCGCGTTTTGTGTGCAGGGTTGCCGTATCATCAGAAGTTTTGCACCACATAGGGAGCAGTGGTCCATCTGGGATTCGGATCCAGACCTGTAGCTCACAGTTGGCTTCGATCATATCTCCGACTGTAAACTAAGGAACTTCAGCATAGCTTGATAGCAGCTCTTCATTATGAGGACAACTTCATGAATCTTTCTCTCTCAATCTGCAACCCCATGTATCACTCTCTGTCTCTTTCTCAGGTGATATGCTTTTCTGAGACAAAATAACTCCGCAACAGTGTTTGCGAGGTGTTAGCATTTTGTTGCTATGTGCCATCAGGGTCGTTGAAAGGGAGACATAAGATAACTGCCCGTTCATAGACAGCTGACCAGTAAAAGGTTCATCCTGCGCGACAGGGACGTCAGGAATAGTTATAAGCTAGCACAGAGCGCAATGACAAGCTACAGCAGTGTTAGGCAGTCTAGCCTCACTTTCAATATTAGATGTAGGACATTTTGTTGGAGGAATGTTGATCTTCATGAGACAGTGTTTAGCATCTCAGCACATAGTATATAAATATATACACATAACGTATCGGTAATTCTAAAAGGTCAAATGTTTTCACCTAAATTAGCCATATTCTATGTTTTAATACATCGTAAGTGGTTTGGCTGTTCACTGGCAGGTCAAAAGGCTGTCATGTGGCTGTCACGTGGCACTGTTCCAGAAATGTCATTTTTACTGTCAAAGTTTATTTTTTTTGTCTCATGTGCCCTGATCCTGCTGCAAAAGCAACGTTTCCCTGGGACGACGAAGTGGTGACACAAAACCTGACCCCTGACCTCTGTCCTATGTCCTGCAGTGCACGGTGTCTGGGAGGAGTGGTCGCCATGGAGCCTGTGTTCCTTCACTTGTGGGCGTGGTCACCGTACCCGGACCAGGATGTGTGCCCCGCCCCAACATGGTGGCAGGGCCTGTGATGGACCCGAGACCCAGAGCAAACTCTGCAACATTGCACTCTGCCCAGGTATACACTGTCGTGTGTGTGTGTGTGTGTGTGTGTGTTTTTGCGCATCGCTAATGACTGCACACCATGTTTATACATGCTCTGTGTGTTTTTGGATCTTGTTTTTTTTCAACATTTTCTCTGATTATTAAAATTCATGCCATGACAAATTGATTTAAGATTGATTGAGGTTAATTAGTTCATGAACCAAGCATCCAACAACATGCACAACACAAGTTATTCTGCATGAATCTCTTGTGTCCTAAATTTCTCCATATTTTTCCCTGTGTAGTGCAGTTTCCAGACTCACAATACAGAATGTGGACAGTAGGAATCCATTTGGGACGCTGGCCTGAAGTGTGGAGGAAACCCCTGTAGGCTGGTTCTCCTGACTGATAGATCCAATACGATGATGCAATCATAAGACAACAGACTGGGCCTCTAGAGAAAAGACAGCAGTTGCCTCTCTGGTGCCACGTCATAGGATCAATTGCAGTGCGTCTTAACAGGGAGAAAGAGGGTGAGACAGAGTCAGGTTAGAGAGAGGGGGCAATAGGTTAGGAAGGAGGGAGAGAGAGAGACTGGGTAGAGAGAAAGAGAGGATTCACTAAAATGATTGAACTATCAACAGCCCCAAGAGTCACTCTTAACGACACTGAAATGAAATGCCTCCTGTATGCAGGTGATCTGGTTCTACTGTCACCAACAAGAGAGGGCCTACAGCATCATTTAGACATAATTTAGACAAGAGAGGGCCTACAGCATCATTTAGACAAGAGAGGGCCTACAGCATCATTTAGACAACAATGGGGCCAACATCATCATTTAGACAAGAGAGGGCCTACAGCATCATTTAAACAAGAGAGGGCCAACGGCATCATTTAGACAAGAACGGGCCAACAGCATCATTTAGACAAGAACGGGCCAACGGCATCATTTAGACAAGAACGGGCCAACAGCATCATTTAGACAAGAGAGGTCTACAGCATCATTTAGACAAGAGAGGGGCTACAGCATCATTTAGACAAGAGAGGGCCAACAGCATCATTTAGACAAGAGAGGGCCAACAGCATCATTTAGACAACAATGGGGCCTACAGCATCATTTAGACAAGAGAGGGCCTACAGCATCATTTAGACGAGAGGGCCTACAGCATCATTTAGACAAGAGAGGGCCTACAGCATCATTTAGACAACAATGGGGCCTACAGCATCATTTAGACAAGAGAGGGCCAACAGCATCATTTAGACAACAATGGGGCCTACAGCATCATTTAGACAAGAGAGGCCTACAGCATCATTTAGACAACAATGGGGCCTACAGCATCATTTAGACAAGAGAGGCCTACAGCATCATTTAGATATACTGCATCAGTTCTGCCAGACCTGACAGTCAATCTAAAAAAGACAAAGATAATGATATTTCAAAAAAGATCCAGATGTCAAGAAAACAGATAAACTTTCTTATTAGGCTCCACTCACATACAGTAGTTCACACATATGCTTATGCATATTTGGGACTAAAAATGAGCTCCACAGGGAGTTTCAACCTGACTGTGAATGAACTGAAAGATAAAGCAAGGAGAGCTTTTTGGGCCATTAAAAGATGTATCAAATTAGACATACCAATTAGGATCTGGCTCAAAATATTCAAATCTATAATTGAACCAATTCCACTACATGGCAGTGAAATGTGGGGCCCGCTTACAAAACAAGAATTTAACAGATGGGACAAACACCCAATTGAAAGCCTACATGCAGAACTTTGTCCAGATAAAAACTCCAAACAGCCCATGCAGAGCAGAACTAGGCCAATTCCCTCTTCTGATTAATATCCAAAAAAGAGCCATCAAATTGTATAATATATTTTAAAACAAGCCACACCCACTCCTACCACTATGGAGCCCTCCAATGCCAGGAGGAAACCACAGAGAACAGCCCAGAGAGAGAGAGGTAGAGACCGAGCAGCATTTTCTCCTGCACTGCAAAAACAATGTAGATACGCGAGACATATTATTCAAACCAAAGAACAACAGAAATGGAGGAAATGCTACTTATTCTAGGAGAAAAACCCAGTTGAGCTATATTAGTGGCAAAATATGTAGCTTCCAGCCTACCACTGACACCTGAAGGGACAAGCAGCTGAATAATGAATCAGGATAATGACATAATACCTGCACCTTTGTCCTTTCCCCTACTTACTAATAACTGTAATTGCTGTTCACCGTTTTTTTTTGCCTTTATTTTTAATATTAATATGTATTTCTATTTCCTTTGGTAATGTATGTAGTAACACATTCCATGTCAATAAAGCCATTTGAATTAAATGCAATTGAGACGTGTGACAGGACCCATTTCATATGTTGAAGCAGCATGTGCCGTTCATGGTTACAGACAGCGTGTGCCGTTCATGGTTACAGACAGCGTGTGCCGTTCATGGTTACAGACAGCGTGTGCCGTTCATGGTTACAGACAGCATGTGCCGTTCATGGTTACAGACTCCAGTTTAAGAACCGCCCTGTCATATAGTCAAATTTGCAACGCCGGAGAGGAAATCACTTGGGTGCAACTGCCCGTGAATAGTAAGTAGATTATTGATGAGGAGTTTTTCTACATACTGCAAATGTTTGGCTTTGCCGTGTGCTAGCTGCTAGATGACACGTTTTACTGTGATCACACAAAATAACTCCACCCAATCTAGATGCCTTGTTGTGTCAGTGACTTGGCAATGTGTGGTTACATGATTAAAATGCTTTTCTATCATGTTATATAAGACAGATTATTTTGGTGCCGTTCAGAAGGTGGTGTTTTGTTGTTGTGGTGGGGGAGGCCAGAGGGTGGTGTTAAGTTGTTTTGGCGGGGGTGGCCAGATGGTGGTGTTAAGTTTTTATGGCAGGGAGCCCAGTGGGTGGTGTTAAGTTGTTATGACTGGGAGGCCAGAGGGTGGTGTTAAGTTGTTATCACTGGGAGGCCAGAGGGTGGTGTTGAGTTGTTATGACTGGGAGGCCAGAGGGTGGTGTTGAGTTGTTATGACTGGGAGGCCAGAGGGTGGTGTTGAGTTGTTATGACTGGGAGGCCAGAGGGTGGTGTTGAGTTGTTATGACTGGGAGGCCAGATGGTGGGTGTTGAGTTGTTATGACTGGGAGGCCAGAGGATGGTTTCTAGTCCTTTAACGGCTGCTGTGTCTTGGCCGTCGCGGGTTGGTTTAAGAAGTTTGCCATACGTTGACTCAGTTCAGTCTTGGAATTAATGATGGTTCACATTAATAAAGCCAGTTTCATTTAATATAAAGATTCTAGAAATAAACTGATCGAGGGTTCTGACTCAGCTCACAATGAATGAAATAACTGAAGATCAATCAATTCAGTTACCCTCGCTTTCAAAGACTGCATCATCCTCCTCTTCTAAGATGACAACTAATCAAATACGGAATGTTATATATTACATGTTTTTGTTTGTTCCTGTGTGTTAATTCTTTTATATTACAAAAAAGAGAAACTGGCAAACTGCTCTTCTAGTATTACTGTTGTTTTGTAGAGCTTACAGTGCATATCAGCTCTGGTGATGTCAGGCCAAGAGGCTTGAATAAACAACAGTAATGCTAGCAAAAGCAGTGTTAAGGTTTCTCTTTTTTTAATAGCGGCTGCAACAAGTCTGTCCAGATGTGAGAATGAATTTGGGAGCGTTTCTTTTTTTCTTACAATATTATTAAAACACCAATACGCACGACAAGATGCATTTGAAAGTTAACACGAAGTAAAATGTTAGCCTGTAGGGGGAAAAGGTGCTTTGCTTTGATAAGTCCACCAAAGCACATCAAAGACCACATTAACGATAGGTAATAAAAGAAAGGTGGCATTGCCAATTTCACTCCAAAGCCTGCTGAGTTAGCAAGATAACTTTTCTTTCATTTTGAATTTGGTACAAATGAAAATATCTGCCCTGGTAGAACGGATAAAGCTTGAGCAGGAATGTGAAGGTAACCGAGGTCAGCTAATTAAATACAAAGCCAGGGTGGATCTAGCACAGTACCCAATACAACCCATTAGATCCCACTACATTTGTGGGCCTGAAAGTTTGAGGGCAGCGTTAACGCACCATATCCACTCAGATGAGGAGAAAGTCTTTAAGAAAGTTATTTGAGTAGGCCAGACAGACAATACGCAGTCGGCCAGTCCTTGGAACATTTACCGGGTTTTACGTATTCCATCTTATTATTTGTAGCGTGCGTAGTATGCATGTGTATGTTACTGTGTTTGTATGTGCTTTCTGCATGCTATGTTGTTTTCTTCTTTCAGCCTTTGCAAGCCCTTCTGTTAAATAGGAGGGCTGGGCTGTGACAGATCATAAATAGATGTGATTGACCCTGTTCATGTCTGACTAACGGTGTGTGTGGTGACATGGCTTTTACAACCCCTTCATAATCTTGTTTTGTCTCACAATAGCCTTGAGCTCGTCTGCAGCTCAAGGCTGTAGGCCTTATTGCAGAAATATACAACATGTCTCTTTTATTGTCTTATATTGTTCAAAGATCGGTTTGTTGTAGAATAAACATTAATCTATGTCTTTTTGCTTTCTGATAGCCCTTGTGTCTCAAGGTAAACGGCAAACAAAATTAAATGTGAGGGAAATAGACAACGAAGTATTCTTCCCCTGTATTCTTCGTTTGAAAAAGGCTGTAGTTGGTACTGAAGCATAACATCCCTCAAGTAACTTGTTTATAGAGGCAATGACAAATGAAGCTGCCAAAGCCATTACTTCAACTGGTCTATGGACGTTGTTCCTCAGTCCCCCGTATTTTAAGTCATTTTCACACGCAAAAGAAGAAACTGAGAACAAGCTCCGAAACACGCCATTACTTGCATCCAAAATGGCTCCCTATTCTCTTTGTGGTTCACTTATTTTGTCTAAGGCTCATGGAGTGCACTAGACTAAGGTACAGGGGATCAGGCACCAGTTGGGAGTCGTGCAGTGGCCCCGACGGATCTGAACTGTTTCGAGCAACCTAAACCGCACCCGGGGAAGGTTTGTTCGCGTGTGAACTCAGCGCTGTGTTTTTTTTTGTGTCCGGCAGTCCGACTCTCAACCCGAGGACGGCGACCTGAGTACGATCACCTTCCATCTCCTCCGACTGACAGCCCTATTTCCCCTCCCTTTCTCTCCCGTGTGTGTGTGTGTTTGTCTATGCGCCCCCAGTGGACGGTCAGTGGCAGGAGTGGAGCTCGTGGAGCGACTGCTCGGTGACCTGTGCCAACGGGACCCAGCAGCGGACGAGGCAGTGTTCACCCGCTGCTCACGGCGGATCAGAGTGCCGCGGCCACTGGGCTGAGAGCCGAGAGTGCTACAATCCAGACTGCACGGGTAGGGGTCAAGCCGGGGTCGTTTACTGTCCACCGTCTCACTTTCGTTGGTCGCTATAGCCACCGGGTCATCATCATTGTCATCATTATCATGATCATCGCAATCATTTTTACGGTTCCTCTGCACCATCCTGGTGTCATTTTTGCTGTATCGCCGACGCCAAGCCGCTCCTGAAATCACAATGCGAAAGACGCGGCGTGAAATCGATTGCTGTACTTCTTGATACAGAACCACCAGAGTATGTATGTAACCTCTGCAATTAAAGTTGCAAAGACACACACCGACAAGTACACAGCAACGCTCCTGACTACGTCATAGCCGACTCGTGTTGCCAGAAATACTCCAGAGCGTGGGTGGAGGCATTTCAGGCTGGATAATGAGAATATGACTTTGTTAGTGTTACATAAAGACAACATCATGAGCAATGAATATGTTAAAGACCCTGCCCTATATACACTGCCAAAACATTATGACCACCTGCCTAATATGCTGTTGGTCCTCTGCGTGCTGCCAAAACAGTGCCAACCCGCCGAGGCATGGACTCTACAAGACCACTGAAGGTGTCCTCTGGTGTCTGGCACCAAGGCATTAGCAGCAAATCCTTCAAGTCCTGTACGTTTCGAGGTGGAGCCGCAGTGGATCAGATTTGTTGGTTCAGCACATCCCACAGATGCTCAATCAGATTGAAATCTGGGGAATTTGGAGAGCAGGGCAACACCTTGAACTCTTCATCGTCATCATGTTTCTCAAACCATTCCTGAACAATGTGTGCAGTGTGGCAGGGCCCATTATCCTGCTGAAGGAGGCCTCTGTCATCAGGGAATACCATTGCCATGAAGGGATGTACCTGGTCTACAACGATGTTTAGGTAGGTGGCACATGTCAAATTGATGTCCAGATGAATGCCCGGACCCAGAGTTTCCCAGCAGAACATTGCCCAGAGCATCACACTCCCTCGTCCGGCTTGTCATCTTTCCACAGTGTATCCTGGTGCCATCACTTCCCCAAGTAAACGGCATATGTGCATGGCCATCCACGCGACGTAAGAGAAAACGTGACTCATTAGACCGGGCCACCTTCTTCCACTGCTCCAAGATTCATGTCCGACGCTGACATGCCAATTGTAGGTGCTTTCAATGTTGGACAGGGGTCATCATGGGCAATCGGACCGGTCTGTGGCAACGCAGCCCCAAACACAGCAGGGTGTGATGCGCTGTGCGTTGTGACACATTCCTCCCGTAACCGTCGTTGAAAAATGTTGTGACTTGTGGCACAATAGGTCTGTCAGATCTTACCTGATGGGACAGCCTTCGTTGCCCTTGCGCATCGATGAGCCTTGGGCACCCAACACCCTGTTGCCAGTTTGTGGTTTGTCCTTCCTCAGACCCCTGTCGCTAGGTACTCGATAGGTACTCACCACTGTTGACTGGGAGCACCCCACAAGCCTTGCCCATTCAAAGATGCTCTGACCCAATCGTCTGGCCATGACAATGTGGCCCAAAGTCACTCAATTCTAAACTCCTGCCCATTTCTCCTGCATCCAACATGTTGATTATGAGAACTGATTGTTTGCTTACCATCTAATCTACCCAGAACTTGACATATGTCTTTGTTAGGAGATGATCAACGTTATTTGCTTCACCTGTGAGTAAGTCATAATGTTTTGGCTGTTCAGTGTATGTGTGTACATTATATATATACAGTATACTGTATATATTTGTGTATTATACCGGGTATAAAGCGCTCGAGTCACAGGTGAGGTGCCTGGAGGCGTTTATTACCAGAAATGACACTTTGTAGTAGTCATGAAAACTAAAAGGCTTCTGGCAGATTTTGCTGGAACTCGCTGTCTTTTGGGACCTCACATCAGCGGCCTTGGGGCCCTCAGTTGACCCCTTCCATGGAGAATTGGAGAAACACATTTTGCTTTCATGTATTCTCTTTCCTATCTCTCCTGGGTGATGTCTAAATCCCCCCGCTCATTCCCCAGACAGTGCTATCATCCCTAGAACCTTCCAGAACATTCCTGACCCTCCCGCACACTTTCTTTTCTGTGTTCTACCGTATGTCCGATCCGGAACGTTCTGTCCCTCTCCACGTTGCATCCTCTTTACCGTGTTTAGGCCCGGTGAGCAGGGCGCCGTCACTATATACAACACAATTTTCAAATAAATTGGGATGCTGTGTAAAATGGAAATAAAAACAAAATGCAATGATGTGCAAATCATTTATCCCTGTATTTGAAAATAGCACACGGACAACATGTTGAAACTGAGAAATATTATTGTTTTTGGAAATAATACATACCCATTTTGAATTTGATGCCGGCAAAGTGTTTCAAAAAAGTTGGGATAGGGGCAATCTTACCACTGTGCTGCGTCGCCTCTTCTTTTAACAACACTCTGTAAGCGTTTGGGAACTGAGGAGGCCTATTGTTGTAGTTTTGAAAGTGAAATGTTTTCAAATTTTTGCTTGAATTAGGATTTGTGCTGCTCAACATTTCGGGATCTACTTTTGTTTCATAATACGCCAAATGTTTTCAATGGTTGACAGGTCTGGTCTGAAGGCAGGCCAGTTTAGCAAACGGTCTCTTTCACTACAAAGCCATGCTGTTTGAATTTGTGCAGAATGTGGTTTGGCATTGTCTTCTGGAAATAAGCAAGGCCTTCCCTGAAAAACACGTTGCTGGATGGCAACCTATGTTGCTCCTAAACCTGTATATATTGTTCAGGATTAATGGTACCTTCACAGATGTGCAAGTCACCCATGCCATGTGCACTAAAAAACCCTCAGACCATCACGGATCCTGGCTTCTGAACTGTACGCAGATAACAAGCCGAATGGTCCCTTTCCTCTTTAGTCTGGAGGACGTGGTGTCCATGATTCCCAAAAACCTTTAGGCGGATGGGCTACAACAGCAGAAGACCCCACCGGGTACCACTCATCTCCACTACAAATATGAAAAAGAGGCTACAATTTGCATGAGTTCACCAAAATTGGACAGTTGAAGACTGGAAGAATGTTGCCTGGTCTGATGAGTCTCGATTTCTGTTGAGACATTCAGATGGTAGAGTCAGAATTTGGCGTAAACAGAATGAGAACATGGATCCATCATGCCTTGTTACCACTGTGCAGGCTGGTGGTGTAATGGTGTGGGGGAAGTTTTCTTGGCACACTTTAGGCCCCTTAGTGCCAATTGGGCATCGTTTAAATGCCTACCTGGGCATTGTTTCTGACCATGTCCATACCTTTATGGCCACCATGTACCCATCCTCTGATGGCTACTTCCAGCAGGATAATGCACCATGTCACAAAGCTCGAATCATTTCAAATTGGTTTCTTGAACATGACAATGAGTTCACTGTACTGAAATGGCCCCCACAGTCACCAGATCTCAACCCAATAGAGCATCTTTGGGATGTGGTGGAACGGGAGCTTCGTGCCCTGGATGTGCATCCCACAAATCTCCATCAACTGCAAGATGCTATCCTATCAATATGGGCCAACATTTCTAAAGAATGCTTTCAGCACCTTGTTGAATCAATGCCACGTAGAATTAAGGCAGTTCTGAAGGCGAAAGGGGGTCAAACACAGTATTAGTATGGTGTTCCTAATAATATATGTGTGAGGGACAGAAGGTTTAAAATTAAGAGACCACAGCAAACTGAACGCTTCTTTTCCTCTCTCAAAACTTTCCTTTTCAAAAAATAAGAGACTGTTGTCTCTTATTTTTTTCCCGGAGCTGTATATACACCTATTAGGCACAAGGGGTAAAGTGGGTAGGTCATGAAGCTAAACCTTAGGACTGTTCTTGGAAATCAATGAAGGCACTAAAACAACTGGCTTTGTTTCCTACTTATGGTATATTGACTGATACACCACCACTTTCAGCCAATCACAATCGAGAATCCCAAACTCCCTCGATTATACCGATGTTCTAGAACAGTAGGAAAGAGCACCATTTAGAGCACATTAACTGTGAATGGACTGGTACATTGGTTAATGAACAGGTTTGGAATCCTTTCAGACACCCACTGAGGTTAGTCCTTGGATGTGTGTGTGTGTGTGTGTGTGTGTGAACAGGTACATACAGGTCAAATGGAGAGATGTTGGAGGGATATGTGGATGGAGAAATGAAAAGGAGGAGTGCACTCCCACTCTGCCTGGGGTTGTTGTACCTTTCAAGGCCCTGGGATTTACTGGTTAGCTGAGAGGGAGCATCTGTTTTTTTCTTCTGCTGGATTTTACTGGGTTCATTAAAAAGACATAAAACATGCAGCTGCTTTGGAAAACTTTATCATAAAGCGCATTTTCATTCTGGCAAAGTGAGGAGTGTTATGATCACAGCCTCATGCCAGCCAGTCCGTGCCATAAAAATGTACATATTCCAGATTATTGCTGGTATTATCATCTTAATTGTATTAATTGAATCTGGGTAATTCTGCCAAAAGCTATGTTTTTTTTTTACTATATCTCCAGGTACCATAAAATATGCCCATGGCTCCCTCCCTAATTGCACCCTTTTCCGTGGGTAGTGCGCTTCTTTTTACCACGGGACATCTGGCAGTAGCGCCCTGGAAAGGGAATGGAGTGAGGGATATGGGACGGGCTGTCCCACTACCTACTTGTGTCATCCAGCTGACTTTGTCTGTAGATAGGAGCTGAAGATACACATCATTGCATAACTGCATCCTGAGGGAGACGTTGCAAATACGATGTTCAAAGTCGATGTGGTGTCTCAGAGGTCAAGTCACATAACAGAAACTCAAAGACCGGCTGGCTGGTGGTAAAAGAAAATAATGATGGATTTCTTATTGGTCATGTGTCAGATTTACTGACATGCGATTGGATGTTGTGGGCAGGAGATGGCTTCCACAAGAAGATTGGTCAGGGTCAATAACTTCCCCATTGTTTATAACTCCATCATTGACTAATTTCCTGCCCTTCATCACTCCAATCTGAATGACCTGAACAAAGGCAACCTAATGAGAAGCAGCTGGTGCCAGCACATAGTTGAACTGTCAAGCCTTTTCCAATCAGCAGACAAGAAGAGGACACAAGATAGGACATAAGGAGAGGACAGGCGGAGATGAGAGACTAAGAAAGGACACAAGACCAAGTAGAGGAGGAGACAAAACTAGGAGAGGACCCTAGTGTAAAGAAATTTGATGTTTGATTAATTAATAATGGACCCTAGAGGCAGAAAGCATGATGAAAACACACTACCATTGCCATGATTGACAACTGATATGGGATCAAAACTGATTGACCAAATGATTGACCACTGATATGGGATCAGTACTGATCGACCACTGATATGGGATCAATACTGACTGACCACATAATTGACCACTGATATGGGATCAATACTGATTGACCACTGATATGGGATCAATACTGACTGACCACATGATTGACCACAGATATGGGATCAATACTGACTGACCACATGATTGACCACTGATGGTCAATCATGATTGGTCCAAATCAGTTCTGTGGAACGCTGTGTTGTTTTGCAAGACGTAACTGAAAGGTGGTGTTGTTTTGCAAGATGGTCCTGAAAGGTGGTGGAATTGGATGTTTTCAGGAAGTTTTCTGCCTCCGGACCTGAATAATGTGCCGTCATTGAAGAAACCATGAATTCTGTGATGTGTCAGAGAAGCCTAAAGCACAATGTCTGCTCAAGCTGAAGAGCCCCAGGGTCAGGCAGCCAAGAAGAATCCAAAATACACAAGCAAGTCAATGTTCAGATCTGTGTGAGAGTGGGCCAAAATTCCTCCACAGCAATGAGAGAGACCTATCAACAACTATAGGAGTAGTTTGACTGAAGTTCTTGTCGTCAAAGGTGGCACATTTATTTACAGAGTGTAAGGGCACAGTTTTTTTCACAGGGGAGCAAAATGATGGGTTATTTGTTCATGCATTTATTTTTTTTTATATGAAATAAGGTTTTATTTGAAGAACTGACAGCATTTTGTGTAAAAAAAAAATCAATAAATAGATCCGAATGGTGTCCAATTCTTGTTTATGGCACTCTATGTGTTGTTCACAAATCACAACAGGTGTGAACTAGATTGTTATGACATTTTTATTGCCTTCTGATATGATAAGCGATGACATAAATCATGAATAAGTGATGTTATGGGAGAACAGAATTTTCGTCTGGGAGATTGTGAGAGGCAGTTTCAAATTCTCTTTGGGGTGGTACCTTTGAGAGAGCAGGTTAGATATCAAGATACTTTATAGAATTAACTGCACACACCATTGCAACACAGAAAATATGTATTTTAACATTAATTTAAAAAAATAAATTTGAAAGGATGACTGCTTTACTCATATTCTAAGTAATTATAGGTAATTCTGGAAACACTGTGTGGTCGCTGCTATTACACCTACAAGTATTTGTGAATTATCAGTTATGTTTATGAACTCTTATTATGCCAATAAATACAGTAATAAGATCACCAGAGGAGCTCTATGTGTTTTCAGAGAGGTCTGTATTATTTGTAACAGTGATCATCATCATTTTACATGTGTTTGAATAACTAGCATCCTGCAAAAATACTTGAATTCCATTGATTGCCTATGCTATAATTCAGTGAATATGTATAAAAAAAAAAAAATCAGACTTACATTGGTCAGGTACCTGTTTTGTTTTGTTAGCAATCAGGCTAATGAACAGTTGCTGAACAGTAATTCACTCGTACCTGCTTCTTAGCCCACGGCAAGGGGTTTAATTGGGTTATGTCTCTTTCCCCAGCCAACGGCCAGTGGAATCCCTGGGGGCCTTGGAGTGGCTGCTCCAAATCATGTGACGGGGGTTGGCAGAGGCGGGCGAGGGTATGCCAGGGGGCAGCAGTCACCGGGCAACAGTGCGAGGGCACAGGAGAGGAAGTCCGCAAGTGCAGTGACCAACGATGCCCAGGTAACAGTAATGTGATAACTGACATAACTGACACTGCAGGAGTCAATTAAATAGAAGATGTGGTCAAATAGAGGAGAAGGAGGTTGAATGTGGTGTGAAGGTAATTACCTCCCTCTACGCTATGCAAGAGTGCTGTGCGTTCCTGTGTCTGTGGGAGGAAAGGATAAGCTTTACATAAAGCAGAGAGTAGGCAGCTCAGCTTTAGCAGAAAAAATACGTAGCCTTGAAAGCTGCAATCTGCGATTTAAAAATGGATCTCGTCGCAAAGTGATAGAACCTTTCGTTTTGGTTCACGTTAAAGTCGAACCGTTGTGTAAAACCCATAAGACATTCACAGGATACTGTCAGGTTACAATCAAAAACTAAAATGGCCAGAACAGCTTTCCAAATCACAGACTCATGCTGTGAGAGGAGGGGGGGGTGTGCGAGAGCGAGTAGAGATAATGAGATTTAATGAGAGACATAAAGAGAGAGACAGAGAGCGCGAGAGAGAGAGAATAAAGAGCTGTTTTATCTGTATGTGTGATGAATATCTTCACATTAATTGATGGCCATGATCCATCCACTTGTTTGAATCTCCATGGAGACCATTCGCTACCACAGCGATTAATGCAAATTCAAGATTTGGTTAGACTACGATGGCTTTGTAAAGAGTGTCATTGTTTCTGTTGTTGGAATAAGCACTGAAGAAGCCAGCAGACATGCAGACAACATTGTGGTGTATCTTGACAACCCAAAGCCAGCAGATTACAAAGGCACTTTTGACTGCCACAGGAAGTACACAGCAAGGGAGGAAGATGACCCAGTAAACAACATATGTGGCCAAGAAATCACACAAACAGAGACAGTATTCTTCCTGGTTAAAGGAATGGCCTCTAGGGTGCTGAAAATTACTCGGTTTGAAATGTTTTAGGGTCCTTACTTAATCCTTATCTTAATCCTGTTCTTAGGATCCTTTCTTAATCCAGTAGATTGTCCAGTTTTTTTCTATGCTCCATATTAATGTAAACAGTAGTTAGGGTATGTTTGTACAGAACTTCACACTTAGTCCTTTGCACATGATAGAAGCAGTTACTCGGGTCAGTTCCGTTTCAGATCCAGTCAATTCAGAAATTAAACCAAATTTGAAAAGCGCTGCATTCCCGTGTGCTTTCAAGAGCCCAAGCCGGGAGTAGTGTGGGTTCATAACCCAGCAGTGACCCAGCCGTTGGTTTGTCCACTGTTTTCCCGCACCAGCGCCGTATGAGATCTGCCCCGAGGACCATGCCGTGTCCATGATGTGGAGGAGAACACCGTCAGGGGAGCTGGCCTTCAACAGGTGTCCTTCCAATGCCACAGGTAACATTGCTAGTTTGTTTTCTGTTCCTCCAACCCTCCACATCCCCCACCTCCTTATGCACCTCCTCTCCTCCTCCATCTCTTCCTACTCCGCCGACTCCTCTGCCCACAATTGCTCCTCCCTCCCTCTCCTCCACCCATTTGCCCTTTTTCTCCACCTCTTCTCCTCCACGCCCTTCTCCTTTTCCTCCTCCACTTCTCCGCTCCTCCTCTTTCTCTCTCCCCTCCTGCCCTATCTCTTTTTCCCACTCCTGTTCTCCATGGAGGTCTCGGTGGTGTGTTGGTTGGTTCGTCCGTGACGTGGGCGCCGGGTCTGATAACTGGCTATGATTTTCTGTCTGAATTCTGGGACACTGGGAAACTGTTTCCAGTGAAAGCAGCCTTACAGTCCCCACCTCTCTCAGGCTTTGATTCCCCTATCCAACCACTGGAGAGGGTGGCAAATTGAAACGTGATGGAGGCGTGTGTCTCAAATGGCTCCCTATTTCCTGTGTAGTGTAGGGGTTTTAACCAGTGCCTATAGGGAGTAGTGTGTCATTTGGGACAAACGCTTTGGCCCACACTTGAGTTCTGAGCTGTGAAAAGAGAAGAAAAACAGGACCGGGTGGTTTCGGTGTCAAGGAAAGGAATGTGTGTGTCGTTTGTGTGTTTGTGTGTGTGAGATCCATGTCTATATGTGAATGTGGGAACCTAATGTTTCCAAAAAGATACTAAAACCTAATAAAACATGACATAAGTATTTTGTTTTACAGTTTCACTTCAATTAAAGGTCAGATTTTGATAATATTTGTAAGATTAAGCATATAAACCCCAATGATATTTTTTCACGGTTGTTTTTTCTGATCTTTGCCATATGCACCATTACGCGTTGAGGGCATGTATGATGAAGCCTGTTCAGCCTCCTAAACTCCACCGGGAAGACGAGGGGGCTTGGGGACATTAAACAAGGAAAATATGTCTCCCATGAACAAGTACTCATCTCTTTCTCCCTGGTCTCCCTTCCCTCCCGCTCCCTTTCCTAATTTGCCTCGTCCCTTTCTCGACTCCCCCTCCCGCTCTCCTCCTCTTTGTGTCCTAATCTCCTTCTCATTCTTGCCCTCTGTCCGCTCCCTGTCTATTCTCTCCTCCTTTCTCGGATGCCGTGCTCATTCCTTTTTTTTCCTCCCTCGCTGGATATCTCTCCCCCATTCCGCTCCTCCAACGTCTCACACCCTCTTCCCTTTATTCTCTCTGTCCTTCACCCTCTTCCCTTCCATCTATCGTCACCCCTGGTCTCACCCCTCCCCTATCTCTCTCCCCCCTCTCCCACAGGTACCACTAGTCGACGCTGCTCTCTGGATCATCGCGGCGTGGCGTATTGGGAGCCTCCCAGCTATGCCCGCTGCATAACCAATGAATATAGATACCTGCAGCAATCAGTAGGTCTATCCTCAGTAGGTGTATTGGCCTCCATTCTCTTCTCTTCCTGCACTCACCTTCCCTCCCGGGTTATGTCTTTGTGGGATGGGGGGGGGGGGGGGGGGTTGAATAGTGCACTCCCTTTGCAGGGGGTGTGAATCGATGTAACCAGCCGCACTGCAGCCGAAGATGAATTACTTTCAATAGGGGGGGGGGGGGCGAATTAAAACGCAGTTTTTGCGACGCTATCGACGCGTAATGTGCGGTCCTCGCTAACTCTTACGTGCGTTTGGTTTTAGACCTCCTGGCCCCACGGCCGTCCCCCCGTTGATTGTCCACCCTCATTGGTTGCTAAGCAACACTTTGTTGTGTTAATGTGTGTTTTTGCTTTTCTCAGAGCAAGTTGGTGTTGGATGAATTACATAATTAATAGGGGCTTAGTCTTTTAAAGACTCTCTCCGTCATTACCTGACCCAGAACAGATTAGAGGCAGGACCAAATTGGACCAAATAGAATTATACTGAATAATAAAGATTTTAAAAAGCAAACATTTGAATGGGGAGAAATGGCGCAGATTAAAAGCTGAATGCTGCAGTCATGCTATTAACACGTTCCAGTCATGGAAAATGTCATCGCTCCACTGAAGTGCACTTTCTCTCTATCTACTCTTCCTCTTTTTCACATTTCAGTCAACAGTGGGTTTAATCCTATTAAACATATTTTGGGACAGAAATACATTTGGATAAAAAGGGGAGGTGTAAAGAAAGACTTAAAGGGAGGGTGCAGATATTTTTTCAGACATTGGTTGTCTTCTGTGTGTATATAGTTGGAAACCTATGACCCCTTTTCCTATATATGGAACGTGTTTTAGTGGTTTGTTAATGGTAGTGAAGCCTGCCCAGCCCTCTTACTAACATGGCCACCCACTCAGGTGGTAATAATACTGTAGTAATATTGTTCTAATGATGTAGAAATGCAGTTGCAATACTTTGGTGAAAAATGTAATAATAATGTGCTAGTAAATCTTTGGTAATATTGTAACAGTGCTGTGGTAAATTCTAGTAATATACAGTAGGATATAGAGCAATTTAGGTCTCACAGTTCATTTCTTCTTCTGGAGGTCCAGGGCCACCTAGCAAATGGTCAGAGGAAGCTGGCGGGCGACGGGATGTCTCAGGTGACCAAAACCCTGCTGGACCTCACCCAGAGAAGGAACTTCTACGCTGGAGACTTGCTGTCCTCTGTGGAGATACTAAGAAATGTGACGGATACCTTCAAAAGGGCCAGCTACGAACCAAGCTCTGACGATGTTCAGGTGAGCGTATGGCTGTGTGGTGTTGCATAGACAGGGGGGCTGGTGAGTAGTGTTGTGCGTAGGGGAATAGTAGGACAGTATAGTATGAGTAGTGTTGTGAGCAAAGGAATAGTAGGACAGTATAATATGAGTAGTGTTGTGTGTAAGGGAATAGTAGGACAGTATAGTATGAGTAGTGTTGTGTGTAGGGGAATAGTAGGACAATATAATATGAGTAGTGTTGTGTGTAGGAGAATAAGAGGATAATATTGTATGAGTAGTGTTGTGTAGGAGAATAAGAGGACAGTATAGTATGAGTAGTGTTGTGTGTAGAGGAAAAAGAGGACAGTATAGTATGAATAGTGTTGTGTGTAGCGGAACAGTAGGACAGTATAATATGAGTAGTTTATGTGCTTGGTAATAGTAGAAGAGTATAGTGTGAGAAGTGTTGTGTGTAATGGAATAGTAGTACAGCCTAGTATGAATAGTGTTGTTTGTAGGTTAATAGTAGGACAGTATAGTATGAGTAGTGTTATGTGTAGGGGAATAGTAGGACAGTACAATATGAGTAGTTTATGTGTAGGAGAATAAGAGGACAGTATAGTATGAGTAGTGTTGTGTGTAGAGGAAAAAGAGGACAGTATAGTATGAATAGTGTTGTGTGTAGGGGAATAGTAGAACAATATTGTATGAGTAGTATTGTGTGTAGCGGAACAGTAGGACAATATAATATGAGTAGTTTATGTGCTTGGTAATAGTAGGAGAGTATAGTATTTGTGCGTAAGGGAATATTAGGACAGCATAGTATGAATAGTGTTGTGTGTAGGGTAATAGTAGGACAGTATAGTATGAGTAGTGTTGTGTGTAGGGGAATAGTGGGACAGTATAGTATGGGTAGGGGGGGGTGTAAGGGAAAAGTAGGACAGTATAGTATGAGTGGTGTTGTGTGTAAGGGAGTAGTAGGTCAGTATAGTATGAATAGTATTGTGTGTAGGGTAATAGTAGGACAGTATAGTATGAGTAGTTTATGTGTAGGACAATAAGAGGATAATATAGTATGAGTAGTGTTGTGTGTAGAGGAATAAGAGAACATTATAGTATGAGATGTGTTGTGTGTAACGGAATAGTAGGACAGCAAAGTATGAGTAGTGTTGTGTAGTGGAATAAGAGGGCAATATTATGTTGTGCGTAAGGGAATGGTAGTACAGTATAGTATGAGTAGCATTGTGTGTAAGGGAATAGTAGGACAGTATTGTATGAGTAGTGTTGTGTGTAGGGGAATAGTAGGAAAGTATATTATGAGTAGTGCTGTGTGTAAGGGAATAGTAGTACAGCCTAGTATGAATAGTGTTGTTTGTAGGGTAATAGTAGGACAGTATAGTATGAGTAGTGTTGTGTGTAGGGGAATAGTAGGACAGTATAGTATGGATAGAGGGGTGTGTAAGGGAAAAGTGGGACAGTATAGTATGAGTGGTGTTGTGTGTAAGGGAGTAGTAGATCAGTATATTATGAGTAGTGTTGTGTGTAAGGGAATAGTAGTACAGCCTAGTACGATCAGTGTTGTTTGTAGGGTAATAGTAGGACAGTATAGTATGAGTAGTGTTGTGTGTAGGGGAATAGTAGGAAAGTATATTATGAGTAGTGTTGTGTGTAGGGGAATAGTAGGACAGTATAGTATGGGTAGGGGGGTGTGTAAGGGAAAAGTAGGACAGTATAGTATGAGTAGTGTTGTGTGTAAAGGAGTAGTAGGTCAGTATAGTATGAGTAGTGTTGTGTGTAAGGGAATAGTAGTACAGCATAGTATGAATAGTATTGTGTGTAGGGTAATAGTAGGACAGTATGGTATGAGTAGTGTTGTGTGTAGGGGAATAGTAAGACAGTATAATATGAGTAGTTTATGTGTAAGGGAATAAGAGGATAATATAGTATGAGTAGTTTTGTGTGTAGAGGAATAAGAGGACAGTATAGTATGAGTTGTGTTGTGTGTAACGGAATAGTAGGACAGCATAGTATGAATAGTGTTGTGTGTAGGGGAATAGTAGAACAGTATAGTATGAATAGTGTTGTGTGTAGGGGAATAGTAGGACAGTATAGTATGGGTAGGGTGGTGTGTAAGGGAAAGTAGGACAGTATAGTATGAGTAGTGTTGTGTGTAAGGGAGTGGTAGGTCAGGGTAGTATGAGTAGTGTTGTGTGTAAGGGAATAGTAGTACAGCGTAGTATGAATAGTATTGTGTGTAGGGTAATAGTAGGACAGTATGGTATGAATAGTGTTGTGTGTAGGGGAATGGTAAGACAGTATAATATGAGTAGTTTTTGTGTAGGGGAATAAGAGGACAGTATAGTATGAGTTGTGTTGTGTGTAACGGAATAGGACAGCATAGTATGAATAGTGTTGTGTGTAGGGTAATAGTAGGACAGTATAGTATGAGTAGTGTTGTGTGTAGGGGAATAGTAGGACAGTATAGTATGAGTAGTATTGTGTGTAAGGGAATAGTAGGACAGTATAGTATGAGTACTGTTGTGTGTAGGGGAATAGTTGGACAGTTTGCCATATACTCACTGCTACCCATAATGCTTTATGTGCTTGGTAATAGTAGGAGAGTATAGTATGAGTAGTGTTGTGTGTAGGGGAATAGTAGGACAGTGTAGTATTGGTAGGGGTGTGTGTAAGAGAATGGTAGGACAGTATAGTATGAGTGGTGTTGTGTGTAAGGGAATAGTAGTACAGTATAGTATGAGTAGTGTTGTGTGTAAGGGAATAGTAGGACAGTATAGTATGAGTAGTGTTGTGTGTAGGGGAATAGTAGAACAGTGTGCCATATACTCACTGCTACCCATAACGCTGATGAAATGGCACCGTGTTTGCTGGAGCAACTTGTGTGTACGTTGTAAAGTGGTGTCCTGGGTTGGAGGTGTTGCCCCAGTTCAAAACTGTGAGAGGACAATATTGCTGAAGCACTTAACATCTGATTTAAATGATCAAGTCATTGTCAGTCTTTGATCATGTGTTTCCGGCTTCGACCCAAACAGGAGCAGATTTATACACTCTCAGTGCTAAATGCCTGAAATGGAAACAGAGAAAAAAAGGCTATTGTCTGGATTTCTGTGCAGTATCAGTTATTATGTTGTCTGAAGCTACATTTTTCATCATCATATTTACTGTAACATACAATCATTGGCTAGTTTTCCACGTGGTGGTGGTGTGTGAAAGCTGTGTTAAATGGCGGTAGTTTCTAATGCAGTTTGGCCAAACTGGCACATGGACAGAAAAAGCTCTATTATGGCTGCTCTGTTGTATCAGAGAGCTCTCCGCCAAAACCGCCAATGTCCTCAGATTACCTCTCCATCGTACCTCCCTCAAGCTGCTCTCCCATCCTCCTGTCCCCTCTTGCTTTTCCCTCTGTCTTTCCTCCCCGTCCTCTCTCTTTCTCTCCACTCCCGCTCCCCCCCCCTAATAAATCTGTCCTCCTCCCTCGTCAGTCTCCCTCCTCCCAACTGTCTGTGACGTAGTTCAGGGCGCTGGCATTGTTCTGTCTGTGTTAACAGGACGAAGGAGATTCAGCCCCACTAAGATCATGTGTGACCTCACCACGAGTGGTGTCGTTGTCAGGCTGGCTGTTGTTCCTTTGTCTGGTCCCTGGTCAGGGCTGTCTGTGTGTCTGATGCAACGCTAGCGCCTGCCACTAAGTCTCTCAGTGTGCGTAGGTGTGTGATGTGTGTGTGTGTGTGTGTGCGCACAATGTCTGTGTGTGTGTTTATTAATGCGGCGCTAAAGTCTGTCTGACACAAAGCTAGTGCCTGCTGCTTCCTCTGTGTTTTTTTCTGAGTGTGTTTTGGGTGTTCAGTGTGTGTGTGTGTGTGTGCGATAATGCAGTGTTGAAGTGAGCACATTACCACCAGAGGGAGCATAAGCATTCAAGTAGAAAACAAGATAGCCTGTGTCAAGGGAGAGTGGCCAGCCGTGGACACACACACATACAGTAACAGGGCCAGAGTTCTGACAGGACTGACCCAATTACCACTGCAGGCCTGATCTCCAATTACCCCTGCTGTGTGATGTGTGTGTTGTTGTTGTTGTGTGTGTGTGTGTGTGTGTGTGTTTGTGTGAGCTACAGGGGTTCCCAGAAGCACGGCAAATTCCATAATATTCTGTCTCCTTATCTGTAGCGTTGATATGGCTCCCCACACAGTAGAGTTCATTTATTTTCAGTAGAAACTAACTAGGGAATAGGGTGTAGTAACTAGGGAATAGGGTGCAGTAACTAGGGAATAGGGTGCAGTAACTAGGGAATAGGGTGCAGTTACTAGGGAATAGGGTGCAGTAACTAGGGAATAAGGTGCAGTAACTAGGGAATAGGGTGCAGTAACTAGGGAATAGGCTGCAGTAACTAGGGAATAGGGTGCAATAACTAGAGGGTGCCATTTGATAACCAGCCTGGGTGTTCCTGACTCTAATTACTGAGAGATGCTCTTTTTTTTAGACAGCAGCCCAGAGAGCAGAACTAATTAGAAAGACGTCTTTACAGAGTCTCCTCCCATTTTACCCATGAGAATTCTGGGAGATAGAGTAGAGGATACTAGGAGATAATAGTGGATAGTAGGAGATAGCATGAGATAGAAGGAGGTAATATTTGATAGAAGGAGATAGCATGAGATAGAAGGAGATAGTAGGAGATAGCACAAAATAGTGGGAGATACTGGGGGATAGTAGGACATACTGGGAGATAGTAGGACATACTGGGAGATTCTAGGAGATACTGGGAGATAGTAGGGGATAATGGGAGATAGTAGGGGATAATGGGAGATAGTAGGGGATAATGGGAGATAGTAGGGGATAATGGGAGATAGGTGAAGGGTAGATAATGTTGGAATAGAGCATGCTGGGGTTGAATCGTAGTTTCCACTGAGGAGCTGTACATGCATAGATCCTCTAGTATACCTGTTATGGAGCAGTTCTTGACCATCTTCTCTGTCCATAGTGTGGTGTTAAGTACCCCTGAACAATCTTCTCTGTCCATAGTGTGGTGTTAAGTACCCCTGAACATCTTCTCTGTCCATAGTGTGGTGTTAAGTACCCCTGAACAATATTCTCTGTCCATAGTGTGGTGTTAAGTACCCCTGAACATCTTCTCTGTCCATAGTGTGGTGTTAAGTACCCCTGAACATCTTCTCTGTCCATAGTGTGGTGTTAAGTGCCCCTGAACATCTTCTCTGTCCATAGTGTGGTGTTAAGTACCCCTGAACATCTTCTCTGTCCATAGTGTGGTGTTAAGTGCCCCTGAACATCTTCTCTGTCCATAGTGTGGTGTTAAGTGCCCCTGAACATCTTCTCTGTCCATAGTGTGGTGTTAAGTACCCCTGAACATCATCTACGTCCATAGTGTGGTGTTTAATACCCTGAACATCATCTTTTTCTGCTCCTTATTTTATTGTTATATATAAAGGAGGCCTGGATTGTGTGTTTCTGTGTGTGTGTGTGTGTGTGTTTGTGTTTGTGTGTGTGTGTGTGTATGCGCGCGTGACAATGTGCCTGCTAGACTGTGTACATGTGTGTGTTTGGGGAGGAGGGCATTAGCTTTTCTGAGTCAATATCATTCACACATGCCCCCCCCCCCCTCTTCTCCCTACAGAACTTCTTTCAGATCATCAGCAACCTCCTGGAGGAGGAGAACAGGGAGAAATGGGAGGACGCACAACAGGTAAACACTCGGCAGTGAGCTCCATACATAATTGAATGCCCTCGCAGTGGGCTGATTGGGTGCTATGCTTCTGGAATTGAATGCAGCCAAGTCGAATAAACGACCGCAGACACCAACACCAAGCAGAGTCACGAGGTCCATGTGGTCGTCTGCATGAGTTTTCTCAGAGTAATGATATAGGACGAGTTTGGTCTCGGGCGCCTTTAGGCGACTAACAGGAGGAACTTGATCCTACATCAGCCCTTGCGCAACCTGCTTCGAGGTACTTGTTGTCCTGTTAATTGTCGTTAGTTTGGCTTGTGCGCCTGTGCCTGTCCGGAGATGTAATACCGTCCTGGTCCACCCGGGGGCAGCCGGGAGCACAGCCACTGGAGATGACGTTTTGACGTTTGTTCTTTTTCCCTAGAAACAGTCAGACCATGGAAACCAGAGTTGGTGCTGGATTTCATAATTACATAATTGTGAAAAACCCTGAGGATTTTTCTTTGCTTTAATAATAGTCACTTATTAGAATGACTAATCGCTGGAGCAAGAATGTCTTATTCTAGCTCTTGGAGGACACACATGTACATATAAATGTGTAACATATATTTATTATATATGTACATTATCTATTTTTATATACGGGAAATATAGCTATTGACACTCATCAGATGCTTTCTGGAAAATAGAATGTGCTGGAAGTTAATGGTCCTCTCATTTTTATCTCTGTTCCTGCCTCAGGGGTTTTATAGTTAGCTGCATGAGTTTTCATCCAGTCATTTCTCCTGTCATCATGACTGAGTTGCAGGGATGAGAAGTGGCCACTCTAGCTTCAGAAACCGGCACTTTACTTTAAGATTCACCCGTACCCTGAAATCACACAGCACAAGGTCCACCATCTTAGATAGCATCTCCACAGACCGCTAATCTACAAAGGACATCCGCAGTGGCAAATTACTGCTTTCCAGAGAGGAAGAGGAGGGAGGAAAATAAAGAGGGAGAGGAGAGAGACAGAAAGACAGAAACAGAGAAATGGAGAGAGATGGAGAGAAGGAAAGAAAGACTAGATCACCTGGCTGAGCCAGATAGTCAGAGGGAGTATTTCAGATGTTTTTTCTTCCCTCTGTTTTTCTGTTTCCCTTTAATTTACCTAAGGGGGACGAGGAAGAGAAAGACAGATGGGGACGGAAGAGAAAAAGAGAGGGAGTAAGAGGGGAATGGGGAGAGAGAGAGAGATATGTAGAAAGTTTGGAAAGGGAAATAACTAGGAAGTTCATAAATTGCTGGAAGTGTTGCTGGAATGTGTTTCGATGCACGTATTTCTCCCACTCAGGGTGGAGCTAGCGTGACAACTCCGTCACCTGGTTATCTTGCTCTTCTTCCACTAAAGCGATTTGATAGAACTTTGTGAAATAACTATTATTTTTGTTTAAAACTAATGTTCTGTCAGGGTGAAAACACAGCACTGGGGAAACCCAATCGATGGTGTTACATTTACAACCCCGTTTTCAGAAGAAATTAGGACACTGTGTAAAATGTAAATAAAATAGAATGCAATGCTGTACAAATCATTTAAACCATATATTCAATAGAAAATAGTACAAATACAACATATCAAATGTTGAAACAGAGACATAAAAAAATATGCCCACTTTGAATTTGAAAATCTGATATAAACTTTGGAGGGGACAATTACATGAAATGTTCTCAAGAGCAATTATTGAGGGGGAAACCAAAAGTATTACTTGTAATACTGTTTTAGTTTGCGCCATCAGTTTTTTCTCACTACTGTAGCTCTGCAAATTCAGCTATTGTGAGTGTGGACCCTACCAACATAAATAAAACTTGCTGGATTAACCTCACAATAGCTACTTGCATTGAGTGCCTTTCAGATGGTAGACACAAACACTGTCACCTTGACAGCTAAGCAGCACTACATACATTGCAAATTTCTCTCATTGACTCGAATTCAAACAGCTGCAAAACAGTGGTTGATGATTCTGTGGCTTGCTAGCAAACGTCAGCTGACCGCTAGCTAACATAAAGAGTGACTTGTTATTAATTGCAGCGGTGATGGTATTAAATGTGTCTTAAATGTGTCTTATAAATGTCTAACATATCCTACTTACTGAAAGTCAGCCACCAACGACAGATTCTGTCAGATTCCCACCCATCCACTGTACTTGTATGATGTGCAACTGCTGAGGGCTGGGGTGGGGGGGGCAATGGGTCAAACCATTGTGAGGCAAAGGGCGTGGGGGGGTCACAATCATTTGAAACTTGAAAATGCGCTATTAAGTGTCGATAATCAGCTATATACCAGATATATTGGGGGGAACAAATCATAGTTTTTCCCTAGATGGGGTTTCATGTCCCCCCCGGGATTTCCGCCTATGGCTGAACAATATATACAGGTTTTGGAGCAACATATGCTGCCATCCAGATACGTCTTTTTTCAGGAAAGGCCTTGCTTATTTCAGCAAGACAATTCCAAACCACATTCTGCACGTATTACGACAAAATGTTTCTGTAATAAAATAGTCTGGGTGCTAAACCGGCCTGCCTGTAGTCCAGACCTGTCCCCCATTGAAAACATTGGCCGCATTATGAAACGAAAAATATAACATAGGAGACCCCGAACTGTTGAGCAGTTGCAATCGAACATCAAGCAAGAATGGGAAAACATTTTACTTTCAAAACTACAGCAATTGGTCCCCTCAGTTCCCAAACACTTACAGAGTGTTGTTAAAAGAAGAGGTGATGTAACACAGTGGTAAACATGCCCCTGTCCCAACCTTTTTAGAAACATGTTGCCAGCATCAAATAAAAAATGGGCATGTATTTTTCCAAAAACAACAAAATTTCTAAGCTTCAACATTGTATATGTTGTCTTTGTACTGTTTTTAATTAAATATAGGGATTAAATTATTTGCACATTCTATTTTTATTTGCATTTAACACTGCGTCCCAACAATTCTGGAAACTGGTTTGTACATTTTATGTAATAAATGTCCATCGCAGGTTTAAAAATGCACCTTTTCTAACATCTCCTCCAAAAACTCAACGTCCTGTGCCGTAAGCTCCCAAGCTGTCAGTGGAGGACACTTTAAACTTCATTAAGAGAGTTGTGTGCACAAGGACAGTCAAACAACTACTTCAAGTGATTTATGAATGTAGACAAGTCTTAGAAGTTTGTCGTAATTCCCTTCTAAGAACGGGCGAGAGTGGGAGGTGCTGAGAGGTAAAGCAGAGAAATAGGGACTAGCAGGTTGCTGTCTCTCTGCCTATCACCCCAGTCTTCCTCTGTCTCTCCACAGGGCTGTAACTGGGGGGGTCCTCATGGCAGCTTGTGTCTTCTGTCCGTCAGGGTACTGACACACACACACACACACCCTGCAATGGAGAACATGTTAAGCAGAGAGACACCTCTCGGGGGACTCAGCCTGACTGGCCAACTGTCTGTCTGTCAGCCAGTGAACTGATGAACTGTACCTCCATGTTCCTCCAGCATCCTAATGGGACAGACACATTTCCTTCTGTGTGTGTGTGTGTGTGTTTGTGTGTGCGCGTGTGTGTTTGACAGCTCCTAGACCCCAAACTGTCTTCGGTTTTATATCTGATTCACATTTCCACTCTACAGAACTTATTTAATCGAATCAAACACACACACATTATGTAGGTGTCTAAATGGAGACACCAATGTTGATGGGCTTTAAAAAAAAAAAATGCTTTTAAAGATGCTTACTCTAAACCCTACCCTAACTTTGAACTCTGTCTCAACCTAATCTTAATAACAATTGCCCAAATATTCCCCAAACGTTGGCCAAAGAATATGCCAAATATTCTGATTACTTTTCTGTGATTTAACGAGAGATTGGTGACATTCGTCTCCATTATTTGCCTCAGACACACACAGTAAGCCGAAACTGTCCCTTTCAGATTGGGAGGCTGTTGAAAATTGGAGACACGGTTTATTTATTCATTGGCTGAGATGCAGAAGTGGGTGTCTAAATGACACACAAAATGTATTTATTTGTGTCCACAGATCACGTTACAGTTGAAAGGATCCAAACGATTGAAATGCTGTGGCCATCTACACACATACTGGGGATATAAAAAGTCTACACACCCCTGGTTTTTGTGATTTGAAGATAAATCACGTCAGAACTTTTTCCACTTTTAATGTGACCTATATGTCAACAATTCAGTTGAAAAACAAACTGAAATCTTCAAGGGGGAAAAATGAAATATAAAAACCTTACAATAACCTGGTTGCATAAGTGTGCGCACCCTCTTATAATTGGGGATGTGGCTGTTTTCAGAATTAACCAATCACATTCAAACTCATGTTATATAGAAGTCATTACACACCTGCCATCACTTAAAGTGACTCTGATTAATCACAAATAAAGTTCAACTGTCTAGTAGGATTTTCCTGACATTTTCTTAGTTGCATCTCAGAGCAAAAGCCATGGTCCGTAGAGAGCTTCCAAAGCATCAGAGGGACCTCGTTGAAAGATATCAGTCAGGAGAAGGGCACAAAATAATTTCCAAAGCATTAGATATACCTTGGAACACAGTGACAAAAAGACGAGAAGAAAACTGGTCAGGCAGGATTCCAAGAGGCCTACAGCAACATTAAAGGAACTGCAGGAATTTCTGGCAAGTACTGGCTGTGTGATACATGTGACAACAATCTCCCGTATTCTTCATATGAATGTGCTTTGGGGTAGGGTGGCAAGACGGAAGCCTTTTCTTACAAAGAAAAACATCCAAGCCCGGCTAAAGTTTGCAAAAACAAACATCAAGTCTCCCAAAAGAATGGGAAAATGTGTTATGGTCTGATGAAACCAAGGTTGAACTTTTTGGCCATAATTCCAAAAAGTATGTTTGGTGCAGAAACAACACTCCACATCACCCAAAGAACAACATGCCCACAGTGAAGCATGGTGGTGGCAGCATCATGCTTTGGGGCTGTTTTTCGTCAGCTGGATCCGGGGCCTTAGTCAGGATGGAGGGAATTATGAACAGTTCCAAATATCAGGCAATTTTGGCACAAAATCTTCAGGAGTCCATTAGAAAGCTGAAGATGAAGAGGAAGTTCACCTTTCAGCACATCAACGACCCAAAGCCCACATCCAAATCCACAAAAGTATGGTTTCACCAGAAGAAGATTAACATTTTGGAATGGCCCAGCCAGAGCCCAGACCTAAATACAAGTGAACATCTGTGGGGTGATCTGAAGAGGGCTGTGCACAGGAGATGTCCTCGCAATCTGACAGGTCTTTCTCTAAAACAGTGGCCTGTCCATGACCTCTGACCGGGAGATGCACCTTGTTAGTTGCTTTGCCTTGTTTCTAAACAGGCCTGCACTATAAACCTGTGAGCATGACTAACATTCACAATGTCTGCAGAGGTAGCCAAGGAACACACCCACACGGAAAAAGCTGAGTGGGAAAGCTGTCTCTCACATTAACACAGTTGGTCCATGAGATATTGTTTTTAGCGAGGTGTGTACTTGATAGATTGTTCTTTCATGCATTCTTTAAAAATCCAACTTTTTTTTCTTCTGAAAGCTTGACTTGATCACTGGACATGTAGTTGTTGGTTGTTCCAGATGCCTGCAGGAAGGATGGTGTGGTATCTACTCACCAGGAAGGATGGTGTGGTATCTACTCACCAGGAAGGATGGTGTGGTATCTACTCACCAGGAAGGATGGTGTGGTGTCTACTCACCTGTAAGGATGGTGTGGTATCTACACACCAAATGTAGTTTCAGTTTGGAGGACCAGTTTAGAGGTGTGTTTCTGTTGCTGTGAAGGACAAAACTAGATGTCTGTTGCTGTGAAGAACAGAAAGACATGCAGTGTGTCTGAGGACAGAGAGATGGAGGACAGAAAGAGATGTCTGTAGCTGGTCTGTAGCTGTGGAGGACAGATACATTTACAAGTGTTGTTATGAGGACTAAAAAGCTTACGAGTGTTGTACGAAGGACAGAAAGAGATACGGGTGTTGCTGTGAAGAAAGAGATAAATGCATGTTGTTTATGAGAAGGAAGACGTGTACTGATGCCTCAGCTCCGTTGAATAGTCTTGTTACTCTCCTGCTGTGAGAAATTGGGACAAACTGTGTCTAAGCATCTGTGTGTCTGCCGCTGAGGTGAGGATGATCGCTGAAAGAGGGAGATCTGTTGCGTCTCGGCGGATCCACTGCGGCTGACATTTCCTGGTTCCTCCTTCCCCCGCCTCCTCATGCTGCGGCACCGTGACAGCACCGTTGTGGCTCGTCACACAGCCCGACGGCGGGGGGGGGGGGGGGGGGGGGGGGGGGACCATGTGCTCTTCTCCCTCCCCCCCAGCTAGTCAGTCAGCCAGCTCGGGGCCGGGGGGGGCTCTGGCTCTCTGCTCGGTTGTCTCCCCGTCTGCAGCCATCAACTTCAGCCTAATTGCCCACTTTGCCTGGCAACACACTCGGATTGACACAGGCCCAAGGAAAACATGCCGAACCGCCGTGTAACCAGCAAACACACGGTAACACACAGGCGAACATACAGGTATACACAGCCACTACACTAAACACACACACACACACTTGACCTAGAAGCATGCGCGCGTTTTTTACCTGTATGGTTATTGTGCCTGTGTTCAGGCTGGTGAGCGCTATGCATCTGTGTGTGTGTGTGTGTGTGTGCGCGTGTGTGTTTGTGTGTCGGGAGGTGTTAATCACAGTATGCCGCTCAGCTTGTCTCCGGGCTAACACATGTAATTGGCGTGTTTGCGGAGTTGAGACGTGTGCCACCGTGAGTCCGGTTCTGCCGCAGCCGCTCCGCTTTCACCCCCCGGCGTGTTTGAAACGGCGGTTGCATTTGAGTGGATGTGCGTTTGTTACATTTGAAGGACATCACGTTCAATCACAAACACAATCCGAATGCATTGTGAATGAAGGCCTAAGGGGTCAAATGGTCCCGTCAAACTGAGACAGTCATTATCGGTGACAGTCTGCTTCACTCAAATGTCCCACAAAATGGCCGCCCGTGTCATAACATCTGACCCATTAGTGATGGATCCTTGCCTGGATGGAGGCCGATCTCCTCAAGGTCAATTATCAGGTTACTGTATCTTAGTGTGTATCGACTGGGAGGTGACAGGTGTGCTGACAGACCGGGGGGGGGGTTTGGGGGGGAGCGGTGTGTGTATGTGTGTGTGTGTCGCTTCCCCCCGTCCATGTCCCTGACTGCCTCCCTCACTCGCGGTGGCTCTGACGCTGACGGTCGGTCCCCGAGGAGACACACAGCCCCGCCCTCAGAGCGGTCACTCCTCAGTGGCCACCGCGGGCAGTGTCCTTTCAGAGGGTGTTCCAAACCCGCTAGCTCCTAGCCACCTAGCCATGCCCCGTCCCGCTCTGCTGGGCGTCTCGGAGGTTGGCGGTCCGGCTCGTCTGAAGGCGAGCACGCGTGCTGTCAGATTGACACGTCTCATGTCTGACAGTCCCCTGCCCCGGTCAATCACTTTTCAGTGTCCACTGCATTCACTATCTAGCTTTATAGGGTGGTGGTAGCTACTGGCCATGTTCTGTCGTTGGAGGTTGTCTTTTTGTTCTAGGTCTGGGCGTCTCATAGGTTAGACTGTTGAGATGGGAGATGGAAATGTGGACGCTGTTACGCTGTACACAGGCTGGGCTAGTGGAAGTGGTCGAACTAACATGCTAACTTGTCTTTACATACATGCTAAACATGCTAAATTATGTCTTTACATACATGCAGCACTTTGTCCTATGACCTGGTCGCACGTGTTTGTTTTTATCCCTCACATCACACCTCGCTCTTGTTTTACACACCTCTTCTTGACTCGCAGGAGATCATTCCTGGAGGAATAATTGTGTCAGACTGACGATTTCGTTCATCCTGCAGGAAATGGAAGTTGAGTCTTTAAAATGTCTGACTTTGCTGTAAAGAAAAATGTGTAAGCCCCTACAAAACACTGTTCATCAGTTGTGATCCACACAGTGCAACGACTCTTATTTCCTGTTGCTGCATGATTACGTTCCTGCTGTGTGAAACTATGTCAAAGACACAGCATCTGTAATGGTTGCACAGATGTTGCAGTAATGGAACTAATTGTGATGTGTCTAACCTCCCTACCCAAGTCTACGCTTGCATCCCAAATGGCACTTGGCAGTGATTCTCAAACCTTGTCCGGGGGCCTCTTACCGTACAATGTGTTAGATGCATTCCAGGGCTCGCACAGCCGAATCAACATATGAAATAATCTAGCCCCGAACGGGTTCAATTTGGTGTGCCAGTTCAGGCTTACAACACAATTCTGAGATGGCTGGGGGTCCCCGGGAGAGGCTTGAGAACCACTGCCCTATCCCATAATGCACTATGAGCCATTATATATATATATATATATATATATATATATATATATATATATATATATATATATATATATATATATATATATATATATACTAACATATATAAATATACTAACATATATAGCGGATTTGGTGTAATTTGGGTTGTAGTCTAGATCCATGCGGTATTAACTTCCGATAGCGCTCACAGGTCATTAATTTGTTCCCAATAAATAAGTTAGAGAAGTCAGTGCTGATAGAGACAAGTAAAGAAAATAAGAGGGAGGATGTTTTCAGTAGATGGCCAGGCACCTGCTGCTCCTGTATCAGGAAGGGAAGACGTGGTAGCAGACTGACTTTGTGTTTGACGAGAATAAGGGCGGGCCTGGATCTGCGGGACACCAGTAGTGATTTCATGTGGGGCGGACACATGTTCTCTCCATGGTATCAGGAAGCAGAGGGGTTCACAGTGAGCTGGTAATCCAACTTTTTGCTCTTCATTATCAGATTGATCAGGCTGTTTATGAGCCAGTATAATATGATTAAATATTTCTGGATTATCCAGATTCCAGTGAGTTGTCCCACCTGAGAAGTTGTGGTACTAAACCTCGTCATCTACTGGACAGGATGTGGTACTACAACTTGTCATCTACTGGACAGGATGTGGTACTACAACTTGTCATCTACTGGACAGGATGTGGTACTACAACTTGTCATCTACTGGACAGGATGTGGTACTACAACTTGTCATCTACTGGACAGGATGTGGTACTACAACTTGTCATCTACTGGACAGGATGTGGTACTACAACTTGTCATCTACTGGACAGGATGTGGTACTATAACTTGTCATCTACTGGACAGGATGTAGTACTACAACTTGTCATCTACTGGACAGGATGTGGTACTACAACTTGTCATCTACTGGACAGGATGTGGTACTACAACTTATCATCTACTGGACAGGATGTGGTACTTCACCTTGTCATTAACTGGAAAGACTGTGGTAATACTTTTATCCTGTCATAAGGAAACAAAAATGGGTAAAGTACATAAAAAACAGTATCGGTAACTAGGTTGTTGCATTTACAGTATGTGACACCTCAGTATAGCAACTTCCCACATACTTATTCTGCAGTTATGTAAACATAATGACACTTTTTAGTTTATGCTCTTTCTTTTATTTACTCATCTTAGTTGCATTCACTTTTCTAAATTCACCCTGAATCCACCCTTCTAGTGCACTCAGATTTGTATTCATGTCAGATAAAACAAGTGCTTGGAGAGTACGGAGCCTGTGACACCTCCCCCTGGGAGAACATGGAAGAGACATAGAAATGGCTTTAACAGCGGATACAGACAAAGAGAATGTAGTGGAAGAACGTTAGGTCTTCTGGAAGTTTGGTTTTCCACCATTGTCACTCAGCTGTTCACAGTTCTTTTTTGTGAGCACACAGTGATTGACTCAGCCAGTCACAGTGGTTCACTTAGGCACGGAGCAGGAGTGGAGGTTTGAGCCAGCCAGGAGGAAATGGGACTAAGGCATTCGAAGTAGGTGGAGAGCTATGAGAGTATGGTAGACGATGCAGTGTTAAAAGGCAGGAGGGAGTAGGATTTAGCAGAAGATTTATCAAAATGTTGAGATGATAGGATACAGGATGAGACAGCAATGGAAGAGAAAGGAAAAGACTGGACTGGTGGAGAGAGGGGGGAAAAAATTAACTATCGGAGACTTGAAAAAGTAGTGATCAGAGACTTGAAGAGGGATTGCATTGAAGTTAGTAGGCGAATGGCCTCTAAAGAAATGTAGGTCTAGCATAGTTCCTGCCTTGTGAGTGGAAGGGGACTGAGAAAGATGGAGGTGGAAAGAAGGAAGGAAGGAAGGAAGGAAAGAAAAAGGTGGAAAGAGATTAATGGAATTCAGACGTCGGGAAGAATGATGCTGCCCAGTCTAATGAGTGGTGAGGAATGTGTTTATCCAGGTATCCAGCACACTTAGGAACTGTCCAAGGTCACCTGGGGGCTGATAAATCACCGCAGTTATACCGGTGTGGTGTCAGTTAACTGTCATGTGGTTCTTGCCTCTCTAGATCTATCCGGGGGCAGTGGAGCTAATGCAGGTCATCGAAGAATTCATCCACATCGTCGGCCAGGGCATGAAGGACTTCCACAATGCTTATCTGATGACTGGGAACCTGGGTAAGAACCACAGACAAATCTCACTGCTAAAGGTTAATTTTCAGTTCAGCAATACCCAAATTATGTTGTTGACTTGGCAAAAGCTTTGACTGGAGAAAGAAAACCAAAAGAAAGAAAAATCACCTGAAGCTTCTAAACTGAAAGAGACCATTGAAAGATGCTCAAGAAAATGGTATTGTTCTCCTGGGGTGTTTGAGCTGGCCAACCAGTAGTCCAGAGAAGGATCAGCAGGCTAATCAGCCGTCTATTAACATTTACATATTTTATGAACGAATCAATAAAAAATATTTCATAATGCCCTTTATACATCAGAAGCTGTCACAAAGTGATTTTACTGATACCCAGACTGAATCCCCAAAGAGCAAGCTACAACAGAGTTGATGCACACTAGTTAGGATAAACTCCCTAGTGGGGTCGAAACATAAGAAGAGACTTAGAGAGGAACAAGATGCTGAGGTGCTGAAAGAGCATAAAAAAATCTTTGGGTAGTCCAATAATTAATATTATGTCTTTTAAACGTCCTTGTTTTGGGTGCTAGTAGGTTCATTGTTGTGACAGTAAACCAGTATTTCCAGGATTACATTATGGCAATGTGTACTGTAGGTCCCAAGAGTCAATTAGGCTTCAAAAGCCTTTTAGAGAGGGTCATTGCACTTTTCCATGTGACTGAAATTGTCAAAAAAATATAATATCTACCATGCCTACAATGTTTGATAAGAGTTCTGTGTTCGGCCCACGGGGTCTGTATATTGTGACTATGAAATTCATCAGGCTTTAGCCAGGTTTCACACAGACCAATTATATCCAGTTTATGATCAGTGATAAAATTATTAAATGCAATTGCCTTTGAAGCAGCAAGAGATCTTGCTTTTATGAACGGTATACATATAAAGACTGCTTTTTAACATACTTGATTACAATTTTTTGGGCAAGGAACGCTCTTTCATGTGAATTGTAAACAATTAACAGTCATATTTCATATAAAGCTGGAGCCCCATAACCCAGTCACCCAGCTGCGCAAAAGTAACAGTTATCAAATCAATGTTTAATGATCAATCATTCTGTGTGTAAGTAAACACAAGGCTGTTGCTGACTGATGTCAATACCCCCTACATTCATCGGTAATGTGGGCTAAATGATGTGTGGGCGGGAGTCAGGGTAGAACTAATGACCCCTAATCGATATTGTTAATTAAAACCTAAGAGCTTGTGCTCTTTATGTGCTGAACTCTTATGAAAACATTCATGCGTGTTATTCCTGCACTTACCACATTGGCAGTGTGGGTAGAGACCGTGGTTAGGAGAGACTAACGTTTTAACACTTAAAGCTGAAAAAATCGGATGAAAGTTAGGACTTTCTTAAACACTGTTTCCATGAGATCCACTAAGATACATTAATTGTCCATTTTAGAATTTTTGGAAAAGTGTCCAAGTTTTAAATGTCGTTAATAGTTTAGACAATGCACCTTGTAGCCCATTCGACTACGTTTTTAAATGCCTGTTCCTTCACAGCAGTGCAACAACAACAAATTAAGAGAGTAAATAAAGACAATAGTAATATGAAGTAAAGAGTAATAGAAAAATGTATGGTCTAGAGTCGAAGAAGGAATTAGAGCAACAGCTGTCTCAAAACAAACCTCATCGCCCTGGACTGCACATGCGAAGCTAGCATGAACAACATGAAGGATTCTCTATCTTGGCTGAGGCTTAACAAGAAGTTATTTCTCCTTGAACCCTCCGCACAGTGTGGGGGAGGCTAGAACCTTCCACACGGGCTGGGGGAAGCAAGAAACGTCCACACGGCCCTGGGGACGCTAGAACTGTCACAGTTCTCTTGGTTGTATGCTCAGGATACACAAATTCCTACTTGCAGGTCCACTCATTTTGAAATTGTGATTAAGATTCTAAGCATATTTGATGCATGTATAAGGTTCTGTCTGTTTGCTTGTTTTTTGTTTTGTTTTGTTTTTCTGTCCTTCAGTGAGTTAAGCAAACCCCAACCCCCCCCCCCCCCAAATAAAAAGCCTTCACAATCTTTAACTGTAATTAGAATAGGCCTATGAAAATGCACCTTACATCTAAATTGGATTTCTTTTATCCCTCAAAATACCGTCCTTGATGGGCTCTTATGCTCTGAATGAAATCGTTCTAAATGCACACAAGCTGTGGTCACATATTCCATAATGACATTGGCGAAAGTCCCAAATGGAATCCTATTCTCTCCGTAGTGCCCTTTGTTTTAAGTGTCTTACAAGCAAATGTCAACATAGCCGTAAAAAAGGGCCGTAAAAAAGGCCCCCAGAAATTCAGGGTGCGTGATAACTTAATCAGAGGCACTTTGTGATCCAAGTGCTTAGTTATACTTCCAAGTGTCTCAGACATTTCTGTGCACATCCCGAATGGGGCCTTATGTCCTATGTAGCAGATTACTTTTAATCGTGGTTAACTGAGTATTCCATATGGGTTATGGTCAACAATAATGTGCTACATATGGGAAAGGAGTGCCACTTAGGATGCCTGCTGTGCATTTAAATACAGTAGAAGGAATACAGCACTACATTGTTGTCTTTGCTCACCTTTCTGGGTCTTATATTTTGAATATGACTTTCCTTGACAGGAGTAGGAGCACATTTGCATCACACATTATATAAAAAGCTGAGAAAACGTTGCATTATCTTGTCAGGAATACTTTCTATGCAGACATGTTACAACAGCTGAAAGAACAAGCTGTCATGTGAATAGATGAATTTCTCTTTCTCATCTTCTGTATGAAAGTGCATACACATTTTGTGCAGTGTCTTTCTCTGGTTACTATTGGATATAGACGCAAATGCATCTTTATATGGCAGTTGAGTGGTTGATAACAAAATATGTACAGGTGTATTCAAAGGTTTGCATAGTGTTGGAGAATTGGTCATATATGTACCATTTGTAAAGAAAACATGAATGAGCAGGCAAAACACGCCTTTTATTTCTTATGGGATTCACATTCAAGTGTAGGTCAAATCAGAATGGAACAATCATAAAACAAAACATGGCAACAAAGAAAAAAATAAACTGACTCCTGTTCAAAAGTCTGCATACCCTTAGTTCTTAATACTGTGTATTGCCCCCTTTAACATCAATGACAGCGTGCAGTCTTTTGTTATAGTTGTCTATGAGGCCCCAAATTCTTTCAGGTGGTATAGCTGCCCATTCGTCTTGTCAAAATGCCTCCAGGCCATGCAAAGTCTTTGGTCGTCTTGCATAAACTGCACGTTTGAGTTCTCCCCAGAGTGGCTCGATGATTTTAAGGTCAGGAGGCTGTGATGGCCACTCCAGAACCTTCGCCTTTTTCTGCTGTAACCACTGGAGGGTCATTGTCGTGCTGGTAAGTCCAAGAGCGTCCCAAGCTCAGGTTTCATGCAGAAGAATGCAAATTGTCTGACAGTATTTTCTGATAACATGCTGCATTCCTCTTGCCATTCATTTCACAAGATTTTCCATGCCTTTAGAGCTCACACCCCCCCAAAACATCAGTGATTCACCACCGTGCTTCACAGTGGGGATGGTATTCTGTTCACTATAGGCCTTGTTGACCCCTCTCCAAACATAGCGCTTATGGGTGTGACCATATCGGGCATTTTGTAACCAGGCTTTTTTGTGGCAAAGGCCAATTTCTGGCAACTCGACCATGCAGTTCATTGTTCAAGTATCGTCATATTATGCACCTTGAAACCACCACACCGTCGTTTTCCGGAGCAGCCAGGATTTCTCCTGAGGTTACCTGTGGGTTTTTCTTTGTATCCCGAACTATTTCTTCTGGCAGTTTTGTCTGAAATCTTTCTTGGTCTACATGACCTTGGCTTGGTATCAAGAGATCCCTGAAGTTTCCACTTCTTAATAAGTGATTGAACAGTACTGACTGGCATTGGCAAGGCTTTTGATATATTTTTATATCCTTAGCCATCTTTATAAAGGTCCGTTACCTTGTAACGCAGGTCTTTTGACAGTTCTTTTCTGCTCCTCATGGCTCAGTATCTAGCCTGCTCAGTGCATCCACGTGAGAACTAACAAACTCATTGACTATTTATACACAGACACTAATTGCAATTTAGAAAGCCACAGGTGTGGGAAATTCACCTTTAATTGCCATTTTCACCTGTGTCTGTCACCTTGTGTGTCTGTAACAAGGCCAAACATTCAAGTATATGTAAACTTTTGATCAGGGCCATTTGGGTGATTCCTGTTATCATTAGGATTTAAAAAGGAGCCAAACAACTATGTGATAATAAATAGCTTCATATAATCACTATCCTTAAATAAAATTGCCTAATCAGTCATATTTTCAATATCAATGCCATAATTTCACAATTCACAATTTCTGCCAGGGTATGCAAACTTATGAGTACAACTGTACATGTAAAAAAGTAAAGTAGAAGTAATTTCACATTCCTTTTGTGAAGTGGAAACTAATTTAAAATGTATGATTTAACCACTGCCCTGAAGTCCTGATCACTGTCTGTTGTCCAGACCACCGTCTGTTAATCCTGACCACTGTCTGTGATCCTGACAATTATCTGTTTATCCTGGCCCCTGTCTGTACTGTGGAACTTTGTCTGTAGTCCTGGCCACTGTCTGTTGTCCTGGTCAGTGTCTGTTGTGCTGAACATTGTCTGTAGTCCTGGTCACTGTCTGTAGTGATGAACATTGTCTGTAGTCCTGGTCACTGTCTGTAGTGCTGAACATTTTCTGTAGTCTTGGTCACTGTCTGTAGTGCTGAACATTGTCTGTAGTCCTGGCCACTGTCTGTTGTCCTGGTCAGTATCTGTTGTCCTCACAATTATCTGTAGTCCTTGTCACTGTCTGTAGTACTGAACATTGTCTGTAGTCCTGGTCACTGTCTGTAGTGCTGAACATTGTCTGTAGTCCTGGTCACTGTCTGTAGTGCTGAACATTGTCTATAGTCCCTGCCAGTCTCCTCCTGACCTGCATGGTTACTGCTTCTTTAAGGCTTCCTTTGAGGCTTAAGTGCTACCACAGTACACCACATACAAACCTACCCATACACACATACACTCACTCACTCAACACACACACACAAACACAAATACCACAAAGAATGCTCAGATCTTCTTAAATAATGCAGCAGCAGTTCCAGTGGCATGTCATTTCACAGCCAACCCCAACCTACATCATCATCTGGAATGGAGCAACATAACTAGTCTCCTTATTTATTCATGCAAATGAGTGAACGTCTGTACTGTGGTGGTTTGGGAGCAGGTCTTAGAAAATTAGGAAGAAGGACATCTTTCAGTTTTGGGGTGTGAATAGTATTTGAAACCCTTTCAACTACCATTTGCTTGGCTTGACTGAATGAGAATCTGGTGCAATGCAGCCAATCAATAACATTTCCATCATGTGCTTCAGACAAGCTGGAGTGAATGTTTTCAGTCATGACAAGTGTTTGAATACAGGTGTTAATCCTTCACTGCACTACAGTCCGCACAACACATACTGTATGTTACACCGCAGACAGATTCCCAAATGATTTTGAGCGGTGGATCTTGCCACCAGTCGAAAGATGTATTCGGGAGGTACAGAATGCATTCAAATGATGCATCACGGGTATTCATTAAGACAACATTATAATACATTATAATCTTCTCCCCACTATAACCTTCATCTCCATTAATTAAGGCAATGGAGATGTGCACGGAGGGTTGGAAAGCCCTGCGCCTCAGTTCCAAATGGCACTCTATTCCCCGCGCAGCCCTGATGGAAGCTAGCAGGCCACTGAGGGAAGAGGGAGCTGTTGGTGACACCCGCTGTGTTAATGGCAGGCATTAGCCAACATCTCTGAAAAATGTGGAAATGGAGCGTTTTGTGCTTTTCCTTGTCAGTTACTTTGCACCGTCTGATTTGCCGTGATTATGCCTCTGACTCTTGGTGCGTGCTTGGTGATCGGTGTGTTTGTTGTCTGTGTGTTTAACGGCGAGTACATGAAGGACCTACGCCGGGCCGATTTCAGCAAGAGCTCCTAGATGTCATGCACCCGTTTGTGAACAAATGAGAGACGTCTATACTCGTCATATTCACCGTTCAGGATTACTTATATACTATATATATCTCACCTAAAGGATTATTAGGAACACCTGTTCAATTTCACATTAATGCAATTATCTAATCAACCAATCACATTGCAGTTGCTATATATTACTTATATAGTTTGGATGAGCTATTAGGGCTTATTACATTTTGAAGTAATTTAGCTGACGCTTTTGCCCAGCAGGAAGTTCAGCGTTGGGTGTATAGCCTGCAGTTATATGCTTTTTTTCCCCTACCTGGTCTTCCAAAGGAATCAAACCCACAACTTTACCATTCTACATGCTCTGAGCTAAATAGGAGTTATTTAAAGTTGTTATGAAATAGTGGAATACGAATGTCATTCAGAACCCTAAGCTGCCATATATATATATATATATATATATATATATATATATATATATATTTTGATAGATAGATATACATATACATATAAGTATGTATTTGCTTTCATTTTATACATTTTTGCTATTCTCCTTTATGTTCTACTCAAGAGTTCTTTTATTCTAATAGAATAAATATTTTTTTTCTCAAACCCAGGGTGAATAGAAACACCTGAAATAAAACCAACAGTATCTATTGATTCAGAAGCCTCTTCGTGACTCTCGAGTCCACACTCGTCTCGGAGAGTTAGTGCCACTGTTGACACTGCATTTATTTGAACGAATCACACAACGCTGCACCTTAACTCACGTCGGCTGCTCCTTTTGATTAAAGCAATGACGAGTGGCTCACAGTGCACCCTATTTACCGGGCCGTGTTGGACAGCGCTTGGCCAGAACCCGACTTTATTGGCTTTGGGATCCCATGTGGACCCCGGTGAGCAGTAACGCACAATTAGAAATTGGATGCTGTCCGGCCACAGCTGTAGTGTTGCTGATAGCCAAAGTGGACGGCCCAAGTGTGTCTGCTGGAATAAGATATTGCTGCATCATTTCACTGGTAATTTATAGCAGTGTCTGTGCACAGTAAACACGCAGCGCTCACCACACCCACATCCTCTGTCCTCCACCTCTCTTTTAGTCAAATAACCTTGATTGGGAAAAGCTCTCAACTTCACTGGGACCATTTGTTTTCCGGTCCGCCGTGTAACTGGATGGGAGGAGGCTGAAAGTACACATTCTGCATCTACGTTTTGGAAGACAGACAATACGTTATACATCAACAACAACCAAGTTACCGATGCTAAATGTATGCAGAACAATTGTTGCCAGGAATGGTAACCTGGCTTAGCCAACTCTAACGACGTTGAGTTGTGGACTGTGGTGGAATCCATCTTGTAGGCAACATGTCGGAAGAGAGACAGAGACAGTACCGTGCTAACAGAGAGGCATTCCTGGGGTGTTCAGGGGCCTTTTTTGCAGAAGCATTGTGTAGACGATGGCTCTGTTTCCACCCGCTTGGCCAATCAATGGTGTGTGAAGCCTAGTTCACCTGGAGAATTACCTGGTTGCATACAGAGAAGAGCCTTTTCTTCAACTCTCCTGCTGTGTCTCACTGCGGCATCTGAGTCTAAATCAGTCGGGAACCCATACTATTTCTCTGTGTTAGGGAAGGTGTGTGCGTGTGTTTGGGCATGTTTTACTTAACTTCTGGGAACTGAAAGTGTGCAGAAGGTAAGTAAAACATCTAAAATGTCTGGCTTAGATAGATTTTCTTGTTGGTTAAGGGTGAAACTTCCATGTAGGGTCATGGTTAGGCATTAGGGCTAGGTTATGTTTAGGTATTATGGGTTAGGGTTAGGCATTAGGGCTAGGTTATGTTTAGGTTGTTGCAGTTAGGGTTAGGATTAGGATTAGGTTAAGGTGTGCGTTAGGATTTGGGTTGGGTTTAGAAAAAGTTGTAGCATTATAAATTCTCTGTCGCTTTTAGGCTGCAGTCAAGCTGGAGCCTGGCCGCAACAGGGCTACAATAACTAGTTTGTTTAAGGTTAAGTTTAGGGAACATTTAGTTTTTGCATCCCCACTAGGTGAGTAATACAGGACTGTGTGTGTGTGCGTGGGTTTGGGTTCGTTCGCATCATGCTTTATCAGGGGCAGACAGGAGCATTTTGATTTCCTCGTCCAATGTAGCTTAAGCACAATAACAACTGCCGTCGTTATTGCAGTAAAGGTCAAACTGTGTTTTGGACACTTTTGGCACAGCTGTGGCTTGTCGCTGAACTAAAATCGCTTTTTGAACAAGCTCCACTAAGTGCCCCGAGTCAACAAACAAGCGTGAAATCTCCACCTCCGTCCACCTCGCCGGCCAAAATACTCACAGGATAATGATCATTGCCTTACATAGGCGTTGTGTTGGATGCGTGCAAGGGCTTTTGTCATTACTGTATCTATGTATCTGACTAAAATCATCCCACGATCATCCCAGGGGGTGTGTGAAACAGGCTGCCGGTGTGGTGTCATGTTGAGTTACCAGTCAGCTTGTGGCTGAAATGGCTTTGCCAGCATGACCTCGCCCACTTTGCCATCACCAAACCCGAGGCGGGGGTCATGCTGGTGACGTTCAGATCTCCAGAGGGGGGAGCTTGTTGCACTAGATGCGCTCTAAATGGCATGGGCTGGAGGTCAAAGACACAAAATGTGCGTTGCTCTACAGTGTGTCTGAGGCAACCACGGGCGTAGGTCTGAAATGGATGGTTACCTGCTAGTTCTCAAACCAGGGGGTTGAACATAATGGGACCTTTAATGGGTACAACAACATTTACCCAGGTAACCTAAGGTGGCTGATGAATGCAGTTTTCTACAAATGGGTCTTTGCAGTTTCTTTTGCAGTTTTCTACAAATGTGATTTAACTGGACTATGAAGTCAATCATACTGGGGTAGAGAGAATATCAGTAAACAATGCCTACACAGTTAGTTACACAAAAGATCATACACATTTCTTTCCTTCTTCTTCACTGATATATTTCAAAACTTCAGATTGAAATATGTTTACAAATCAGTTCATAACAATTTCTAACTTTCGAAGCTCCAATTAAAAAGTAACAACTTTGGTCATTGAATGGACATTTGTCATTGAATGCGTTACTTGTTTGACAGGGCAAGGTTGCGACAAGATTTCCCAGATGTCAATATTGGGTAACAGGACAAAAACGTTGAAGAATCCCCAATTTACATTAACGATGTGTACTCCCATCCCAAAACATTGAGCTAGCTTGGCCATGAGTATAATGCTGGTGAATGGGGTACAAGTTAGCTTGGCCATGAGTATTCAACCAAATGGCAGCCTATGGTCATGAAGCTAGAGGTCGTGGGAGAGATGACCCTAGTGAATATTCAACATCTGGTTGAAATGTTTGCTTATTCTATAAGATGAGGAGAAACATTTCAATAAAACGGTTTATGTTTTCAGAAAGCGGCCGTGCATATATTCCTGAGTCAGAAAATTGCTGGGATTTTTTGGGTCCTGAAGGGTTGAATTTCCCTCTTACCAGGCTAACACACCTGCTCAATATGAAGGGTTTATTTACCCTGGTACCAGGCTAACACACCTGCACAATATGAAGGGTTGATTTTCCCTGGTACCAGGCTAACACACCTCCACAATATGAAAGGTTTATTTACCCTGGTACCAGGCTAACACACCTGCTCAATATGAAGGGTTTATTTACCCTGGTACCAGGCTAACACACCTGCTCAATATGAAGGGTTGATTTACCCTGGTACCAGGCTAACACACCTGCTCAATATGAAGGGTTTATTTACCCTGGTACCAGGCTAACACACCTGCTCAATATGAAAGGTTTATTTACCCCGGTACCAGGCTAACACACCTGCTCAATATGAAGGGTTGATTTACCCTGGTACCAGGCTAACACACCTGCTCAATATGAAGGGTTTATTTACCCTGGTACCAGGCTAACACACCTGCACAATATGAAGGGTTTATTTACCCTGGTACCAGGCTAACACACCTGCTCAATATGAAGGGTTGATTTACCCTGGTACCAGGCTAACATCCAGGAGAGGAAGATTTGGGCTCCCTGGGCTCCTTAACCAATGGAAAACTGGACATCCATGAGGTACGCTTCAGGTTCTGGGCTGGTGACAGAAGCCCTCATAGGAGGTCTGTGTAGAGGAGATCACCTCCTCTGATGGACCCGGCCGGTGACCTCCTCTGACGGACCCGGCCGGTGACCTCCTCTGACAGACTCAGCCGGTGACCTCCTCTGACAGACACAGCCAGTGACCTCCTCTGACAGACACAGCCGGTGACCTCCTCTGACAGACACGGCCGGTGACCTCCTCTGACGGACACGGCCGGTGACCTCCTCTGACGGACACGGTCTGTGACCTCCTCTGACGGACCCGGCCGGTGACCTCCTCTGATGGACCCGGCCGGTGACCTCCTCTGACGGACCCGGCCGGTGACCTCCTCTGACAGACTCAGCCGGTGACCTCCGTTGACAGACACAGCCAGTGACCTCCTCTGACAGACACAGCCGGTGACCTCCTCTGACAGACACGGCCGGTGACCTCCTCTGACGGACACGGCCGGTGACCTCCTCTGACGGACACGGTCTGTGACCTCCTCTGACGGACCCGGCCGGTGACCTCCTCTGACGGAGCCGGCCGGTGACCTCCTCTGACGGACCCGGCCGGTGACCTCCTCTGACAGACTCGGCCGGTGACCTCCTCTGACAGACACAGCCGGTGACCTCCTCTGACAGACACGGCCGGTGACCTCCTCTGACGGACACGGCCGGTGACCTCCTCTGACGGACACGGCCGGTGACCTCCTCTGACGGACCCGGCCGGTGACCTCCTCTGACGGACCCGGCCGGTGACCTCCTCTGACAGACACAGCCGGTGACCTCCTCTGACAGACACAGCCGGTGACCTCCTCTGACGGACACAGCCGGTGACCTCCTCTGACAGACACAGCCGGTGACCTCCTCTGACGGACACAGCCGGTGACCTCCTCTGACGGACACAGTCGGTGACCTCCTCTGACGGACTCAGCCGGTGATCTCTTCTGGCGGACTCGGCTGGTTACCTCTTCTCATGGACACAGCCGGTGACCTCTGACGGACTCGGCCGGTGACCTCCTCTGACGGACCCTGCCATTGACCTCCTCTGGCCGTCGATGTCCTCTGGCACGGCCGGTGACCTCCTCTGATCTGGTTGTAACAGCCCGTCAGGTCATGAAGGCTTCTGTCACACATGATGGAACATCTCAGTCACCTCTGAGGAAGTCCTCCCTTCATGTCCAGCAGAAACACTACTGGCTGGAACCTGCTAGTACTAGTGAGGACGTTCTCACCTTGACCACCAAGGCAAAGGTTGCCAGCAATGGCAAGTTCTACCAACAATGTATGAGGTCTTCAAAATATTTGAACCTTTGGAGAAATCATGCATGAACAGCCCCAGTTATCAATACAGCCTTAAACAGCTCCGGTTATCAATACAGCCTTAAACAGCTCCAGTTATCAATACAGCCTTAAACAGCTCCGGTTATCAATACAGCCTTAAACAGCCCCAGTTATCAATACAGCCTTAAACAGCTCCAGTTATCAATACAGCCTTAAACAGCCCCAGTTATCAGTGCAGGCTTGAACAGCCCCGGTTATCAGTGCAGGCTTGAACAGCCCCAGTTATCAGTGCAGGCTTGAACAGCCCCAGTTATCAGTGCAGGCTTGAACAGCCCCAGTTATCAGTGCAGGCTTGAACAGCCCCAGTTATCAGTGCAGGCTTGAACAGCCCCAGTTATCAGTGCAGGCTTGAACAGCCCCGGTTATCAGTGCAGGCTTGAACAGCCCCGGTTATCAGTGCAGGCTTGAACAGCCCCGGTTATCAGTGCAGGCTTGAACAGCCCCGGTTATCAGTGCAGGCTTGAACAGCCCCGGTTATCAGTGCAGGCTTGAACAGCCCCAGTTATCAGTGCAGGCTTGAACAGCCCCAGTTATCAGTGCAGGCTTATACAGTCCCGGTTATCATGTTATCCAGCCTCTGTTCAAGAGCCTAGACAATGTAGATGACTGTTGGTGGCCAACAGTTTGCCAACCTACCTTAAAGAGACTACATAGTTACTGCTACAGGTCAGCTCCCCTGGGAGGCCTTTCTGTGTACAGAAGAAGGTGCTGTGAAACGTATTTATCTTAATTGAATGTACATTTTGAATGTAAAAGAACCTGCATTTGTGTTGGTGTCTTCGTTGGACTCTGTGTGTGTGTGTCTGCATGTGTGTGTGTGTCTGCATGTGTGTGTGTGTGTCTGCGTGTGTGTGTGCCTACAGGTGTGTCTGTGTCTACAGGTGTGTCTGTGTCTGCAGGTGTGTCCGTGTCTGAATGTGTGTGTGTCTCTGCACGTATGTGTGTTTCTGAACGTGTGTGTGTGTGTCTGAATGTGTGTGTGTGTGTGTGTGTGTCTGCATGTGTGCGTGTGTGTCTGTGTCTGACAATGCGACCTGTGACTAATGCTGCCACCTCAGGCTTCACACAACATCTGGCGCTTTGAAACACCCCTCTCTGTGACTGGAGTATCCCATGGTGCCCTGTGATTCCATCCCTGCTGTCGCTCGGATTATCTCACTGACACACACACCCTCTCTCTCTCTCACTCTCTCTCGCTCTCTCTCTCGCTCTCTCTCTCTCTCTCTCTCTTTCTCTCTCTCGCTCTCTCGTCCCTTCCACGCTGTCGCGCGCTCACACACTCCCACATTCGGTGGAGCTTTGCCAAGCTTCCAATTACATTACCAGCAGAGAGAGCACAATGCCGGGGACAATGGTGCTTTGCATCAGTGGCAGAACGGCCGGCTTAGCCTGTCCTCCCTGTGTTGAGGGGTGCCACCCGGCTGGGACTGACTGTGATACCTGTCGGAGAGTACACACACGCTGCGTTTGCCTCATCTGGCCCCTGTACCACTACACGCACACACACACACATACACGCACATACACACTAATCCATCCTGCGCTTGTGCTGAAAGCCCATACGCCAGAAGAATCTCATGGGATAATGTCTGATCTAGGATCAGGTGACACCACCTGTCCACAAAACCTGATTCATCACGAATGAAATGAGCAAAACTGTTCCTAGAGCAGTATCCGTCCACTGAGACTGGTTGTTTAAGACCATATTGGTCCAGGGCCTATGGACCATGTCATTATCTTGGCGGTATAGGGCAGGGACTCTTAACATCTAACAAAGCTGAGATGCAGCATATCATTCTGCCATAATGATAAAGTAGGTCCAATTTCATGGATTGCCTCTTCAGGTTTGGTCTAACTCCAATTGGATCTTGGATTTTGAATCGTTTTTTTTGTTGACTCTGGAGAGTGTACAGCCTGCTTCCATGTGTGAAAGCTTTTGATGCCAGCGTCTCTTCAGGGACAAAGGAAGTAGGTTTCAGGAAGTCTTATTTTTATTTGTTTAAGGAATCTTCATTATTAAATAGAACGTGGTTTCAGTGTGATACATTCGTCAGGGGCGGAAAAGCTTTTGAGCCAGACATGCAATGTAGGGGATCAGTTTGGCTTTAGACAGATAGGATAACTGTCAGTCTCATCAAATCACTGGCAATCCTCAATGCCTCAATATCAATGCGGAAGTGTCTGTGTCTCTGACTGAAAGGGCGCTTCTGTAGCTATTTAGTGCTCTACTTTTGAGTAGTTTTAGTAGGGCACTTAGGGAATAGGGGGTTATTTGGGCACCGCCTGATTACTGAGAGTGGATTGAAAAGGAAGTGGGGGAAAAGAGAAAGTGAAAAACACAGACCATTGTCGACGCAGTCCCTGAAAATGAGGGAACAATCAAAAAGGAAACCCTGATTCCCTGGTTGACATTTTTCATAACGCATTGTCATATTGTAAAGGATGGGATGATGGTGAGATTCACGTTGTATTGATTCTCCTGCTGACCTGGTGACATGCTAGTATGAACCTGCCTGGGATGGTAGCCCTTTTCTCATTGGTTCATTAAACTGGGTAAGCAAAATCCAGCTTGCGTAAAGGGATTGAAAATTATTTTTTAAAGTATTAGAAACCAGCTCCATGTTTCAGCACAGTCTTCGACACTCAGCCGTGTGTGAACCGAACTTCACACCGCTTACAAGTTAGCAAGTACATCGTGGGAACTGAGAGTTTGTCTGGAGGCTGATGTCTTGTCCTCTTGGGGCGAAAACAGCCTCTCAAAGTACTGAGAAAAATCAAGGACTGTATAGATTTCCATTACTTTGCCTGTCAGTCATACAGAAAACATTTGATGGTTCCTACGTGGTAATGTTTGGACAACAGTTTTTAAACTATTGAAATATTTATTCTCATTGCAAATATATTCCTTTTAGACTGGATATGGCATGACAAAGTTGGACTAATCCTCTCCACTGTTTCCACACCCCCAGTGGCCAGCATCCAGAGACTCCCGGCTGTGTCTGTCATGACCGACATCAACTTCCCCATGAAGGGACGAAAAGGCATGGTTGACTGGGCCAGGAACTCTGAGGACAAGGTGGTCATTCCCAAGGGCATCTTCATCCCACAGTCTGCAGGTAACATGGCGGCGATGATGATAATGACGGCGATGATTATGATAGTTGTAGTGGAATTGGGGGGATGAAGACTAGATGAAGAGAGGTCATGGCAGAAGGAGATAGAGAATTCTCGTGTATCTTCTTAAAGGGGCACTGTGCAGAATCCCACCTCTGGACGATAACACTAATGTTCTCCTCCTCGTCTTCCCTCACCGAACGAGACCGATATAGTATGAGCTCGTCCACTGTGATTTTGGGTGGATGGTACCGTCCAAAAATATTATTTGAAACATTCACTTAAAACATTATCGCTAGATATCTACTGGTCATTTGTGCTTGTTTTTGTCCTAGAATTGCCATAGAAATCCTTCACATTGCCCCTTTAATCATGTTCAGGCTGTTGTTTACAGTATTCTGAGGCTGGATCTAGGAAATCATCCAGTGGTCATGGCCTAATCAGTTAGTTCATCCAGAATGTTGATCGTCACATGTCCCTGCCGTGTCAAATCAGATAAAAATAGAATGGCTGGAGTTTGTCCAACATTCTAGATTCTAGTGGTCCACTGAATGTGTGGCCAAGTTAGCTTTGTATTGCGAATGCCAGCCTCAGCCACAGAATTTCAGTAACATTTATTTTCAGGCGGATGTATTTAGCCCTTGCCCTCTCTGCCTGAGGACTCATTTATGAGAGCCTGTACAGTTAATTGAGTTGTCTGTCCTGTGTCCACTCAGCAAGTCTCTACTTTTAAACAAATGCCAGCTCAGAAGGCCAGAGTGTATCTGCTGGCTCTGCCAGACATTTTGCTTAATTGGTGTAGTCAGAATTCTCTGCACTATTTCAAAGTAAAATGGCGATAAAATGGCGATTGGCTTGGATTATGACTTATTACCTAAATCTGTCCTACTCTAACCTGGGGGGAGCCAGGACTCTTAAAAGGCCACTGGGGTATTTACAGCTACTTTTGATGTGTTTAGGACGATTGGAAGAAAGGGTTGTGGGGACAGACATTCTTGAATGATCACAGTTAACTGAACAGAACTATGGTCTTGCGTATTTGCTGAAATGCTTTATTAGGTTCTGCATCCATAATGATCCATTATGAAGACGTCCACCCTCCCCCCTGCTCTTTAAGCATCGGAGAGGGGCCAAATGCCGCCTCCTCGCTCTCCCATTCTGAAATTGGAAAGATGCCAGTACCTGCGAAGAAGTGGGCAATCCAAAGTACCGGAACTAATGCTTGATACTGCTCACATCCGTTGTATCATGGCGGATATACGGTAGCATTTATGAACCTGTACTTTTCTCATGACAGATTTCTTCTTGATGAAACGTAACGTGTAATGATAACCCACCATTATTGGGAGACCAAGTGGCTTAGCAAGAGTTCAACGAGTCCAGGTGAAAAGTTGTTCACTGTGTTGTAGGGGACAGAGATTGTGCTCCTGCATCTAGTGGCTACAACCTCCTTATCGCTTAAAGGAAATTATTTTTTTTGTCAAGGATTTGTTGGACAATCATTTACCCTTCATCAACCCGTAATTGTTGAGTGCAATCTACTTTATTGCTTAATGTGCTGTTGGCAGGAGAGTTCAGATGTGGCTTGTAACGCAGCTTGGCAAAACGTTCTGCGCATGACAGCTAAAGATATGTAGCTCTAAGTAACTCAACTCGTAAAGAGTTTGTCTGGGTAGCATTTAAAAAAAAAGAAAAAAAGCATTTGTTTTAAATATGTATTGTTTTAATACTGTGTGGTAGTTTATTTCGTTAAAAGGTTTGTGCCGATGGATGTACAGTTACACACTGAATATTCATAACATATAATAATATGGTCCTGTAACCAACGGTGACCATAACGATTACCTTCTGTTCCTCAGACGTCGATGGGTCGCCTGTCTTCATCTTGGGGACTGTCCTGTACAAGACGCTGGGGCTTATGCTGCCTTCACCGAGGTAAAATGGGCCAGCGCTCTCCTCCCTCCTCTTTCTCTCTTTTCTCTCTCCTCCTCCCTCCACATTTCTCCTCTCTCCGCCTAGCAAAGGGTTATGTCCTAAATAGACGGCTTGTTCCCATCATAAAGGGAGTATCCGCTCCATTCGGGACTTGGGCCATGCGAGGCCGTGTAAATGTAAAATATGATGTAAACTCTAATCTCTGACAAGGTGTCAGTGCTGGCTGAGTGTAAATCCTTGAATCGTATTTAACGGGCCGCGTATCCAGTGAGGGTTCATAAATGTCCCCTTCCACCTTGCTCTTTCAGGGAATAGTCTCGAGGTTAGGCTGGACACATTTAAACTCCAGCAACAGGTGATCCCAACAGCAGCGAATATCTGCATTTTGCTAAGGAGGAACTCCTCGGTCTGAGATGACGGCGTCTGCTCCTGAACCAACACCCTGTGCGCGTCTTTTTTGGGAATAGGGTGGGATTTGGGACGCAGGGTGTTTTCTCATCCTCCTCAGCACATAGTGGGAACTTTTGGAACTGAAAACTGGATGAGACAGAGTAACGATCTACCCCTGAAGTAACTCCATCCTGGCTAAATAACCCTATTAATCATACTACAAATTTGAAGGAACAATGGAGAGGGCATGACTAAGCAAAATTTCACGCTTGATTTATGCCTCAAAGGCGTTTTCCAATATTGTTAGATATTCTGTTAATCAAATTGGACATTACTGTCATAATGTATTGTCCAGTGGCACTTTTCCATTAAGCGTGTGTCTTAAATGCCCCCCTATTCCCCATGCAGTGCGCTCATTTTACAGAGGGGCCCGCAGGACTTCGGCGAAAATGGCGCCACAACGCTTGGGATGGAGCTGCATTTGGGACTCGTTCGGGGGCAAAACAAAAGTTTATGGCTGAGCAGAGGGTGTATGCGATATGATACATTGGCTTGCATATCATTACAACCATCAGTGTAAGGCTGTGTCACAAAAATCAATGCAGGGCTTTATTAGATTTACACCAATTAATTTTATCAACCGATCACCGTTTTTCTGCTGATACAGGCTGAGCCTTGACACACCACACACACACTGGGACTTTGTGGTTCCACAATGGCCTCTTATCGTTCTTCCTTGTGCTGATAGCCTGCATTCATTTTGCGGGGTAACTAACTACGTGTTCATTCTGTGATAATGGCTGTGATAATGCGGGCTATCAACACACGCTGCTAGGTTATCGATGCCGAGACACGTGTTATCGATGTTATCGGTGAGATACCAGTTATGGTTGACTGAAATAGGTATAAGTGCGTATGGGGTCACAACTGAAGGCTGGAGAGTTGGGCTCGGGAGTGTTGTGCCATTCACCGATTGTTATTTTTCAACCATCAGATTAGTTTTTTCTTCCCCCAGTTAATTTATTATGTTTCTGTTGTTATGAAATGTTAAGGTTGGACATTTGAACTTGAATAGCTTCACTTAGGCTTTAAAAAAACGGTATGATTTCCTCAAGAGGCTATGCAAATACAGAGTGTTTGGATATGCATACAGTAACAGTTGAAAGTTTGAGTACACCCAAGAAAATGGTTTGAAGCTATTTGTCTGGGCATTAAGTGAGTCTTTGCTTGTATTAACACTGTTTAAAATTAGAATAAATACAAATAAACATGAAGACAATAAAAAGTAACATGAATTTCTTGTGTTGTCCAAAAGGTCATTTAGATGGCTAGAAGAAATATCACAAAAATGTGAAGAAACTAATCATGTGTAAGACAGAAAAAGGTGTCAAAAAGCTGTTCGTCCCTAAAGGTCGCTTCCTTGAGGGACAGAAGTAAATCCTGTGAAGTGCTTGTTCAGCATAAGCATATGGCAAAGTCATCTGGCACCAAAGTACATTATTTGACCTTTACATTAATTTGCCTGGTGGGAGCTAAGAAACAGTTTTTGCAGAAAGGCAACAGAAGAGATTTTTTTTTCACAGCCACATGTCCTACTTATTGTGCACAAGTGTTGTGTAATTATACAGTAGACTCCTGTAGGATGGCTTTGAAAGAAGTGTAGTGAATGACATAATGCCTACTCATAAGATAATAGCTTTAGCATTGTAGATACATTTCTTATTTCGACTGGTACAGATGCTATAAACCTATAAAAGCCTTACAGTGACTGAGTGTTTGCCATAGGCCCAGTGTTCTTTGTAAGCCAAAGGAAAGACCTAAATCCATATTTGACTTAGTAATGTGACCTTTTTATCGAAAAACAGCAGACAGTGTGTTTGTGACCCATATTGTGGTGTTCTTGCCCAGGATCAAACAAGAAATTCTATGGAACCTCTTGGGGCCAAACTGAGCTTTAGAAACGTCTCTTCCTCTCCCAAGAGAACTGTAGGTCAGAGACAGTAAGTTTGCGTCCCAAATGGCACACTATTCCCCTATAGTGTCTAACGTTATCTGGTAAAGATGTAGTGTATTATATTATAGGGAATATGGAGCAGTTTTGGACACATCTGGTCAGTCCGTAAAGTATCACTTTGGTTGTGACATAGCCTACTGTTCTGTTTCCCCATGGCTTAAATGAAAGAGAGAGAAATAGAAAAATAAATGTGACATTCTCTGTTCAGTTCTCAAACCCATGACACATGTTCCCTTGAAGATGATGAAATATATAAAAAAAAGTGCAAGGGGCCATAGATCTGATCCTCAAAGAGAAGAAAGACTTGGATTAACTCCCCTTTGAGGATTTCTGTTTCATTCTCCTTTTCTTCGGCAAAAGAAAAATGAAAAGTCACCCTTTCATCAACAAGAATTTGTATTTTTCAGAACATATTACGACTCTAGAGAGGAAGCCATCCATTTTTATTCAGGCATAGAATCTTTCTATCCATTTTCATGAAGTAAATAAGATATCCATAAGCAGATGGAGAGGACAGGTGTCATTTAAAGTTAGTTTGGGGATTTTTCTTCCTTCAGCAGAGATGGTTATGGTCTCTCAGGGCTTAAACCACTGAGGGTGAAGAAGGCGTCCCAAAAATCACAGCTTTGGGCATCTGTCAATCGTAGTGAACTAAATAGGTAATTGGATTCCATTGAGGACAAACATGGATTTAAAAGCTAGATTCAAGCTGTTTGGCAAATACACTGTTCTGGTGATTCAATTAACACGCAAAAGCCAGAGGTCCTGAGGTATGTCTATTTTAAATCTCTGTGACTCGCTCCAAATGGACCATGAAATCGCGCCCCAAGTTGGCCCCTTGTGACCAAAGTCTCTCCTCTCTCTCTGTCCGTCTGCCCTGCAGTTAACTTCTACTCCGGCTGGCCTCTTTCACGTGTGCCATTTTGTTGGTCACGTCTTTGGTGCTGTCACAGTCCAAAACCCATTCACGCACCCATAACATTGCTTCACAATTTTTGACCCTTGGCTTTCATCCCTTTTTCTTCAAGCTGTCAGCTTATCTCAAGCTTTCTCATTCACATGATTAGCAGACATGAGTCGCGCTGGCGGGTGAATGTGCGTAGGTGCGTGTTTGGGAAGTCTGTCCTCGGTGGAAGGGCGAGTAGCTACAGCTGTGTGGCTGTGTCTCGATGGGACGCCGAACAAACACGTCTTTGCTCTGGTGGACTATGAATTGAGACTTTACATTTCTTGTTGACCCTTGGACCGAATGGAATCCATCGTGTTGGCAAAGCCTGTGTGCACGCCAGCCATGGCATCACATTCAGGAGCCCGTGGCCTGATCTCAGTGCAACACGTCATGGGATCTTTGGGATGTTTGTAAAACAATGACACATCTTTTTTTTAGCGCTTCCTACATTTCTTTGTGGAAATCTGTCACCCTCGTGTTCCCACAAAAAACGTTACCACGCGATTGTTTATCCAGTTAATACGTTTTGTTTTTATATAACTGCTACAGTTGTATTCGCCATCTGTTCCGACAAAAAAATCTGTCCAATGGCTGAGTAGTTTCCTTCCTCCACAGTGTCCTGCCCAGCTTTGCCATGCTGTATGTGTGCCGCCGGGCCACAGCTTGAAACACTCAATTTCCGTCCCATTTGTACCTCCTTCTGTTTTCCACCTAGGAACCACACGGCGGTGAGCTCTAAGGTGATCGCTGTGACTGTGAGGCCGGAACCGAGGACGACAGAGTCACACCTGGAGATTGAGCTGGCCCACCTGGCCAACGTAAGCACCTTTCATGTCAATTATGTGTGTTTTTTTCTTCTCATTTAAAGTGGTTGAGCAAACCTGTTGCCCCCCCCCCCCCCCGTCTCACGGGTAATCACGATGCCCGTTGTTAAAATGTCATTCAATCAATGCCGAAGAGGAAGGTGTTTTTATGGGATCTACTGGATCACAGAATGTATAAACGGCACTTATCCGGGCCTGTGTTTTACGAAGCGCGCCAAAGTGAAAGGTCCTCCCGTTCCATAATAACCAAATGAATTATGATCTAAAACGCTGCACTGAGCGTGGATCAGCAGTCCAAATCTGCAGGCCCAAATATGAATGGGAGGAGCAACTGTGTGCTCTGACAGTGACGGATGGCAGTGACATGACGCTTCCCCGTCGATGACACCCAAAAACCACCGCCTCAGAGATTAACGGATAACCCTGGGGTTGTTAAGAGGAGGTAACCAAAACCTGGGAAGAATGTGCGGAATAAGAATGAGCGCATAATGATTTAGTCGTTCAGAAGAGCTGTAGCTCTGTGCATAGAACAGAAGTAGTCTTTGGTCTCAGCAAGCTTAGGGGGGAAAAAGGGAAGTCACAGCCAAGGAAGCTTATTTGGTTGTGGTCTTCTGCACTAAGCATTGAGTTAGCCCAGGCCAGTGTGCATCCTAGAGAGATGTGAGTACATATATTTGCTTCCCTTCGTGTGGTTATGTTTAGGGGCGCCCACAGCAGTGTAATGTATTTCTTTCATATGCTAATTTGATGTTTTACCAACGTGAATCTTTCTAGCTCAGTTTTTGTCGCAAAGTTATTACTGAAACTTAGTTTTTACCTTATAATATGCCCTTGTCATTTGGCCTTGTTTCTATAGAAATGTTGTTGCATTGTTACTTTATGCAGGTGTTTCGTTGGTATTTGTGTGGAACTGCGTTTATGCTCATGCAGTTGCATTAGAATAGTGATGCAGTTCTGTAGGGTTTTATGAGTAAATGGGTCCATCTCAGTGTTGGTCTTATGGCAGTGATGTTGGTATCATATATCTCAGTGTTTCTCAACCCTGCTCCTGGAGGCACCCCACCCTGCATGTGTTAGATCTCTGCCTGCTCTGTCACCCCTGATTCAAATGATCGGCTCATTATCAAGTCCTTGATGAGCTACATCAGGTGTGTTAGGGCAGGGAGAGGGTGCCTCCAGGAGCAGGGTTGAGAAACACCCAGATGTACTGATTATAGCCCAGGTAATCGAAGGCATAATCGGCTTACCCTTGCCATTCAGCACTGCGTTTATTTCCAGAACCACGCTCAGAACCACGCTCACAAAAACCCATACAGCCCTTTGAGTCAAACCAATGTCAAGCCAATATGTAAACTAGTGTCCTTGTTACAACACTGAGCGTCTGTGCAAATGTATTAAAACCGTCCCCATCAATCATACCTGTCTGTCATGTGTGCATTTTACAGCACATGGGAGAGAACACACTTTAAGTGCAGGCTATCGACAATATACAGTCCCAGAGGTCCTCAACTCTCCTTCTAAGCACCCACACACACTGTGGTTCCACGCCAGTGTTCTCTGTCTGTGTGTCCCCCTCTGTCTTCCTCTCTGCATCTCTCCGTTCCTCACCCTGTCTCCCTCTCGGTCTCCCTCTATCCCTGTCTCCCTCCCTCTATTTCTCTCTCACTGTATCTTTGGATCTGTCCCCCTCTCTCTCTGCTGACACAAAAGCTACGCTGGGTAGCCTTGATAATTAATTATCCAACCAATTGCTGAACCATTGTTTGTTGACTAATGCGCTCTAAACATGTGGCCGTCACCATTGTTTGGGACTTTAACCCTTATTAAGGCTAAAGTGATTCACAATGTCAGGAAGATAAAACTGCCACCAATCATCTTTTGCTTTTTACATTTTAACTCTGAACTGCAATCTGGAAAAGGTCTTACCATAGTCCTCAGTTAAGAAGACAGGCAGTGTGTTGTTGTGTTCTTCCTGCAGAATTACCAGCACATGTCTGGGAAGCTTTGGTCAATGTTTTGTTAACCACAGTCTCTTCTCTGTTGTGTTTCAGGGAACCATGAATCCCTACTGCGCGTTGTGGGATAGCGCTGGCATGTAAGTGAACACGTTTTCCCTGATTCACAACGCATGCAACCTTTACACATACTATGTACAGTGTAGCTACTGTGGAGACGTCTCCAATGCGAAACGCAGGTGATTCCGGTGAAAACATTGCTTGACCATCCCCTTCTTGTATCTTCTTGTATCTCCATTGAATCCAAAAGACGGTGGTTTGCTGGCGGTGCGTGCTCTAGGCCGACGCCATACCACACAAAGGCAGCGAGACGTTTACCGTCTGCATTCGCTGGTCGGCTTCGCCCTCCACTGCAAGGGTATTTCAGGACAATTACTTTTTGCGGAATTGAAAAATGAGGCGAAAGCCTATGAAGATTAAAATCAGACAAAAGGAATAAATCTTCCAAATAACAGTGGGGAATACACGTCCAGGCCTGCCTCCCAAATGGCTCCCTGGTTCCCTTTGTAGGGCACTTCTCAGGTCAAATGTTGTGTGCCTTTCATTGTGAATAGGGTGCTATTGGCTAAGCAGTCTACTTTTTCCCGTTACGACATTTAATAAAATGACTGGACGGGAGGAATATTACCACTCCCTATTATTTCCAGTACAAGGCACCTGTATTTGATTAAACTACAGGCAAGTGTTATCCAGCAATTGTTACAGAAAATAAAGGGGCAGGGGCCCAAGGAAATGTCCATGCCGTTTTCAAAGTGCATCTTTTGTCCTCAGCATGCATTTTATTTCAGCCATTGTATTTTACAGATATAATAACATACTGATAATGGTAACTCATATGAAGGATGATTTGTTCTGGTAAGATCAAAGAAGGCTGTGATTTAACAGAAGCAAGTTTCGTTAGAGTACTGTCATTCTGTTTCCTTTGTGGTACTAAATAGTGTCCATCAAAATGACGTACATTAAAATCTTATGTCTACTTAACTGAGCAAACTTTAATTCTTCTGTTCACTCCTAAACAGAAATAAGAATATTCTGTTTAAACACATGGAGTCAAATACTCTTCATTTATTCTGATCAATGTGGATTTGACAGCTCGCTCTGTTCTCAAGCCTACCCTTTGTTAAAGCAACATTCAGCTTTGAACTATTGGCCAATAAGGGCTTGGTTTGATTACTGACAATTCTTTGGACCAGTCAGGGCTTGGTAATATTGGCGGAGCGTTCATTTCAGAAGCCATGATATCCATAATCTGCTTTCAGATTTAATATCGATGTTTTTAACTCTTCAGAATTCATAGGGTGAACTAACACTTTTGGCTCTGTGACAGACAGTAGTTATGGTGTTATAAACTACATAGATAAACCCAGATATATTAACCTTCAGGTCATTTGTTTGCCCTTGATATAGCTTGGACCGCATTTTATGGAAAGGTATGTTGTTGAATTTACATTCTTTTAAATGTAGGTTCTGGGCTTAAAAAGATGTAAAAGGTACTTGAAAATAGGCCAGGCACAGTTCATTGACATTGTTTTGAGCCATTCACTGAAGTAGTTTTGACCGGTTCATTGACACTGTTTTGACCATTTTATTGAAGATGTATTTACCCGTTCATTGAAAATGTTTTGACCAGTTAATTTATACTGTTTTGACCCATTAATGAACACATTTTTCACCAGTTAATTTATACTGTTTTGACCCATTAATTGACAAGGTTTTGACCAGTTCATTGAAGACATTTTGACCTGTTCATTGAAATAGTTTGAACCAGTTAATCTACAATGTTTGACCCTTTCATTGGAATATTTTTGACCAGTAAATTTAAAATGCTTGTTCATTGAAACAGTTTCGATCAGTTAATTTAAGACATTTTGACCAGTTCATTGACGACGCTTTGACCCGTTTATTGAAAATGTTTGACCAGTTCATTTACACTGTTTTGACCAGTTCATTTACACTGTTTTGACCAGTTCCTTTACACTGTTTTGACCAGTTCCTTTACACTGTTTTGACCAGTTCCTTTACACTGTTTTGACCAGATCCTTTACACTGTTTTGACCAGTTCCTTTACACTGTTTTGACCAGTTCCTTTACACTGTTTTGACCAGTTCCTTTACACTGTTTTGACCAGTTCATTTACACTGTTTTGACCAGTTCCTTTACACTGTTTTGACCAGTTCCTTTGCACTGTTTTGACCAGTTCCTTTACACTGTTTTGACCAGTTCCTTTACACTGTTTTGACCAGTTCCTTTACACTGTTTTGACCAGTTCATTTACACTGTTTTGACCAGTTCCTTTACACTGTTTTGACCAGTTCCTTTACACTGTTTTGACCAGTTCCTTTACACTGTTTTGACTCATTAATTGACAATGTTTTGACCAGTTCATTGACAACATTTTGACCAGTTCATTGAAGGCATTTTGACCGGTTCACTGAACACATTTTGACCAGTTCATTGACAACATTTTGACCGGTTCATTGACAGTGTTTTCAGTGTGGTGAATTGGGAGTGTGCTGGCCTTAGTCTCAATCGTAGGAGCTTGGTCCTTGATCAGTGGGCCTGTAATATATCTGCTAGCCATTAGCGGCTATAAAATGAGACTTTTAAATGAAACGAATGACACATTATAATTTTTCATATTAATATCAAAAAACCTTTACTGTTCATTCAGTTTGTTCTGACCTGCTATCCAACTGTTCTGGCCCGGTTTCCCAAAGCACTAAGATGATCGTAAGATGCACGTAAGTGCTTCTTTATTTTACCAGTGTTTCGCGAAAGCATTGTTACTTAAGTGGCACGTAACATCGCTCGTTCAATAACGAGCTCGGGACCACTCGTTTGTCCATCGTAACAAGCACTTCACAGTTTTTGTGAAATAGCGCCTCCCTCAACATGCAAGGGTGTGATCCCAAACAGTTAATATTAAGGCAATAGAACAATTATCAAAACAGTTTTAATTTAGACACATTTATTTAGACAAATTTAATAAGTGGATGTGAATGTAATAGAATTGTGAATTGAATTGTCAACTGAGAATGAAAAACAATTAAGAAAAATTAAGAAATAATTAAGAAAAGGTGTTCAGAATAAACGTTCATGAGTCTGAAACCCAGCATTGTAGGCTACTGGTAGGCTACTGTCTTTGATGGGTCGGTGCTGGTGCCTCTGCCTCATCAAGCAGAACATTGATTTCTTCTTCCTTTCAAACAATTAGAATGGATTTTTCCAACAATGCTTTATATTCCCAGATAACCAGTCATGTGTAGGTTGCTATGTGACTTAAGTAACATACAGTATCTCACAAAAGTGAGTACACCTCTCACATTTCTGCAAATATTTGATTATATCTTTTCATGTGACAACACTGAGGAAATGACACTTTGCTACAATGTAAAGTAGTGAGTGTACAGCTTGTACAACTGGGGAGCTACAGTTCATTGAGGGAACCATGAACGCCAACATGTACTGTGACATACTGAAGCAGAGCATGATCCCCTCCCTTCAGAGACAGGGCCGCAGGGCAGTATTCCAACATGATAACGAACCCAAACACACCTCCAAGAAGACCATTGCCATGCTAACGAAGCTGAGGGTAAAGGTGATGGACTAGGCAAGCATGTCTCCAGACCTAAACCCTATTTATCTGAGGGGCATCCTCAAACGGAAGGTGGAGGAGCGCAAGGTCTCTAACATCCAACAACTCTGTGATGTCGTCATGGAGGAGTGGAAGAGGACTCCAGTGGCAGCCTGTGAAGCTCTGGTGAACTCCATGCCCAAGAGGGTTAAGGCAGTGCTGGAAAATAATGGTGGCCACACAAAATATTGACACTTTGGGCCCAATTTGGACATTTTCACTTAGGGGTGTACTCACTTTTGTTGCCAGCGGTTTAGACATTAATGGCTGTGTGTTGAGTTATTTTGAGGGGACAGCAAATGTACACTGTTATACAAGCTGTACACTCACTACTTTACATTGTAGCAAAGTGTCATTTCTTCAGTGTTGTCACATGAAAAGATATACTCAAATATTTACAAAAATGTGAGGGGTGTACTCACTTTTGTGAGATACTGTATATTCTATATAACTACCCAAGGAACTGATAATTTGATGTCACGTGATCGATTTTCAGAGATATGATTGTGATTGTCTAAAGTCCACCCCATTGACTGTTCTGACCTGTTATCCTTCTATCCTGACAATTCAGACCTGCTATCCTTCTATCCTGACTGTTCTCACCTGCTATCCTTCTATCCTGACTGCTCTATCCTGCTATCCATCTATCCTGACTGCTCTATCCTGCTATCCTTCTATCCTGACTGTTCTGACCTGTTATCCTTCTATCCTGACTGTTCTGACCTGTTATCCTTCTATCCTGACAATTCAGACCTGCTATCCTTCTATCCTGACTGTTCTGACCTGTTATCCTTCTATCCTGACTGCTCTATCCTGCACCGTTCAGCTAAAGTAGAGTGGAAGATCTCTTTTTCTCTTTCCTCCCTTTTGCCTCCTTTTTCTTCCTCTTTCACTTGTACGTACCACCTCCTCTTCTGCCAATCCTCTCTAACGCTCTGTTTCCCCTCAGTCTTTCTCTCACACCTACTGGACAGAACGGCTCACTTGTAGCCACCCCACACCTCTCCTTCTACAGCACAGTGCTTAAAATGAGGTTTGGTGACAAGGAGATTTGTTAGAACTAACCAGAGGCATAAACATACTGATAGGGAAAATAATTCAGTGAAAACGAAAAACTATGAAGTTAGACGATGTGTTTGTGTTTGTCGCTACAAGCCTGTGCTAGTACATATAAATAGGCACTCAAGGGGTGTTTGTCTTCACATGTTCAGTGAACTAATGTATCTCTGTCCCAGTGGACAACGTTTACTGCAATTAGGGTTATTTCAACCAGTTCTGGTAGTAATCATTTTGCAATGACATCATTTCAACTTTGCACTCTGGGCTTTGCAGCATCTGTCATAGGAGATTTATGTGTCACAGTGGTATAATATATAATGTTCTACAGGAATTCCGTACTTTTCATCTTCCTGTATAGAAAAGAAAATAGCATAGCAGTTAATCTCGGCGGCCCCAGTTTCTAAATTGAATATGGCTGCTATTTAATCATGAAATAGAGAAAGCATAAAATCACAAAAAATATGAAAATTGCACTCGGCTTCTACAGGAATATGAGCAATAGTGAGAGCAACGGTCCCTCTTCTCCACTCAGTGACAGATAAGAAAATAGAGGAAGCATATTCAACTAAATTCAATTTCCACACAAGGCTCTGCCCTTTTGAGGGTAATTTGAGCTCTTCACATAGATTCAGCCCCAGTGGTATTTACACTGTCAGTTAAAAGAGCAAAGTACAGTTGCTAAGAACCATGGGAAGAAAATAGTTGGCAACAGGATTACCTAGACAAAATACATTCATGACAGTCCTTAGATCGTGTTTTGTTTATATTTGTCATCGGTAATCTGATGGATTATGTATGCATGTGTTCATTATTAATTAGCGTGTTGGTTAACATGTGTACCGAGCAAATAGAACAAGCTTTCATTTGTGCAAGCAAATGACTGTATTAAACCCCTCATTCCTGTCCTCCGTATCTGTTCATGTCATCAAGCATGCGTAAACAATCATTTGCAGTCTTGTTTTTTTTCCTTTTTTTTTTTTTGCAGTCAAGACTTGGGAAATAAAACAGTCATGAAAAATGTGGAAAACATTTGTAGGCAAAAGTTGACTGGTTTAGTGGAAAGTATCGCAGAAAAAAGTGTTATGAAAATGTACCCATTTGCAATTTATTGTCCCACTGAAGAGATTGTATGGTATTTGCACACATCACGACATTTCGACTCCTTTAACATAGCCTTGGAAACATGGCAACAATGCAGCCCCAACCCTGTTCAGTTGTTCATAGCCAAGATATTTACCAAACAGAGAGTAACTTCGACTAACAGAAGTAAGGAGGGAAACGTTTTTCCATTTCCTTCTCTCTCCTCCTTTTTGGAGGCCACCCCCATTATCCACGATTCCCCGTCTCCACTGATCGCGTCCATTTGCTGGCACACCAGATATTAACCTCAGTCGGAGCCCCGTTTCCTCCTGGGTGTGCTGGCAAAATCGAGCGTCGGTTAGTGAGCATTACAAATAAATAGTGTTCTGTTTTCAAATGTTATAGGTTGTACAGGATAGAGGGTAGAATGTGATAGGTTAGGATACTGTATGATAACAATGGTGGAATATCCACAAAGGCTGAAAAGAAGCGTGTGAAATAGTTAAGGAATTTCAATTTTTACCCAAAAAGGAAAATTATGTCCTGAGGAGGGGTCAGGCGAACGGAGCGTATCCTCCCAACTGGGCCCGTCGGCCGCCATGGAAAACACCTGCACCCTCATGTGGACTACAGCGGTGGGCGGCGTCTGTGGGCGTCTGTGGGCGTCCGCGTTAAGGCGGGTGTGTTGGCCCGGGCCCACAGCAGCACCCGGGTCCATCTCCTCATGAAGGGAAACACAGGGCCTCCCTGACTGCTACAGTGTGCGGGCTGCCTTTTGGAAGGAGAGCCCGTTACCGCGCGTGTCTTGCCGGAGGGACGATGTGAATATGCGGACCCACGTCCGCTGCCCAGGGCACCTGCCAGGTCGGCGCCTCCGGTTATGTCGGAGAGTCGCGACTCGCTGGTCAGCAGCCGTGAGGCTAAAACCCTTGTTCTACTGACCTCTGACAATCACCAGGTGTTTTTGGTGCTCCGTTCCGTAAAACGACGGATGAAGATAAAACCAGTTCTGATTATGTAATTTAGGCCCGGACTAACCAGAGGGAGCATGTTTTTGTCATTTGGTCGTCATGCCCGTTCACGCGAAAACCTTTTAAATTGAACGAAATCTTGTGAAGCAAACCATTAAACCACCCTAGCAGAGCAAGCGGGCTGGCATATGTCTGGATCAGATGTAGGTTTGTGAAGGGTTTTAACCTAACCACGGCTCTGGGAAGTGCTGTGGGACACTAAGACGGTGGCCCTAACGATACCAAGGCTCTGGGAAACAGGTTCGTCTGTGTCCGGGCTGATTGACAACTAGGCACGTTCAGACCAAGGTGGGAATACAGATGAAACAAAGATCGATTGGAAACACTTGATTTGCCCTCGATCGCAAATAAAGTCAACCGTCAGTCAACGGGTGTCGTTCATTGGTCGGCCAGTTCCGTTTTCTTTGTACCTTTTTGCAACAGACCTTAGAACGAATAGAACGTGCGCCCCCCGCTCAGGTCAGTGATGGCATCATGAGTGTACTAGTTAGCCCATACTATTCGTGCTTCTTTCAAAAGCGGGGTTCACGTGACCTTTGACCGCCGGGCTGTCCGTGAGCCTGCCAAATCCATAAGTCGCAAAACGCCGACCAGTTCTGGCAAAACACTGGTTTCAAACCATTAGCGGGTGTGCCGTGTCTGTTACAGAAAGGAGGGCGCTCGCCGGCAGGTTCGGGATGGATGCTGTTCGGGGGGGGGGGGGGGGGGGGGGAGGGGGGGGGTTCACATGGACTTGTATGGACACGGGTGCGTGATCCCTGATGGGCGGTCCTGTCCCTGTGTCGCTAAGTGCGCCATTAACAGTCTGCCGTCGCTGCCGTACCGCGCGAGGCGGTCATACGTGTGGCAAAGGAGCCATGTTCTTAATGGGGCCCTCCATTACCCGGGGCTCCTGACTCTGTCACACGGGGCTATTACGCGGCTGTCATGTCTGACGAGGTGGTGTTAATCAAGGCCGGCCCAAATGGCGTCGCCCCAGCTCCCTACGTAGTGCTCTAGTTTTGATGGCGGGCACGCCGAGCCGTGTACGGAACGGGTTTCCATTTGGGACACCCCTCCCCCTTGCCTGGTAATGGAGAAAAGGGCCGTCTGTGTTATACTGTCCAATCCCTTTGTGCTTTGTCCGTTATGGTGAATGATGTGGACATGTAGCACGGGCTAGCAGCTCTACAATCTAGGCCTGTCCGCTCCTTCTTATCCAAAACCTCTCATCTCCTGTCCTCTCCTCTTCCTTAGCTCCCTCACCCTAGACTTATGTTTGGAGGTGAGCTCAGGGGGGTCAGTCCAACGTCAGAATTATAATTGGACCGGCCAAATGTGACTTTCGCCAGCTGAGCTGTGTCTGCTGGATGTTATGGACGGCATCAGCGGCATGGACAGCTCAGGCAGTATCCCTCATTGTGGACGCAACCAGTCAAGCGTGTTGAATAGTGGCGGCCATCTTAGGTGAACAGCTGTTAGCTGCTATGTATGAGGGGGCAATGCAGTTGTTTATTAACACCTTTAAAATACCTTAACGTCTCTTTAAGTGCGTCACGAAGGCAGCCCTGTCCACTATGTGCCCTACTTTTCACCAGTCCTTGTGAAGTCAATACACTTAACAGGGAGTAGAGTGTCAGACCTGTAACTCAGAGGTGGTTGGTGAACTTACGGGACTTACAGAATGTGGGGCAGAGACGCATCCGGGTGAATAATATTCTCATAAAGTACGAGACATTTTACATTCAGCGGTTAATGAACTTCAGGACGGATAAAACTGTGGCAGACTTTTTCTCTTCCTTTTTTAATGCGCAGCGTATGTTATTCAGTTATAGTACAGCTGTAATCGACTATGTCCTCGCATTAAGATTAGTTATACCCTTGCATTGAATAATACAGTTCCATTATCCAGGGTATATAAATACAGCCTATGAAATCTCATATTCAGAGATGTGGAAGCTCAATGCAACCTACAGATAAAACAAATAAAGTGTACTGTTAAGTCTAACTGAAATAATTCCACCATAGGATTGAAAGATGTGGCATGCCTAAGACAATAGGACATCTCCTACATGCATAAGTCACGAAGTGTCGTAGCGACAGCACAAGTGCCACCCATGCAGATGTCGTCACTCTCCTGCCCAACGATGTCGACTGTGAGAGACCACAACTGTGACCATGTGACTCTGTCCCTAATGTCACCCTGCTGCTTAGTGTACATGCCGATTGGGTCACATTCCGGATGCCGATTGGGACCCGGTCCTTCTATCCCCTGTGAGTCATGACTGGTGGTGCCCCAGGGCCATGGGGAAGTGTGCAAGGGAATCATGGACAACCTTGGTTTTAGCAAGGGCTTGTCTACACGGCGGTTGTGTTACAGTTCCTCACTCTGACTGGTTAATCTGCGATATCGGGCCAAATCATAGAATTTCAATTAATAATGCCAGGAAACTAACGATGATTTGGCTCGGTGAATAATCCTTATGGTTTCCAGGTAAAGGCCTTAATCACAAAAGGTTCTATAAGGTACCCAAAATGGTTTTCAGAAATGGTTCCGCTTAAAATGCAGTCAACGAGCCTTTTTGGACCCTGAGTCTGGATGGGTGGAAGTGTACAGGTTTTTTCCATGTTGTTGGTCAAATGATACATACATGAATGACATCCTCTGGCTGGTCTGCTTTCATTTATCTTGTTAGGCATTAGTGGACAGACTTTTGAGTCAGCCATAAGGGTCTTACCTGTGGCATGGCAACATGTCAAGGACATCCAAAAGCAAGTCTCCAGTGATAAGCTGGAAGTGCAAGCCTCTTGTGCAACTGGTGTATGGTTGTGTGTGTGTGTGTGTGTGTGTGTGTGTGTGTGTGTGTGGGTGTGTAGTTGAAGAGATAAAGTGAGTGATTTCGTGTACTTGCCATGTCCCTTTCTCATTAAACCATTGTTGCTGGATGACTCATTTCCTTTCCCGCCTGTTATTAAATGGTGCTCATAAAAGTAATGCCCACATCAAGCTGTTTTTTCTTTCTTTTAAAATCCCTTTTTGACATGCAACAGTGACTATTACAACATGTACTTGCGAGCGGTACGTTCCTGCATTTTTGTTACGGTTCAAAGTGAGACAGAGATGTTCTAGTGGGCTAGTAATAAATTAGAAACGTGCTTTCCTTTACTCTATCATTTCACCTGCTATGAGAAAGAAACCGGGAAACGAGCAGCTACCATCCGCTCCGTTCTCATGGGGTGGAATACAATTATCCGATCATTTTCCTGTTGTACAACAGACTTACCAATTAATGCCTGTTATCATGTACATATTATTTTACGCGCTGAAAATGTATATGGATTGCCACGGAGACCATTTGGATCTGTTGAATAGATCATGGGATAAGATCTCCCTGTTTTGAATTGTGTGAGCAACCCTTCCAATCCGCCGTCGCCGCAGCGTCAGTGTGGAGCGGAGTATCAATCTCAGCCTGCCCACCGTTTCCAGGGTGAATTTTTCCAGTAGGAAGCCTCCCAAAACGCTAATTAGTATAGCCGAGGAACAAAAGATAAACTGAAAAAGAATGCAAGAGTAATCAAATAGTCCTAAGCATCAAGAAAGGAAGAAGAGATAACAATATCTTTCCGGAAAATAACCTAGACTCGCTCAGAATCACCTAAAGATATACCGGTAAACGTTATATTTGCTTTTAAGTTACCTACCTCTAGAAAAACCAGTAATGCTTTTGAAGACAATTGTTGCTTTTAACAGCGCATAGAGGAATTTAATCAATCAGCACCACCCACGTTTGGACAGCTCCGTTCCCCCCCTCCCGCCTCTCTCCCTCTCTCTCTCCCTCTCTCAGCCTCTCAACCTTTTTTTTCTTCTCCCGGTCGCGCTAAATGCTTATTGTAGCCTAGCAAAATTGCGTGTCGATATCACTACCCTATGCGCATTGAAATTTACGTTATTAGTTTAAACGGATTATATGTTTCACTATTGGAGTATTCAATTCGTACAGTTTTTACCAACCCTTGTAAAAGCAAAAGAGCGCTGGAATTAATCATCGCATCTCCTCTTCTTGCAGGAACGATTCTTGGGGAAGCTGGTCGAGTAAAGGATGTAAAACCGTGCTAACCGATGCATCCCATACAAAATGCTTATGTGATCGTGTATCTACCTTCGCCATTTTGGCTCAACAACCAAGAGAAATAGTAAGTATAAGTATTTTTTCTGTGCATGTATAGATGAACGCGGAGAGCCGTGTGTGTGCCTCAGTGCATTGCTTTGGAGATTTCCATCGACGCGTTTGTTTGCCATAATTATTCTCTTCCCGTTTAATGTAGCCTATATGCGAGTCTCTTTCCATACACTTATCCAGATAACTATCTGCATAGGTGATCTTGTTTGGCCTAGGTTCGCTTGCGCGCGCGTCTGTGCTCGCGCGTGCTCGCGCGTGCGTGTGCGGTTACACACAGTCCAGTTCGTGTTGTTTACTGAACGTACAGGTTGTGTAACGGCCCTGCTAGTCAACTGATGTACATTCCAGGTCGAGAGAGGACAATGTAAGGACTACAGCAATATGACATAGGGGTTCAGCAGGGGCTCCCCTTAAACAGATGAACTTACAAACTGGGCCTAAGTGGAATGCGGCCTTAGCAGTGTCATATATTCTGACGTTTTTATTAAAGTACTATTTAGATCTACGTGTCACAGTCCATCTAAATTCCATCCCCCAGCGCTTCCCTGGAAGCCAGTTACAGGTATGCGTCAGTTGAACAACTTCCTCTGGCAGGGAAGTGACAGTGAAGCAGAGCGGCAACATCATTTGCAACATTTCACGTGTGTTACCAAGATGAGCTGCAAAGGAGCGATTGGGGGCCCTCACGACAGCCACATGTCATGTCACATCCGCTTGGTGCTCAAGACCTCCGCCATTACTCGGAGGTACCAGCAATGTGATGGGTGTGGAGGACAGCGGGGTCTTTCTTCCCGACAGTGCACCAGGTTATGCTTTAATAACTCATGTCACATCCGCTTGGTGCTCAAGACCTCCGCCATTACTCGGAGGGACCAGCAATGTGATGGGTGTGGAGGACAGCGGGGTCTTTCTTCCCGACAGTGCACCAGGTTATGCTTTAATAACTCAGATTGGTGCCACGCTCCCCTGATACAGTGCTAGAACACCTGTGGCCAGCGTCCAAAACGGTAGCCTAATCCTTGTTTGGTGCGCTAATTTCGACCGCAGCCCGGGTCAAGAGTAGCAGACTAAGAGGGTTTGTAGGGTGTGATTTGGGCTCCAGCCTGCTGTTTGTCTGGTGGTACCCGGGGATGGTTGGGCAGCTCAGGAGATGAACAGACATAGATGTTTGGTGGAATTTCACTGGAACCCGCATTGACCGACACCATGGCAACATTGCGAAAGATTCCTTACCAACAGAAATCTGACGTAAAATGTTCTATGTGTCAAAGTGACAGGGATCTGAAACCAGAAGATCCAAACGTGTGTTTTAATCTTGTCGGGATGATCGTTGATCTGGTAAGAAGCACTGTTACAAACGGCCCGGGTCCATGGAGATCTTTGCATTGCTTTTCTTTCTACATGTCATTCTACGCTGTGTTAGGTTCTATGCTATTCCCTTCTACGTCTGTGTAATTGGATCCTGTTACACATGTTCGTTATGAACAAAAGGCATTGTGGGTAGACCTGTCTATTCGTGACGGTGTGACTTTTCCTGAGGATAGAAACGTCTTACTGGTTGACTACAAATCAGCCGTTATTTGTCCTTTCAAAACTCACTGGTGTAAGTTGTTTTCTAGACAACCTCGTTGTACGTGTCAACCAGGGAAATAGTCTCCACCATAGTGGGCGAAAGAGAACATTTTTGTTCTTTATTCAATATTCATGAACATCTGATTAATAAAGGGTAATGAGATTATATGGAGAAGGGTTCCTTTTATTCAGCCTTGTATTTTATTTCGAGACTTGGGACACTGCAATCATGATCTTAAAATTAATGGATATCTGGGAAAGCTACAGATTTTTCAGATCGCATTAACCACAAATGCCATCAGACTCGGCAAACTCAGTAAACAGTAGACTCAATAGAGATGCCTAAGCATGCATGTACACACACACACACACACACACACACGTTACGCAATCCAGTTTGTATCGACTTTGCATTAAGAAATTACTCAGTGAAGAACATCTCAAAATGGATAACTTACTACAGTTCTTCTGATTGGTCTGTTTGGGCGATTTCACTGGTTTTGATCGGTGGCAAAGTATTAACAACACAAATCTGGGGTTAAGGTTTTGACACCTGACCCAAAGCAACTATAATAAGTGTCTTGATTGGCGGAGCATCTACACCACTCGATTGGTCTGTTTTACACTTCAACTGATTCAGATTGGTGGACGCCTTAATAACACCCACCGACTAGTCTGTGTTCCAGTCACGGCTGAGGTTTCGACGCCAACCCAACACCCTGGTAATAACCCTGGTTTTCCCAGGCGACTGAAGCACCAGTAACAACGACGGGTCTATTTGGTGTTTTGTCTGGTTTTGGTTGGTTGCTGAGGTGGCTCTAACACTGTTCCTTCCTGCTGTCTCTGGGGTCCACAGACCATGGAGTCCTCAGGGGTCCCCTCTGTAACCCTGATCGTTGGCTGTGGTCTGTCCTGTCTCGCCTTGATCGTGTTACTAGTGGTCTATGCTATACTGTGGAGGTGAGTCCAATGCACCCAACAATGTAGTACAAGGGTCTATTTTATTTCACTTCAAACCTTTTTTCATATTTTATTTTAATGATTTTCAAAGAGGAACATTTGACCCTAACTCGGGTATACAGTATTCTGTAAACATATAATGCTGAGTTCATATATTGAGAATAAGCAGTACATGAACGCATCATGTCAGGGCAGAATTGTATTTGTCATTAGTAAGTCTATATTTGATTCATAGATAGGACTCACATGCAAAACGTACACACTACGTATTGTTTGTGTATTTCTGATTCATAAGATATTTACAACGTACCTTACATTTGTTTGGTGCTAAACAGTCTAGTACTAGTAAGCTTAGTAATAATGTAGTAGGCCTAGTAGTGATATAGTAGGCCTAGTAGTAATGTAGTTGGCATGGTAGTAATGTAGTAGGCCTAGTAGTAATGAAATTGGCATGGTAGTAATGTAGTAGGCCTAGTAGTAATGTAGTAGTCCTAGCAGTAATGTTGCATGCCTATTAGTAATGTATTAGGCCCAGCAGTAATGTAGTAGGCCTAGTAGTGATGTAGGAGGCCTGGTAGTAATGTTGTAGGTCTTGTAGTAATGACACAGAATGGGTTTTAGTCGCACTGTCTGTTCATTGGTGATTGTTGCTGTTGTTGTTGATTATGATTTTTCATTTGTTGATCCAGTAATTCCCGTTATTCCAGATATATCCGGTCTGAGAGGTCCATCATCCTAATCAACTTCTGCCTGTCAATCATCTCGTCCAACCTGCTCATCCTGGTTGGACAGACACAGACCCACAATGTAGTAAGTGTCCCTTCATTACTGTGTGGACTGAAAATGCTCCGTTCAAACACACAACATACGCTGCCGTTGATCGATCAGTTGATTTATTGATTCATTTAATTAATTTGACAGAAAAAAGTCGAAGGGTTCCTCGGCCAGAAACTGCAACACTCACGTTAGGAGAGATGGAGGACTTAGACAGAGTAAAGCCTAAGGCTTACAGCCCCCACGGATTCCCTTAGTTACTGTGGAGACCAGTATACCACATCCAAAACTCACGCCTTATGTTTGAATTGGTAAACACTTTGAATATGTACATAATAAATGCACTTAAAAAAAAAAATGTATCCACAAAGATGCAAATCCAGTACTGTATATAAAATGTCCATGTATATTATAGACCATATGTACAGCACAGATAACATGTTAAACAGCATATGTCATAGGCTGCATATATTAGGGTCAAGGTTATTTAATGTACATACATTATGTTAATGTTTATTTCTTGGCAGTCGAGGCGTGTGACTCCTACCCCCAGATGAGTAACAGAAATGCAGATAATTACATCAGTCATCAGACAGACTAGACTAATTGACGGCCTGGCGTTTCAGCGGGGTGGCCTACACTCTTGCCACATTTTACATTATTGCCGTGTATTTCAAGAGTTCAGCCGCAAGCCTGAGAAAGCAAAGAGCCCTCTCCCTGAACTCTTCTTACTATCCTGGAGCACAGTCGTGTTTCCCCCTGCTTTTTCATATCAATGTTTCCCTCTGAAGTAGCAGTCGATATTAAAACAGCCAATTAGAAGGTCCTTACTGTAGGGTTGGGGTTGTGATGGAGACATATTCTCATGCCCCATCTGTGTTTATCCGGATCTCAAACCACGCACGGCTCTGTTCACTGGCTATTTATAGGTTCTGCTTCTGGCACAACATCAGAATATGGCCGGGCCCAGATACGGCTTTGGTGAATATTTTGACAACTCTGAAGCCTGGGTGTTAGTTAGGCTCAATGTCTCTCGTTGTTTCTCATGTGGCACACTGTAAATATGTTACCGTACCGTCATTATTCATTACCTGGAAATAGACACCTGGTAAATGGTACCATATTATGTGTACTGCTGATGGAGACATTGTTAATGTGACAGCGGCAGGAAATGAACCCTGAGTCATTTATGCTCCAACCAAACTGAGCCCCACAGGAAGTGAATGGAGACAGTTCATCTCCATGCCTTTATCTTAATCCAAGTTCAAAGTTAGTCTGAGCCCTAGTTCCTTTGTCTTGGATTTCACTCACTGGAATGTGTCAGAGAGTGTGGGCTTTCCTCAGTCATTTATTAATGAGTTTGATGAGAGCAGAGAATCTGATCCTGGGTAGATGGCTCTGACAGCGATCCTCCTTTTATTATATGCATTTCCTTTCCACAGAAGACATTGGTAACCCTTTGTCTTTCTGTTGCTGTTCATTTCCTGCAACTTTCACATTAACATATTGTATCTGTTATTTTGAGCATCAAAATACAGAAAATTGCTTGTTTTGACTTGTTTATATTTCTAATTCTACTTTGGATGCTCAAAATGTTGTTTTGGAAAATAACAATTTTGATTCCAAAAAAAAGTGTCTATTGCTGCCATCACTTCAGCGGCACATGGAATGTTGAGTATTCAGGCAACCTCCAACCTACTGTACTTAAAAGTAGTGTTTGTTACCAAAGTTGAAGGTGCCCTTTGCTGATTAACTGACTGATCATCTTTAATGGCCAGCATTTGGCGCTGATATTGACATTCAAGAATATGTAAACTAAAAAAACATCTATTTTGTTGTTTGAAGGAGATGGTTGTCTGATAATAAACCACTGTTTTATGATTCAGACTATGTCTCTATCTAGGAGCAACTAAACCTCTGTTTTAGGCCTCAGACTTGGTCTTTTCCTAGAATGAAACCCCAGTTTTATGCTTCATACTAGGTCTCTGTCTAGAACTGAACCTGTTTTAGGCCTCTGTCTAGGTCTCTGTCTAGAACTGAACCTGTTTTAGGCCTCTGTCTAGGTCTCTGTCTAGAACTGAACCTGTTTTAGGCCTCTGTCTAGGTCTCTGTCTAGAACTGAACCTGTTTTAGGCCTCTGTCTAGATCTCTGTCTAGAACTGAACATGTTTTAGGCCTCTGTCTAGGTCTCTGTCTAGAACTGAACCTGTTTTAGGCCTCTGTCTAGGTCTCTGTCTAGAACTGAACCTGTTTTAGGCCTCTGTCTAGGTCTCTGTCTAGAACTGAACCTGTTTTAGGCCTCTGTCTAGGTCTCTGTCTAGAACTGAACCTGTTTTAGGCCTCTGTCTAGATCTCTGTCTAGAACTGAACCTGTTTTAGGCCTCTGTCTAGGTCCCTGTCTGAAATTCAAACACTGTTTTACGTCAGAGTCCATGTCTCTGCCTAGTATTAATCCTCTGTTTAGACTCTTTGCCCCTTTCTGCCATTTCAGACAGTACGGTATTCCGATTCTTTTACCATTTCTGCCATTTCATACAGTAAGGTATTCAGACTATTTGACCCTTTCTGCCATTTCACACAGTAAGGTTCTCAGATTCAGGAAACCCTGCTTAGTTGCAGACCAGTAACATGATTTTGAATCCTGATCAAGGGAGAATTATCATATAAAAGACTCAGCACTCGACCCAAGTGGTCCCCTATTCCTTAGATAGTGTACTTCTTTGACCCATAAAACAGTGTACAATGTAGGGGAAAGCCGTTTGGGACGCACCCTGAATAATGGCCACAGAGAAGAGAGTCAAGTCACTTTTCAGTGAAATAGTGATGTTGTTTTTATGGCCATAGATCCGGGGGATTGCTGCAGCGGTCGTTAATGAGGAGCCATAGGGTAGACCAGCGCTGTTTTGTGGGTGTGGCTGTGTGTGTGTGTGTGGATGTACGTGTGCGTGTTCTTTGGGGTGTGTGATTTTGGAGCATGTACCTATAAAGAAAATGTCGGATGCAGCAACATAGTGTTATCCCACACTTGTCACCGGTCCCAAATGTCTCCCTACGCCCAGTGTAGGGTACGAAAGCAGGGAAATAAAGAGGGATTAGGTGGACATTTGTGACACCACCTAGAATACATGGATGTTTCTGTCAGACTGCCTAGTGATGTCATGGTGGCGCCATCTCTGTTACCACAAAAATGGATGTAAAACTTAATCAAGTACTGTTCATATTTGTTTATTTGGAAAGATTTATATCTAAATAGAGTGAAGTGAAGGATCTGAGCACAGTCCACTGGCTGACAATACACTTCTGAAATGGAAAGATTTTACCAGAAATGGAAAGAGTCAAACTATAAGACATTAGGATACATTGAGATGTGTGAGGATTTTAATGCAATGGCAACAGTACACTTTGAACGCAAATTGTAATGTATAATTCATTATATAAGAGTTGTAGGTCGTTAAGCGTTTGCATTATTCAAGTAGAAGAAGAAGAAAATCAAGCATGAAAAGAACAGGAAGTGGAAGAAGCAGAAGTAGAAGAAAAAGAGCTACATGTACAGTGGCAGCCAATACTTTTAAATAAATTCCCCACCTTAACTTTTTAGTCACACCTCTTAATTGAAATACATTCCAGGTAACTACCTCTTGAAGATGGTTGAGAAAATGCCAAAAGTGTGCAAAGCTGTGATCAAAGCAAAGGTTGGCTACTTTGAAGAATCTGAAGTTAAAATGTGCTTCAATTTGTTTAACACGTTTTTGGTTGCTCCATGATCCATTCATAGTTTTGATGTCTTTACTATTTTAGTAACTTTTAGAAAATAGTAAAAGTAAAGAAATACCCTTTAATGAGTAGGGGTGCCCAAACATTTGACTGTGACTGTACATTTTAGTGAATTATCTATTGCCAATGTTCCCTATGTAGTTCTTACAAATAGCATACTGATCAGGCTTATTCGTTTTGGCAGTCGATCTGCCATTTTCAGTCTGTTGGCAGAGCCACGGTGTGACACATTGCCTGGTGATATCATATACGTATATTGGAAATGTTCACGTTAAGCAAACGGCGTAGCTTAGGCTACAGAAAGCAAGTAGCAGGGTTCATCAGCCCCAGTATTTGGCCGTTTGCTTGTTTTAAAGGACAGGCATGGAATAAGTTATAAAAATAAAAAAAATTGGGATGTGAATAAAATTATATTTACACAGTTTGCATGTTCAATGTCAAGTAATTGCACGATCAGGTGATGCTTTTAGGTTTGCAATTCTTTTAAATGCAATTCTGAAGGTCTTCAGTGTGGGGTCCTATTTCCCAGTCTCCCAGAGGTTCCACTCATAGGCCTATGTCATTCAGCAAGAGCATCTTCTGCTTTGATTTATTTGTAGCATTTCATAGTTGAATTAGTTCTGAATGAAGGATGTTTGACTGAAGCGGAATGTCGTCAAACCATGAAGGGCTTGTCTTCTGGTGGGCTAGTGGCCATGGCAACACAGCTTCCACATTCTGTTCCCGGGCACTGGGATGTGTGAAGCCTCAGGCCCGGAAATAATGTTGACTTGAATTGAAGGCCTGTCACTATTAATCAGAGCCTTTGTCAGCCTGCTCCCAGGGCGGAAACATCCACTTTTAACAACATGGTCTTCCACTCTGCCATGGTCTTTTCAACAACATTTAAGATAGGCAACCCTGGATGCCTTCTGCGAATGTGTTGGTGGCTTTCTGGTTCAAGTTTTCCAACAAAAGTTTCCCAGGTTTCTGCCGTGCAGGATGAATACGTTGGAGATCTCACTCGCCCAAGCTCTCACAGTAAAAATACAATAACAACATCAAGAAATAAAAACATTTCTTTTTAAAACAACAACTCCCAAAACGTCATTCATAGACACTCTGGAGCGACTTTCAAAGTGGATTTACTGTGCCACTCCTGTTCTCCCCTTCTCATAAGGGACTTAAAAAGCTTTGATGAAAGCACAAGTTTGGTGGATACATCCATCCCTGGTGGCCTAGCCCTGTTAGACAAGGATAGCCACTGTATCAAACCCAAATTGCATCCTATTTTGTTTGTAGCGCACTACTTTCTGAACCAGTGCCTCTACAGAGGATGGAGCGTGCTGCAAAAAACCCTGAAGCTTTACTGTTCTGAATCACAGATTTCTCTTTACATGATATCGGGGGGTTTATGATTATATCCCCCTGCACTGGAGTACATCCCCTGTACTCCCATTTTGATCACTGTGTGTGTGTGTGTGTGTGTCTGTGTGTCTGTGTGTGTATGTGGAATCTGACTTCCTGTCAGGGGCAGTGAAAAGCAACCACGGCTGAGACACATTCCTCTCACAGCACCGGTAGTGTAACACAGTCACACTAGATCTGCCTCCCAAATGCCACCCTGCAGACAGTAGGTGCCTGCTTTCAACTGGAGTGCTATGGGCCCTAGGTCAAATGTAGTGCCCTAGTCTAGGTTGGGGTGGCGTTTGCTGCCTGTCCTGTGTCCCGTAGCCACGATCCCCTCCGTGCCACAGTATCTCCGGCTCCCAGGGCATATTACTAGATTAGTCTCTCAGTCTTTCTCTTATTTCCCTCCTTCTTATTTGCCTCTCTCACCCTCTTCCTGTCCTCTGTTGTAATAACGTTTGAATTACGTTACTATGTGGCTAATCAAACAGGACAAAGAGGCGGCGCGTTTGAGTGATTCGTTTGCGGGGAAGAGGAGAACAGAGATCCTGTGTGGGTTTAATTGCCTCGACACTGCCTTGCTGTCTTCCATTTTCCCCTCGGTTCCTCCCTCCCTCGCTTCCTCCCTCCCTCGCTTCCTCCCTCCCTCGCTCCCGCCCTCACTCGCTCCCGCCCTCACTCGCTTCCTCCCTCCCTTGCTTCCTCCCTCCCTCGCTTCCTCCCTCCCTCGCTTCCTTCCTCCCTCCCTCCCTCGCTTCCTCCCTCCCTCGCTTCCTCCCTCCCTCGCTTCCTCCCTCCCCCCCTCGCTTCCTCCCTCCCTCGGTTCCTCCCTCCCTCGGTTCCTCCCTCGTTCCCTCCCTCCTGTGAGGCGCCAGTACGCCATGCATTTGCCTTGGTGTGTAATTGGCTCCACTGTTTATGGATTCAAGCTTGCTTCATTGTCTAATAGAAATAATCGCTTTGTTGTCGTGGAGCCGATGTTCTTTGGGATCAGGCAGAGAGAGAGAGAGATGGAACAAATGGTACGCTTTTCCCTATGAAGTGTGCTCCTTTTGACCTGGCGCCATCCGGTAGTAGAGTGCCGTTTGTGACGCGGATGGAGTCAGACGCAGGACTGCCTATTGCCTGCCTGCTACTTCGCTAGCTAGCTGTCTAGCTCAGCTTTCCGTTCATTTATTCTCCTGCTCTCTCTCTCTCTGTCTCGCTGTGTTTGTTTGTTTGTTTGACGGTAGGCAGAGGGACATGTAAACAGAGGACAGACGGACATGGAGAGTGGGCAGGCTGGCTCTTGGATCCTAATACCTCGTACATCTCATTATGATGGACTCAGCAGCAGATAGAGCTCTGTGGTTTGGTTTGTTTAACATTGAGTGCAGAGATAAATGGATGAGAGAGGGGAGTAAAGGTCTGGTCTGGACGAGAGGGAATAGGGTACTATCAGGCCCCAATGGCCCGGTCCAAAGTAGCTCACTACATAGTAAATAGGGTGTCATTGGGTATGCATGCAAAGTGTATAGGATTCAAGGGGCTTATTGTTTGTTTCTGTGTTTGGCTCCAAATGCCCAATGCCCTTTAACGGTGAATGGAACAAATCTCAAAGTCATTTTTATTCAGATAAAGCCCGGCTCATCTCCTCCAGCCAACAGTCATGTAACGTGTTGAATGGCTTGCCTGGCGCTCGCAATTCGATCACAACAGGGAGCTTATACTCAGGATTCAGAACCAGGACAAACAAACGGGCTGGTATAACATTGTTTCGTTCATTGGCTTGGGCTGTTCTGCTCTGTCTTTATGACTGGGTAGTGCCTACCAGGGTCAGGGGTCTTGCTTCCTTTGACATGGAAACTTTAAGATGTTTCCAGCAACTTCACATTGTCTTGACCCTGCAAGCTCCCAGCAGAATGAGCAATAACAAATGTGTTTGTTACCTCTGCCTCAAACTACGATGGCCCAGTCCTCTAATAGGGTATATAAGAAGATGCATGTATTATTCATCTTTAGCATGAATTACAATGTCACTGGGAGTTTAGACGAACACCCCTCAATCTGTTAAGCAAAGCTCACAGTAGATATATATATATATATGTATATATATTTGTATATGTATATCTATATATTTTTTTGTGTATATATATATATATATATATATTTATATATATATATATATATATATATATAGTATCTCACAAAGGTGAGTACACCCCTCACATTTTTGTAAATATTTGAGTATATCTTTTCATGTGACTGAAGAAATGACACTTTGCTACAATCTAAAGTAGTGCGTGTACAGCTTGTATACTAGTGTAAATATGCTGTCCCCTCAAAATAACTCAACACACAGCCATTAATGTCTAAACCACTGGCAACCTTAAGTGAAAGTGTCCAAATTGGGCCCAAATATTCCCTCCCCGGTGTCATGTGACTCATTAGTGTTACAAGGCCTCAGGTGTGAATGGGGAGCAGGTGTGTTAAATTTCATCGCTTTCACATTCCCTCATACTGGTCACTGGAAGTTCAACATGGCACCTCATGGCAAAGAACTCTCTGCCATGAGGTGAAAAAAAGAATTGTTACTCTACATAAAGATGGCATAGACTATAAGAAGATTGCCAAGACCCTGAAACTGAGCTGCAGCACAGTGGCCAAGACCATACAGCAGTTTAACAGGAAATGTTCCACTCAGAACAAGCCTCGCCATGGTCAACCAAAGAAGTTGAGTGCACATGCTCAGCGTCATATCCAGAGGTTGTCTTTGGGAAATAGACATATGAGTGCTGCCAGCATTGCTGCAGAGGTTTAAGGGGTGGGGGGTCAGCCTGTCAGTGCTCAGACCATACACTGCACACTGCATCAAATTGGTCTGCATGGCTGTCGTCCCAGAAGGAAGACTCTTCTAAAGATGATGCACAAGAAAGCCCACAAACAGTTTGCTGAAGACAATAAGAATAAGGACATGGATTACTGGAAGCATGTCCTGTGGTCTGATAAGACCAAGATAAACTTATTTGGTTGAGATTGTGTCAAGCGTGTGTGGCGGCAACCAAGTAAGGAGTACAAAGACAAGTGTGTCTTGACTACAGTCAAGCATGATGGTGGGAGCGTCATGGTCTGGGGCTGCATGAGTGTTGCCGGCACTGGGGAGCTACAGTTCATTGAGGGAACCATGAATTGCAACATGTCCTGAGACATACTGAAGCAAAGCATGATCCCCTCCCTTCAGAGTCTGGGCCGCAGGGCAGTATTCCAACATGATTACGAGCCCAAACACACCTCCAAGACAACCACTGCCATGCTGATAAGCTGAGGGTAAAGGTGATGGAATGGCCAAGCGTGTCTCCAGACCTAAACCCTATTGAGCATCTGTGGGGCATCCTCAAACAGAAGCTGGAGGAGCACAAGGTCTCTAACATCCACCAGCTCTGTGATGTCATCGACTCCAGTGGCAAACGGTGAAGCTCTGGTTAACTCCATGCCCAAGAAGGTTAAGGCAGTGCTGGAAAATGATGGTGGCCACACAAAATATTGACAATTTGGGCCCAATTTGGACATTTTCAATTAGGGGTGTACTCACTTTTATTGCCAGCGGTTTGGCTGTGTGTTGTGTTATTTTGAGGGGACAGAAAATATACACTGTTTTCCAAGCTGAACACTCACTACTTTCCATTGTAGCAAAGTTCTTCTTCAGTGTTGTCACATGAAAAGATATACTCAAGTATTTACAGGGGTGTACTCACTTTTGTGAGATACTGTATATATTTAAATGAATAATTTGTTCTGTTGAGTGCTCAACATTTATGCTTTTATTCTACTGCAGTAGCTGTGTGATAGGATGAGTGTTCACCTCTCAGAGCACTAGAACAAAACAGTTCTCATAAATATGAAAGACAAAAGAGAGACTTGTGTCAAAACACTGACAAATCCGAGTTCCGCTTTAGCTTTATGAAGCAGTGTTGGTCGCGGCGCTCGGGGGAAATGTACATTACACCCTGAATAAAATAGGGATTCACGCATATTAAAGCTTACAGGGCATTACTAAATGGATGCTAGCTGGGCTATTGTAGCTGCTTGAGTGGCTGAGGTTGGCTGGTGAGTCAGCAAGCACAGCTGTAATTTGGTTGAAGTGATTGTAATGACGTAATTTCAATCAGTTCTACCCGCTGTCTAACTAGTAGTAGATTTTACCGCATTGAAACCCTTATTGACGTCTGAAAGGTGTCTGAAGTCCTACTGACACACGCACATACACCACTTTCAAGAACTGTTTCGGCCCCCTGACCAGGGTTAAATCATTATATTAACTCAAGCCTCTCTGTCACGTTCTAGCTCCTTTCACCTGTCATATGAAATCCTTCCAGGTTTTCAGCTTCCTTTACGCACGCACAAAATCATCCTGTTCCAGCTTCCTTAACACATCCTCAAAATCCTCCTATTCCAGCTTCCTTCACACATCCTCAAAGTCCTCCTGTTCCAGCTTCCTTTACGCACCCCGCAAAATCCTCCTGTTCCAGCTTCCTTAACACATCCTCAAAATCCTCCTATTCCAGCTTCCTTCACACATCCTCAAAGTCCTCCTGTTCCAGCTTCCTTTACGCACCCGCAAAATCCTCCTGTTCCAGATTCCTTCACACATCCTCAAAATCCTCCTGTTCCAGCTTCCTTCACACATCCTCAAAATCCTCCTGTTCCAGCTTCCTTCATACATCCTCAAAATCCTCCTGTTCCAGCTTCCTTCACACATCCTCAAAATCCTCCTGTTCCATCTTCCTTCACACATCCTCAAAATCCTCCTGTTCCAGCTTCCTTCACACATCCTCAAAACACTCTTGTTCCAGCTTCCTTCAGAAATCCTCAAAATCCTTCCAGGTTTCCAGTTTCCCTCACACATCTTCAAAGTCCTCCTGTTCCAGCTTCCTTTGCACATCCTCAAAATCCTCCTGATTTAGCTTCCTTCAGAAACATCTTCAAAATCCTCCTGTTTCAGCTTCCTTCAGACATCCTCAAAATCCTTCCATCTGTCCATGTACATGTGCTTCCTTTCCGCAATCCTCCCAAAATCCTCCCTTTCTCTTCTTCTGTCTCGTTTGTCTTCCTCCTCTTCCTGTCTCATTCTGTCTCCATCCTTCAGTCCTCCGTCCCTCCTTCCTGTAATCCCTTCCTGCAGTATATCAGTTAGTATCAGAGAGACAAACTCTTCATTCATACTATGATACTGATCAGCAGAATGTCTCAGTTCAAAATAATGTATTAAAGCCCCTCGGGGTTAAGTCATAAAAAATGCCTATCTTGCCATTTAATTTGCCAATATATGGATTTAAATATTCTCACCTAGGCTTTTAATGCCCGGCAATGCAACACGTTAGGTCTGTTTCATGTCATGCTGCTTGTGTATAGAATGTGTGAGTGCTTTGTGGCGTACTGATGCCATGATCTTTTAACATATACTGTGAAATCAGTAAATACCAGTGTTCTTTTCCACGCCTTCACCACTGCTTTGTTCTTTAAAGGACATTAGTGTGCTAAAACGGCCAGTGAGGCTGGGCCTGACTGAACCTTTCGTCTGAAGCTCCCATTGTTGAACCGGATTTCTGTGCATCTCCCTCCCCTGTCCCTCCCCACCCCCTTTCCTCCCTGACCAACTCCTTCGTCCTCCCTCCCTCCCTCACTCCTCTTCTCCTTTTCACATCAGACCTGGGCCCGGCTTCCTCTCGTTCCTCCGTTGCCATGGATACAATCACAGTGGGCTCAGCGTCTCTCTGCAGTTTGCCTTTCTAAAGGGCAACATGCACTCTGGGCTCCAGCGACTTCATCCCTCTGTCCACTCATCCCTCTCTATCTCTCTACCTCTTCCCTGTCCATTCATTCATGCGCACTGTTGCACTGTTGTGTTTTATCTTTCTTTTATCTATCCATCAATCCACTCATCAAACCATCCATTGCGGTTTAGTGGATTTTCAAAAAATACTGTGACCTAGGGCAACATATTACGTATGGAAGTGTTCGGCTGCCACTTTGAGGGCATGAGGTTACCGTGGTAACAGAGGGAACAGCACTTGCTTCTGCAGGAGAATTTCTTCGAACTTGCTAGCTTGAATGTGACTTTCGCATTCACATTTTCGCTAGCAGTTGCTGTTTCAACTAGAGATAACGCTGAGCACCACCAAGCACATGAACAAAACTATGTAAATATCTCAGAAACACTCCCTTTAGGAGGTTTTGGGGGTATAAAGTAGGAATGGAATGACTGTTCAAATGTTCCGCTCCCACAGCCTACAGTTCAGTGTACACATTGTTGCTGCGTGTGCTTAAAATATTATAGCTATTAAACTAAACGTAGGAAATACTTAGAAAACATACATGCTCGATTTTTCCTTTGCTATAAATTTCAACTTCTATTTACATGTATTTGACTCGAAAAAAGCAAGTTAAACACCAGCCTGGTATAGGCTACATACCCCTGTGCAAATGGACATTCCACCCACCAGTGTCAACATTTACCTGCATTTGGCAGTGTCTGTGTGTAGGACATGGTGGTTAGACTTCAATATGGACGCCTATTCTGTTCCTTCTTTTTCAATGGTCAGTAGTGTGTGTGTGTGTGTGTGTGTGTGTGAGATATGCTTCAGCGTGGATACACTGCAAAGCCTGTGAGTGATATGGGGCAACGTGAACACAGAGCCTTGTGTCCAACTGCTAGAGTTCCTCAGAGTTCATCAGGACTACCAGTGAGTTGGACGGAAAATTTGAATGGACCATTGGACTGTGGGACATAATGGCTAAGTCTGACCCGTTTTCCACACAACACAGCAATACTGCAAGACACTATTTTCAGCACCACACAAACACCCACACATGCACAAACACACCCACACACACACCATGGTCAGCGGCCAGGCACTGTATATTGAGCACAATCAAACACCTTGTGGAATTTTCCACTGGCAGTAGAAGTGGGACACTTTAGAACGGTGTTGTTTTCATCGTTCCCCTCAGGACTCCCTGCACTCAGTAAAGCAGCTGTGATGAATGTCCCAGGTCTCCAGAGAACATAGAAATGCTATGAATAGAGCTGACACCATTCCATATTCTGCATGCCAGAGAGGCAGTCCTACTGTATCTATGATTGTACACATCTAGCTGAAAGGTTCCACAAGATTTACCTGCTGAAATTGGCCCAGCAGTCTGTACTGAGGTGTTTTATTTACTGTTTTGCCCGCTAGGTCACACTCAGCGTTTCTACCTGCCGATAATTTAGATCTAAGACAGTAGCTATCACCCTGTATTACAGAAATAGAACAAAGAGAATGGATGTCTCACTAATGTGTGTATTGAGGAAACGGCGTAACATGGTGTTTTTCTCCCATTCAGATAATTAAAGTCTGAGATAAAGCATTCCCTTCCGATGCATGACGTAAGCCAGGTGAAAGACTTATTGTCATCGCAAATGCATGTATTGAACTGAAAGAAAAGAACGCAGGCTTTTTTCAGGTGTTTGTTCACATTTCCATTCTAATTGGCCTCGATCTGAGGCATCTGTCACGTTGAACCAAGGACGACCAGCATTAGGGCCACGTTGTTTGGCTGTTTTGATTGCGTTTAATCATCGGCTCACATAAAAACTCCCTTCGTCTCTTTAAAAGTTCTCTGATGAATACATTGGGGGGGGGTAATCAAAGTCACATAGTGCTTTGCAAAGAACACCTGTGTTGCACAAGACCAGAGGCATGGAACGTTGTGTCACTTCAGCGTCAACCGTTGTCAGACTTGGCCGTGTTATTAGCGCCGATGCAGGCGAGCATCAGATGGTGCACGCGCGTGTTTACAGGTTAGAGCTCAGCTGTGTGTGTCGTCTTAACTGGAACAGCATCTCTGTGTTTGTATCATATCAGTAGTTACTGTATAGGGCCAGATGGCACCGTTGTCTGGGGAGAAATTCACATGGTCTTTGAAGTGCACATTTCCTTCGCTCCTCTCTGTCTTCCACAGACATGCACACAAACCTGACGTGCACGTGAAACCTGTACGTTTTAGCCTAAACCTAAGCAATGATGCCAAAGCCAAAATGTAACTCAAAACCTGTAGGTTTTAGCGTAAACCTAAGCAATGATGCCAAAGCCAAAAAGTAACTCAAAACCTGTAGGTTTTAGCGTAAACCTAAGCAATGATGCCAAAGCCTAAAAGTAACTCTAAACCTGTAAGTTTAAGCCTAACGCATAATCCGTAAATAGCCGTTCTCAGGGTTTACTGTCTTTGTGGGGATTTCTCTTTCTCAGGTTTTACTTTCTTTGTGGGGATTTCCGGTCCACATTTAACATAAGACCTGGATAAAACCCACAAGATCCACTAATTAGTTTATTTCCTTAATGGATGTTTTCTTACAGTACTGTGCAAAAGTCTTAGGTAATTTAAACAAAAATAATAGTAATTAATATTATGATATATAATAATAATATATACATTTATATAGAGCTGCAGAGGAACAGAAGGGCTAAAACTAAGAGACCAGCGCAAATTGAACGCTTCTGCTCCTCACTCCAAACTTTCCTTTTCAACTTTTTTGGAAAGGAAAGAAAAAGGTGCAGTGGTCTCTTCATTTTTTCCGGAGGTGTGTATATATATATATATTTTTTTTAAACACTTACTACCCAAATAAATGGCCTTAGTTGACTTGCACAGTACTTTATTTCTACTAGACTTTATTTCTCCTAGACTTTATTTCTACTAAACGTCTCTAAGGATTTTCATAGGAACACGTCCTTCAACAAGTATCCAGAAGGATGCTTCCAAATCGTGACTGAAAAGCCTAAAGGAGATTTTACCTGAGGGGGTGAGAAGACACACACAATCATTCAGCTGATGTTTTAGAAGACAAAAACAATTTCTCCACATAGACAGTATTTCAAAAGGACATTGGCGCTCTGTCTTGATCTATCGCATGGGTTTTATGAAGCCCTTTCCATACGGGAGACACGTACCTGTGCTTCGTCAGTGGGGAATTCTGGGAATGTGAACATCCCCAGCGGATGTTGGGAGCTCTGTCCCAGTGGGACGCCAGACAATCTCCGCGTCGGCACGGACCCTGATTCAGACTGTCGTCTAGACCAACAGAGCGGTTCGTCAGGTTCATGTTCTCAATTCAGAATTCAATTTGAGTTCTGTCTACGGCAGACTGCTGTCCTGCTGCATGCAGAGACAGGGTTTGATTTGTTTTGCAACACCTAGCTCCGGACCTGTTTCACAGCTCCGCCTGCCTGTCTGCTTTATTTACAGTGTAGACACTTCCTGTTGTTTACTGTTCTCCCTGGTTGACTGTTTTACCTACACCGCAGAGACCCCCTTTACAGTCACAGGAAGAGGTGGAGGAAGAGATCATGTATGCACAATGTACGTACACACTGAAGGCATACCTAATGTATTCATTAATATACTTTAATGAGTGTGGATGTATATAATCAAAGGGGAATCGTATTGTTCTAGTCAGTTAAGCTCCCCAGGTTGTGTGTGTGTGTGTGTGTGTGTGTGTGCGCGCGCACGCATGTGTGCATGCCTGAATGAGTGGGGGGCACAGGGTAGACCATAGAAAAAAGATTTAGGACAATTTAATAGGATCTTAATGGAGTGGAGGCAGGGTCAGCTGTGTACTCTGGTTGCTAGGCAACTCTACATGATAGTGAGTGTGTGGGATGCCTGTTGACTGCTAGACAGCTGAAGAACAGAGGAGAAGAGACGGGAGGGAAGGAGAAGAGAAGAGGAGAGAGGGGGGATGAAAGGAAAGAAAGGAGAGGAGAAGAGACGTGCTGAAAGGAGGGAAAATCTTTTTGGCCCGATTCGCATATCGACCCACTGGTTGAAGGAAGCCGCTGCTTTTTGTGGGTGACCCTATGGAGAGTCTACAGCAACGACCAGATTGGATGTCTTTGTCTGCAATCAAGGAGGTTTAGGGGATTCGTATGACCGAATGTGTGAGACACGGGGAGGGACCATTAGGGGGAACATAGCTAAGACCCAGCAGGGAACCAGATTTGACAGGAGAGGTACTGACTTTAACCCCCTGCCACATAGACTATTGCAGCGTAGATGCTGGGTACTGAGAAAGGGGGAGGGGCCCGAGACACTGTGACCCTGTCCGAAGGTACCGCCTGACAAGGGCCACTATGCTACCCAGTTTGCTACCCAGTTTGCTAAGCATAGGCCCATACCAAACATAGGGACTTCATTTTGTGCAAAATAGAGATCATGGCCTGGAGTAATGCCAAGGTTTTTTCACACGTTTCATTTTTGGATTCAAACGACTAATTGTATTGTCAAATTAGACAAAAAGTAAAACTATTCCTGGCTCAACCACAGCTGTGTGAATTTCATTATTGGCCATTAGTTGACAGAGTTTCAGATTTTGTCTAAATGTGGTGTCTTTAAACTGCATTAAAGGTACAATATGCAACATGCCTGTATATGGCTTTTCATTGGTCGTTTCAATTGAAGAATCACATCACTCAACATGTTTTTGCCGGCCCGCATAAGCAGAGCCGGCCAAAAAGATTGAATGACCGAGTGAGTGACTGACTACCCCTTGTTAAATAGCGTAGTGGTTAGAGACACGGACTGGCAAACAAGAGCTCCCCCATTTGAATCTTGTCAAAGTTAAAACAGATTATGCGTTAGGATTTGTTTCCGGATAGACAAAAACATTTCTGGCTACAACCTTCAGTAGCTACGTTGTAGTAAGCCTCAACTAAAACTGTTTAGGGTTATGTTGCGACTGTTTCTGGGGAATTTTCGAAGTACACATCCGTGCATGCTTTTTGGGGTAATATTGGCAAGATCACAACCATGCGGGCAGTAAAAGAGTAGGGGTTTCCACGATTCTCTTGTCTTTTCACTTGACAAAAAAGTCAGTTATCGTCACATATATTAATAGTTATTGTGTCAATGTATCAATGTCACAAATGAAAGAATGAAAAATGAACTTTGTTTTGCATTGAAATTAAATAGCTTTGACAGTGTAAAGTTCATCTTCAGTCTCGCTAGCAATTCTATGAGTATTCCAAGTAGAAAGTTAGTAGATACTAGTAAGCCTATTACTGGCTAATAAGCTGTTAAAACGGCCAGTGGCAAAAGCCATACAGTTCATAGCTGCTATTTGTTGAGGAACTTAATTGGAAACAGTCAGTTTAACACAGTGCTTAATGGTGTTTAGTGAAATATTAAAACTTAGCGTGACGTTAATGCCTTACAAAATGATCTTCTGTCGAGATGCTACTTCTGCGACACTAAACAAATAGCTCCTTGGCGTAGTGGTTAAAGGCATAGACTCTCAAGTGGGAGACACAGGTTTGAATCCAGTGAGGGCAACAACATCCATCAATTTTAATTGTTAGGCTTGCCTGGTTCCTTTTTTGGTTTTTAAATCAAGTATATTACTGAACTAAAGAGGGTGGCGGGGTTCACGGTAAATGGAATCAGTCCCCCATGGGTGTTTGCAGGATAGTACAGTCAGGAAGATTGGCAGTCCTGGAACTGTGAGCCACTGACACATGTTCAACTGTTCCCCCGCTTTGTGGAATAACACCCAGATTACCATAGCTATAAAAAAAAAAAATTAAAAAGGAAACGGCGTAATCAGAGAGTGGTTGAAGTTACATTAGCTTAATCCTCCCGCTACCCACTGTAGATGTCTGGTCCCTTTCACAAAGCGTCTTAAATCTACTTCCTAATGCCATAATCCTTTTTTTCACGGATTCACAACCACATTTGGGGTAGTTCCGTATCTGCTTACTGAAAGAATAGTGATGGACAGGCCCGGGGGTGCCTTGCCGGGGGAGGGGGGGGTCTGGCTCTGCACAGGACAGAGTACGGCAGAAGTCACAGGGAAAGCAGAGGAGAACGTGCTGATGGTTCTGTGCTCACTCCCCTCCTCGTGGGGGAGTTGAACCCATTCTATGACGCTGGGCCCACGACACACACACCCACACACATGCACACACACACACCCACACGCATGCACACACACACACTCTTCCTGAGTAGTGTTCTTGACCTTGCCGCACGTGTCTTCCTGTTCAGTCTCTGGCATGCTAATCACTGTGCGGTGCAGACGGAGAAATGCAGAGCTGTGGCTTTTGTGTTGGGCAGTCTGCCGGCCAGCCACCCAGTCAGTCAGTCAGTCAGACTTGCTCTCTGGCTCTGATCGTGTGCTGCTGCCTGCCTGTTTTTCTTGCTGCTGCAGTCTTGTAATTCAAACTGACTCTCTTTATTCACTCATTACTCAGGTCAGGGTGTCGTTAGAAAGGATGTGCGCCTAGCAAACGAGTAAGCCATTTAACCAAAGCTCTTTTCTTTTAATATGTTGATGCTGTATTTGTATACGGTAGTTCTCATGGCAAATGGATTACATGTTAATGAGGCATAATGAAATAGTAATTTTGTCGGATTTTGTCTGAAATGAAATTGCAGTTCAGAGCCGCTGTGTTTTATACCTGAGTAATACCGTTATATCACACAGCGCTGCTTTTGTGACTGCTGTCGCAGTATCAAGCCGCGCTGCGTTGTGGGAATCACAGAACTGATAGGTACAATTCTTCTCATTATCGTGGCCCATGAGCGCATGCTGATCCAGGATCAGGGAGCCCCGTGTCCCTATTAATCATATTCAAAATGATCCAGACTGTAAAGTTCTCACTCGAGTTCCCCAGCTGACTGTTTTAGTGCATGGAACCCAACTCCTCTCGTTCTCTGACTTGGTCAACAGGGTGTCTGCACGATGACGACGGCATTCCTGCACTTCTTCTTCCTGGCGTCGTTCTGCTGGGTTCTGACAGAGGCCTGGCAGTCCTACATGGCTGTCACTGGGAAGGTCCGCACCAGGCTCATCAGGAAGAGGTTCCTCTGTCTGGGATGGGGTGAGTGCTACAGAACGTGTTCTTTTTTTGTATTGAATGTGTACCGGTAGCCGCGGACAGCCAGCCCGCTTCCAAAAGCTTTTTCGAAAATGACTGTGTTGACCAATCAGCTCTGGGAAAGGTCCCACGTGAAAAGGTGGCGTGTGATTTGTCCATCGACTAATGAACTGAAAAAGACAATTTAAGTCTGTGTCTCTTTCTGGGGGGGTTTTGGCTGTCTGTTTCCTTGGTGGTCACGCTGAACGGTATTGGTTCCTTGGTCAGTCTGTTTTTAAAGGGGCACTGTGGAATCTAGGAATGTTCTTTGGACAATATTTTACTACACAAATAGTTTGTGTTATTATTCACATAGTATTCGGTTAATCAATATACTTTATTTTTTATTACCGTTACAACAGTTCTACTTAAGTGCTACTACATAACATGTGTAGGGGTGGGTGTCGTTCTCATGTAACATCGGCTCAGTGACCGTTCGTGTGAGAAAACAGCGACAGCGTATATGAAGGAATCCGTGTGGTTGACACGTAAAACTCGGCTACAGAACTAGAAGACAATATTTATCTAGACGTAACATTCAGTTAATTGGATGGAAGAGTCTAGAGAAGCTAGTCAGCTAAGCTAGCCTGCTCTTTGCATAACTCACCGTTTTCTGCACTCAAACGTCTTTCGATTCCACATCCAAACTCTACGTAGAATTTTGTGGCCACATTTTTTTTCCATAGTTAACATTCATTCAGTAGGCCTAAATATATTCCATCACCCCTTGATTTAACTTTCATCCACTTGTTAATATTTGCGTCATTCTTACTGACTGGACCACTCCACACTATTACCGCTTTGATTGATGAATGTCAACAACAAACAGGTGTGAAGGAGCGCATGTTATATAAACTACTCCAAAACATATACCCTTTTAAATGTCATGGTATGTTGTTATATGTACAAATGTAACATTTCTTTTAAAAAATTTTGATAGATTTTAACATTATTTTGAAAAATAACAGTCAACAAAAAAATACATATATGTAAAAAAGAAATTGGGGGGTAAAATTGAATAAACACAGAAGTACTCAAGTGCTAAATTAGTGCCGGGTGTTCCAGTATTCCACTATCCCTGCCCATCCCTGGGGAAGTCCTGCCTCATTTACCAGACTGAATTAAAACAATAACATGACTTGTCTCCTCCTCCTCTTCCCTTATGGAGCCAGGCCTGAACAGTATCAACTAGTCCTGGGTGGATTAGGGTGGGGCTGGGGGTGGGGCTGGGGGTGGGGCTGGGGGTGGGGGGTGGTACTGTGAGTGTCTAAAGCGAGCATGAGGAGTCGATGCAAACTGATAGATGGACTGGCAAGAAAGTTCAAATGGGAAATATCTCAGGCACTCTGAACAATTTCATACTAAAATATATTTGATACATGAACTTAAAACATGAACTGCAGATGTCCCCGGATTATTTATGCTGTTAGGACAGTGAGCATCTTTAAATGAATCTCTTAGCCCAGTTTCAGCCTGAACTAAATGCCCCTGAAATCCCCGCTCATGTTTGTCACTCGTCATCTCATGCACCCCATGTTGATTGACCAAGTCCCCCGAGGGGTCCCAGACTCCCATGTTGGGAACCACCATCTCTACGATTAGTTCTGACTCCACAGATTCTGTTTCTCGGGTCTCCGTTCTGTCTCTGTATCCGTCACCAATTCCGTTTTCTCTTTCGCTTTCCCTCTTCCTCACACTCTGGCCTCCCTGGGTTCTTTGAATGTCTCTATCTCTTGCTTTCATCTCCATCTCTTGCTCCTCCATCTGGGATGTATTTGGGATTCTGGTTCTGACAGCCAGGTGTCTGTGTTGCGGTGCTGTTGTTTTCCCTTAATTCCAATACCCACGGACCTGTGTATGTACTGCCCCTGGGCCGGGGAAAGATTGACTACCTAACCCAGGTTTTTTTTTCCTCACAGGAGTTCACTATGGACCGTAAACTGCATAAAGCTATAGTATATATTCAGTACATTCTGAATAGAGAGAGATTATAGAAGACATTATACATTATATATTAATATATGAAAAAGAAAAAAATCATACATATTACTTAATTTCATCATTTTCCTCATTGCCAGTGCTGCCTGACCTCTCATCCAAGAAGCACTTACTTATTGCAATTCAAAAATCTCTTTTAGAAATCCATTTCATTACGTAAGAGCCCACACACTCGTTCCTACTGTTACCTAGCAACAAACAAGTTTCTTTCTCTCTCGTTCCTGAGTGCAGACAGTGAGGGATCTTTAAGTGTGCATGTGGAGGTTGTGTTCAGGCTCTCGATGTTGGACGTTGCACGTTCACGGTCGTGTTCGTTAAACAGGAATTTATGTTCTCAGTCTGGTTCCTGTTAGTACACGGAACTTCGCAACGAGAGGAGGAGTCTCTGTGGAACGATTTACGGTAGACCCAGCAGTTGTTAACGTCTCTTGTTGACTCATCCGTTGCGGCATCTACAGAATAATCCATTGTAGAGTCCTTGCAGGATCATGCACTGCGGCGTCTCCGCAGGCTCGTCCGTTGCGGCATCGCCGCATGCTCATCCATTGTGCAGCTTCTCCGTGAAGCACAAACCAGAGCCAGAAGCAGGAAGCTGTTTGTTAAGAGAGACGTTCAACCAATTGTACAAGAAGCATGACTCGACAGTTCTAGAACATACTGCGTGTTAAGCACGGTGTGTGTGTGTGTGTTGGGGGGGGGGGGGGGTTGGGGGGGGTGCTTGTCTTGTTCAGATCATAAATTGCACCTTTGTTTAGTAAATCACTGTCGCTGTGTGTGCTCAGCATGATGAGTGTGCAGCGCAGAGCGGTGGCTGCTGGGTGATTTATGCTGTAGCTCCACGCATTAGAAAACACTTTGACTGTTGCATGCTGGGAGAGCCTGACCACAAGGTCCCAGCCTCCTCTTCCACCACCCGATCTGACGGCATCGATAAATCCTTCCCAGTCCGTGTATTTTGCATGTGTGTGTGTGTGTGTGGGGGGGGGGGGGGTGGTATGTTCCCAGGCCGATCCTAAAGGGAAGGTGTTAATATTCCGGGCGCACGTTTGGCCGGCGGGAAGGAATGCAACAATCCATAACTGCGATCCATACAGAGACGCTGTAGAGTGGAAACAAGACCTAAACACCAGAGAGGGAGATCTCCAGAGTTGTCTTTGAGGGGTCGCATTCATTGTTGCTCTGGTGGCCATTTTGATGCTGTGAGCCTAGCCTGCACAGCGCTAGTTAAAAACAGTATACAGCTTTATGCTGATTGGAATTCAAATCAGGAGAATGGACCCATACCCTCGGTTCTGATGGCTATCGTTGTTTTCTGCTTTCTATTTCCCTAATTACAAATGAGAGAGTTAACCTGCATGTTCCGCATGAACACTCAATGGCATTGAAAGGAGCTTCTAGTGCTGCCTTTCTGATTACTCATCTGTTTATGCTCGTCTTTTTCAGGATTGCCTGCCTTAGTGGTTGCCATCTCCATGGGATTCACAAAAGCAAAAGGCTATGGGACACTCCAATAGTATGTTATTTTTTTACATCTTTTCCAGTACATAATTCTCTAGATCCCAAACTGTAACCAATCAATCAATCAAATGTATTTATAAAGGCTTTTTTACATTAGCAGTTCTCACAAAGTGCTTTTACAAAACTCTATGCTGAAGCCCCAAGGAGCAAGCAACAACAGTGCTGATGCACAGTGGTTAGGAAAAAATTTAGGAAGAAACCTAGAGAGGAACTAGGCTCTGAGGGGTGGCCACTCCTTTCCTGGCTTTGCCAGGTAACCATTTTCAGAGCACAATTGTAGTAATTAATAAATGCATCTGGACTGTGTCCAGAGTCTATAAAACATAATCCAGGTCCGAAGCATGACCAGATGGACAAGGACAGGAACAACGGGGGGAGGAAAGATCAGTGGAGTGGCAGCTGGAATCGTCAGGTATTGTCTTGATCTGCAACAGAACCAGGAGGACTTCGGGCAGGGATAGCTACGAGTTTTTCAAGCCTGGTACTCTGGAGGCGTGGGCCAAGACCTCATGTCCTTCTAAGTTTAAACGGAGCAGAAGGCAAGGAACATTTAGAGAGCACATTCCCTAGATTTGTGAGGATTTACAATGGAGTAGAACTGATAAGGAGTGCCGGGGTTCTCGATAAGGAGAAGGAGAACCCCGGCACAATAATATAGCAACATAAAACCTTGGGGCTGAGACCTTGGGGATATTCGACAGGGCCCAACAGGCAGGAAGTCAATATTTACCCACACTGCCAAGCATTCTGGGTGGACTTAATTTTCATACACAATGTTTTAAAACCACCCAGAAAAGGTTTCTGCATCAACAGAATGAGATAATTCCAGAAAAATCCTTGTGATCATTCTTGTATGGCAACAGTCAGACAAAGCTTTCAGTTAGTTTAGTAACCCAGACTAGTGTGACCCCTGAAACCCAAAACAACCCAAGACCCCGACAATCCCCCATTTTCCTTCTGACCACCAGCTAGATAATAATACATGAACAACGTTTTGGTCTTTAGCGCGTTACTGTCCGGTGGAACGTTCTGTAGTATAACCACTGGACTGCTGTACTCCCTGGGGACCCAATGACCCAACTGTATCCACTTCTGCATCATTCATTTGATTCTGGGTGATAATTTCTTTCTGTGGAGTTTACTGGCCCAACTCTCTCTTCTTTTCTCGTCCTCCTCCTACCTCCTCCCTCTCCCCTCTTCTCATCTCCTCCTCTCCTTGCAGCTGCTGGCTGTCTCTAGAAGGAGGTCTCCTGTATGCCTTCGTTGGGCCGGCGGCAGCAGTGGTCCTGGTGGGTACCGTGGCGTTTCAGTCATTATCACCGTGTGACGGTACTGCACCCAGGTGCACGGTCGTTTTCAGTATCTCGCGCCAAATCACGTTCTGAAGGCTAGGACGTGGCGAAGAACGGAGTCTAACAAAGACTGGTCATTTGTGGCATTGTTGGTTATCAGTGCAAACGCCGTGGCTGGGAGAAAGGTCTCTTCTCAGTACTCATTACAATCACTGTCGAGCTTTCCTTCCCAAGCCTCGCCGGCGGAGAAGCGGCAGGCACCGATTCAATAGAACACATTTGATTCACCCCACGGGGGGAAATGATTGGCGAAGCGGGTGTCACCGTGACAGTGGTTTGTCTAGGAAGGTGCCTTTGCTTTGAACATTTAAGAATCTACTGTCAGCCAGACAAAGGCTCCCAGAAGGCTCTCGTGGTGGATTAAGCAGGGCATAGAGGGTCTGGCGTGTTAGTAAATGTCACCACTGTGAGCCAGCCGTCCAACCCCAGAGGTCACAGTCCATTGCAACAGCAGTGGAGAGTGTAGGGGGGGGACGGGGGGGGACGGGGAGCAGGAACAGCCAGCAGTGGAGAGGGTGGGGGGGAGGGAATGGAAGGTAGGAACAGCCGGCAGTGGAGAGTGTTGGGGGGGAGGCAGGAACAGCCGGCAGTGGAGAGTGTGGGGGGGGGGAACGGAAGGCAGGAACAGCCGGCAGTGGAGAGTTTGGGGGGGGGAACGGAAGGCAGGAACAGCCGGCAGTGGAGAGTTTGGGGGGGGGGGGGCAGGAACAGCCGGCAGTGGAGAGTGTAGGGGGGGGAGGCAGGAACAGCCGGCAGTGGAGAGTGTAGGGGGGGAGGCAGGAACAGCCGGCAGTGGAGAGTGTGGGGGGGGAACGGAAGGCAGGAACAGGAACGCCAACAGGATAGCTAATGACGTCAGCAGCTTATTGCGTTTTTTAATGGAGGCATGCAGTGGCCCAGGGCCGCGCTACTCTCTTCATTATAGTGATACAACATGTACTGTCATGATGAGCCAAGGGTCAGAGGGTAGCCTGTAGTCTCCGATTGGGGTCATGATGAGCCACGGGTCAGAGGGTAGCCTGTAGTCTCCGATTGGGGTCATGATGAGCCACGGGTCAGAGGGTAGCCTGTAGTCTCCGGTTGGGGTCATGATGAGCCAAGGGTCAGAGGGTAGCCTGTAGTCTCCGGTTGGGGTCTTGATGAGCCAAGGGTCAGAGGGTAGCCTGTAGTCTCCGATTGGGGTCATGATGAGCCAAGGGTCAGAGGGTAGCCTGTAGTCTCCGGTTGGGGTCTTGATGAGCCAAGGGTCAGAGGGTAGCCTGTAGTCTCCGATTGGGGTCATGATGAGCCAAGGGTCAGAGGGTAGCCTGTAGTCTCCGGTTGGGGTCTTGATGAGCCAAGGGTCAGAGGGTAGCCTGTAGTCTCCAGTGGTGTCTGAGATCGCACGAGTAACCAATTGGAATGTCTGTTTACTTTGTGTATTTAAATGTATTGACCACAAACATACCCTGTTCCCTCTCATTGTAAAAGGCAGTCCCTTTCAGTCACTCTATTAACAGGTGAACATGTAACCTTAGGCCTGTGAATACATGTTTCAGATTATTTATTCTTTATTAACAGGTGAACATGTAACCTTAGGCCTGTGAATACATGTTTCAGGTTATTTATTCTTTATTAACAGGTGAACATGTAACCATAGGCCTGTGAATACATGTTTCAGGTTATTTATTCTTTATTAACAGGTGAACATGTAACCTTAGGCCTGTGAATACATGTTTCAGGTTATTTATTCTTTATTAACAGGTGAACATGTAACCTTAGGCCTGTGAATACATGTTTCAGGTTATTTATTCTTTATAAACAGGTGAACATGTAACCTTAGGCCTGTGAATACATGTTTCAGGTTATTTATTCTTTATAAACAGGTGAACATGTAACCTTAGGCCTGTGAATACATGTTTCAGGTTATTTATTCTTTAGAAACAGGTGAACATGTAACCTTAGGCCTGTGAATACATGTTTCAGGTTATTTATTCTTTATTAACAGGTGAACATGTAACCTTAGGCCTGTGAATACATGTTTCAGGTTATTTATTCTTTATAAACAGGTGAACATGTAACCTTAGGCCTGTGAATACATGTTTCAGGTTATTTATTCTTTAGAAACAGGTGAACATGTAACCTTAGGCCTGTGAATACATGTTTCAGGTTATTTATTCTCTATAAACAGGTGAACATGGTTATTGGCATTCTGGTGTTCAACAAGCTTGTCTCCAGAGACGGGATTCTGGAGAAGAAACCGAAGCATCGAGCTGGGTAAGAAACTGTCTACAGCAGAGAGGGATCTCTGTCGGTTTATGTTTCTGTGAACTGTAGAATGTCTGGAACGGAACGTCAAACTGAGAAGAAATTCACCTATATGAGATATACTGTTACACAAAACAAGACATATATTATGTTGAATTTGGGTGTTCACTGTACTGTTCTGTATAGCTCTCATGTCTGCATTGGCCTACTTTGATAGCCCTTTACATCACATCTTAGCTTTATTTCTCCTTACCACACACACGCAGAGACACACCTTTTATGTGGAGATTAAACCTATTTCTTGTATTTGGCTGTTGGGAAAATAAGAGGCATGAACACAGAGGTCACATTTCTCTGCAGGATGATGGGCTGCATGTGTGTGTTTGTGTGTTTCTGTGTGTGTTTGTGTGTGTTTGTGTCTGGGGACACAGCATGATAGTCTTCTTCATTTGGCATAATCAGTCCATGCTGAAAATCCTTAAAAACGGCAACAAATACTAGGCTGCTCCTCGTGTTAGACTCTGTTCTGTTTTATTTTTTTATTACATTTTTTATTCCTCCATGACAGCCCAAACACTTTGTAATTGTCTTAACATTGTCTTAATGTAGGTAGCCCACTGGAATATGACAAGTGTGTTGAGACAGCCGTCAGACCTTCTGTGAACCAACCTCTTGTCTCGTTGTTGTTGAAATGCTTTGACCTACTTGACTGACGCTATGTTGGGATTCGGTTCCCAGAGAGGTTTCAGGCTTTTCTGTCATCCTCTTCTATGTTACTCTATAATCCCCGTAGACTTAATCTGCCCGACCACAGCTAATAGGAGAAGTTGTGGACGCTGATCCATCATAAAAACCCTGAAGTTAGGACAGCGTAGACTGTTCTTTCACTGTTGTCCTCTTGTAATATGAACATGAGAAGTTGAAACCCCTTGCTAATCTTCACTAACGTTGGTTTCTGTCCTGTCCTTGTCGTTCGTTGTCCCGCAGGCCGATGAACGAGCCCCATACAGGATTAACTCTGAAATGTGCCAAATGCGGCGTGGTTTCAACGACAGCCCTGTCAGCCACCACAGCCAGCAACGCTATGTAAGAACTCTGTTCTCTGCTATAGTGCATTTATACCTGAATCAATAAGATTAGCTGTGTGTGTGTGTGTGTGTGTGTGTGGGTGTGTGTGGGCGGGCAGGTGGACAGACGACAGTGTGAGCGTGTGTGTGTGTGTGTGTGTGTGTGTGGGGGGGGGGGGGGGGGGGGGCGGGCAGGTGGACACACGACATTGTGAGTGTGTGTGTGATTACAGTGTGTTGCAGTCACAGCCAGGGAAGTGTAAACAGATATTGTATTGTACATTCTGGTTCCTGCCTGATGGTTGTCTGGTGGTTATCTGAGGGTTGTCTGGTGGTTATTTGATGGTTGTCTGGTGGTTATCTGATGGTTGTCTGGTGGTTATCTGATGGTTGTCTGGTAGTTATCTGATGGTTGGCCGGCTCAGAAGAGTGTGAAAGGAGCGTCTGGTCCAATCGGAGATCCTGTGTGTTTGTTTGAATTATGACCAGGAAGAGCAAATAATCGTCAGAGATATGGTATAGTTAACTGGTAGTGCCTTCCTCAGCTGAGCCACAATGGATGGATATTCTGGAGAAAGACTGTTCTAGCTGTGGCAGTGTACAGATCCGTTGGTGTCCTGAATGTTTACAGACAAAACAACAGCTTGTAGTTTCAGAGAATGTGTTCCTATGTACTATACTGCAGGCCTCATGTGTTTTTTGTAAGCCTTTCTTGTGGTAGACTGGGTGGTAATGTCTTCCATCTACCAGAGAGGGAACATAATGGGATATTATATAACATATTATGATATAATGTGATATAACATATGATGATGTAATGTGATGTGACGTCTGCCAGGTGGTAATACAGACTCCATTCTCCTGTCTGGACCTCCTCCCCCTCCCCCTCTTTCACCTTCCCTCCCCCTCCCCCTCTCTCCCCTTCCCCGTCCCCTCACCATCTCTGCCTTTCACCCTCCCTCCCCCCGCTCTCTATTCCCTGCACCCTCCCTCCTTCCGTCCTCACCCCCTCCCGCCTCCTACTCCCCCTCCGCCTGGCCCTCAGGGCCTCTCTGTGGAGTTCCTGTGTGGTTCTTCCTCTGCTGGCTCTGACTTGGATGTCAGCGGTGCTGGCCATGACAGACAAGCGCTCCATCCTGTTCCAGATCCTGTTCTCCGTCTTCGACTCGTTGCAGGGCTTCGTCATCGTCATGGTACACTGTATCCTGAGGAAAGAGGTGAGGGGTCGTGGGGCGGGGGGGGGAGGATGTTACAGATGTGGTTGTAGTATTTCAGTGGCTCCTGTTTGTGGACGCCATAATGAAACATGTCAGGGAAAAAAAAAACGTGTGTTTTTTATTGGACCAGTTCACCTTGACATTTTACCCGTGGGTCCAAATAACCCAGCACCAGTTCACACCTTCTGTTAATACGGAATAAGAAAAATTCCTGTTAATCCGCGCCTCCTGTTTGGAGAGTTGCAGTAATTACTCTGATCCAGCGGACGATGTTGCAGCGGGGGGTCAACAGTTTGGGTCATTTGTAGGGTCCTGCTCTATTCAGCAGAGGCCTCAAAGCCCTGCACAGTCACATACTCACACAGTATATTTTACCCGGTCCATAATGGCTGGTCCCCAATGTCCTGACGATGGCAGGCCAGAAACAATGACACACGGATGGGTTTCATTGTGGTAATTGTGCCTTACTTTTCCCCAGGTCCAAGACGCTTTCAGATGTCGGCTCAGAAACTGCCAAGACCCCAGAAACTGCCAAGACCCAATCAACGCTGACAATACCGGAACGTTCCCCAATGGCCACGCGCAGATTATGGTAACCGACCCCCCCCCCCCCCCCCACCCCCCCACCCTGACTCAACCAATCGCCAATGTTTGCTTTTATTTATTTCCTAGTCAAAAGAGCAAATCCTGTCTTTCACATGAGTAGCATTTGTCCGTGTGGAATAAGGCAGCGTTCTGGAATGGCACCACCGTTATTCCCGGCGTTCCCGGCGTACATTGGTGAACGGGGTGCCATTTCGGGGACGCACGCCACACTGAGATTTCAGTGGAAGTGGATGTTGAGGTGTACGTCTGACTCCCGGCACAGGGCCAGACTGGACCGTACTGTGCTGGCTCTGGCTGGGATACATTCTTGTCACGTTGTCCTTTCCAGTATGTTTCCAGCGACTGTGGCGGATGTGAAGGCAGGCCAGTGCAGTACGGCTCGGCGGCGATCGGCTTGGCCCAGCTCAGTGGGAAAAGGGTATAGTATTCTATAAACGCCGGGGGTGGTTGGAGCTCTGAATGCTGGTTGGCTGAAAGCCGCGGTGTATCGGGCCGATATACCGTTGTAATGAGCACGGGGGTGGGGTGGTGGGGTTGATGGGGGTGGTGGGGGTGATGGGGGGGGGTGCATTACTGTGGTAATTACATTGGTGAAAAGCTTGTAATTGAACTACGGCTCCTCAGGAATATGTGGTGTGTCACCAATATACCACGACTAAGGGCTGTACCCAGGCACTCAGCGTTGCATCGTGACTGACGGTCCTTGGTCTTGGAGTGTTGGCCGTGAACCACGACCCCTGTGCCATATTGCTTTAATATACCCCCGAGACAAGCATTCGTACAAGGGTCGCAATCAACTTCCGATACCATTCGGTCGATTAGGGAAGTAAAACGAAATTGCTCTTCCGGTTTCCAGTCTCACTGAGCAAGGGTTGACCTTCCAGGACGGGCTGAGTTTTAACGGAATGACCCCTGACCCCGCCTCGTCTTCCGTGTGTTCCCAGCTAACATTACAGATGGTTCCGGTCTGGAGTGTTGAAGGCCTGTCCGCATCGTGGGCCATGCTAGCCAACAGGGCACCAGGCAGAAATATGTCACGCTGTTCCATTACAGGGTGTTTTGTGAGGTTGTCAGCTCCAGCCATAATTGAAAAGGGCCTAAAGTAATGTTTTCCCATAATTATCGATGACTCACCCGGCTGTGTCCATGCCCTCTGCTGACCTCAATTTAACGTCATAACGGAGGTATCTGTAATTTGCACCCCAAACCCCCGATAGGGAGCTATGGCAATCATTTAAATGGCTCCAGCGTTTTCCCTAGTGTAACCCACTCTGGGTTGACCTCTATTTAACATGGTACTAATCACTTTATCAATCACTGTTTTATTCTTCCATTATTATAATGACGTCTGCTGGCTGGATGAGGCGTTGTTACACAAAAAGCCAGGTGTTAAACTTCAATTACACACTCCTTAATAAATTACACACAAACACACTCCTGAATAAATTACACACCAACACACTCCTTAATAAATTACACACAAACACACTCCTGAATAAACACCCAAAATGTTTTGAGTGAGGAACAGAAGTGTTCAATGTGCAGTGGTCTATTAATTTTAACCCTTCTGTTCCTCACTCAAAACCTTCCTTTTCAACTTTTTTGGAAAGGAAAGAAAAAGGTGCAGTGGTCTCTTCATTGTTTCTGGAGCTGTATGTATGTATGTATGTATGTGCCCCAACCCCACTCCAGTCACTGTCAGAAATCACACGCACACACACACACACACGTTGAAACATCATCGCCTTACATTTCTAACTAGCACTAATGCTAAATCAAATTGTTTCCTGACCCTAATCTCAACCGTTCGTTCTCTGAACCCAACACTTTACCCAGAAATGTTTTTTACACTGGGGACATATATATGTTAGGTCAAGTTTGTATATTCCAATTCATATAGTGAAACATTACACATTTGTATTCCAATATCCTAATATTCCTTGTCTGGCACACTTGGACCACACAAGAGTGGGTGGAGGGCACCTCCATTCCCAGACCAACCCCCCCCCCCATTCAATACAGAAATCTGCTGAGGACCGGCCGGGATTGCTTCTCAACCACACTTTTAGTGCTTCAAACGCACTTTTCCTTGCAGGCGGGGTTAATTGATATATTGTTAGTATGGGATGCGTTGGAGAATAGCACTATTGGCTTGGCCATCACTGAGCCTGACGGAGACAGGTCTGCTGAAACCACTCCTTTTTTAACAAGGAGGTTTATAGTCTTATATCAATCGTATGTCAAAGCTTGCAATATGGGATTTTGCTATTTCTTTGCTAATACATTTTTTGCTACTTCTCCTATTTAAATAAAACTCAACATTGAATATAGCGTAACCTTCTGTAGCTGGGGAGGCCCTGGGTTTCATTCATGACATGATTAATTCCACATCCTGTTCTGTCAAAGCCAACATTCACATCTGACCGTATTTTCATTTCTTTTCTAACTTCTTCCTCCGACAGACGGACTTTGAGAAAGACGTGGACATCGCCTGTCGATCAGGTACAGTATCAGTGTCATATTGAGCTCCTGATTACTTGGCCATAGGAAGTCAAAGCCCTGAAACAGATACAGACGTTGAAGAACAATGACGTTTATCAGCCTCTTTGTGCATGTTGTCAATTGACATCGGCACACAATCCTTGGGGGGATACAAAATGGACGACGGGAAAACATGGCTCTGTTGCCCTGCTTCCCCTAATGACTCATGTTGTTAAACGATTTATTTTTAGAGTGTAGTAAGTGTTTGGCTTTGATAGGGAAGAGGAAAGTTGAGGCTGGGTGTTTGTGATTCTGCCCTCTTATTTAAAACTTTTTGATGGGTAAATTAGGCAGACTGATTTTGATCATGTGCAATTTGGCCTTATTGCTGCATACTGCAACAAGCTTATACTTGGGTGGAGAGAAAAAAGTTCATACTGGAAGGAAATGTGTCTTCTGCTTCTGATGTAGACTAAGCCCAAAAAAATACTAAGATCGTAAATAGGAAAATCAGAACGGGAGTAAATACTTTTCCATGGTACTATATAACAGGAATATACCAGGAATATACCAGGAAGATACCAGGAAGATACCAGGAATATACGTCCCTTTAACCACTCTCCACCTTTCACCATGCTGCGCTTGGGACAACCCCTCACACACACGTGCACACACTCCCACAGGCACACACGCACTCAGATAAAAGATCACACAACAATCACTCACACACACACCAAATCACACACACACACACACCCAAAATGACGCACGCACACACACACACACACACACAGACGCACTCTGGCACACACAAAACTCTCGACTGCTGACCTTGTGGTCTCCTTGGTCTGTGAACAGGTAATTCCCCTGTGAAAGACTCAGGAGGCGAAGATTAAAATTGCCCCATAACACCTCTGTGCATCCCAAATATTTCCCTATACCCTACCCATTGTACTAGTTTTGATCAGAACCGCATGCACTATTCATCAAACAGAGGGCCATTTGGGATGCAGGACTCAACTTTGCAAGGTCTGAGAGCAGTACAGGCTGTTCGGTCCTCCCCAGAACAGGTATTTCCTGTCTTCTGACCAGGCAGTTATAGAGCTAAGAGCTAACCTCTCCTGATAATGTGTCTGGGGTTTTATTTTCCTTCCACGGTGAACAAATCCTTCATAAAAACACAGGTATGGGGTAAGTAAGTATCAGGGATTTCGGGTCAGAATTGGGCGGACGTTGTCCTTTGCCCTCGGTGAATGCTTGTAAAGTACTCCTCAGAGGGTTGGCTGCTTGTCTCAGCCCTGTACCTAGTTACCTCAAGCACATCTGATGCTTCATGGGGAAGCCTCTGAAGTAGTGTCCCCATGCTCTTTGGAGAGATCTGCATTATAGGTAGCTAAGCTCCAATCGTTCCATTATTGTGATGAAATAGTCCTTTGTTTCTATTTCTGTCCTGGCATTTTTATTTCTATCGTTTGCATCGACACAGAAAATAATAGCCTGAAAACAGTAGTTTGAAATCTGCAGCAATTATCTTATGTCGGACCGATCAACAAAAAGGTCAGAGGCACGACTGCACACACGCTCCACGAAGACAGACCTTGGTGAGTTGTCAGCAGGCTCCGTTAACTCCCGTGTCTCTCCACAGCCCTGCACAAAGACATGGGCCCCTGCCGCGCCGCCACCATCACCGGCACGCTGTCCCGCATCTCGCTGAACGACGACGAGGACGAGAAGAGCCCGGAGGGCCTGAACTACTCCACCCTCCCGGGCAACATCATCTCCAAGGTGATGATCCAACAGCCCGGGATGCACCTGGGCCCCATGGGCGATATGGGCGAGGGTTGCCCGGGCGACGGCGTCTCCGACATGCGCCGCACCGTCTACCTGTGCACTGACGGCGCCCTCCGCCAGTCAGACCAGGACGTTGGCGGGCACGGCGGGATGGGCGGCGGTCACGACATGGCCGGCCTGGGGGGCCTGGGGGGGCCCTCGCCCCAGGGCCAGATGATGGAGACAGACTACATCGTGATGCCGCGGGCGGCGGGACCGGGGAACTGCAACACGCTTCCCACCCTCCTCAAAGACGATAGCTCCACCAAGATGGGCATGGGCGTGGGCATGGGCGTGGGCATGGGCGTGGGCATGGGCATGGGCGACACACTGCCACACGACCGTATGACGCAGCACTACAAGGTGTCGCCAGACTTCGGCCAGAGCGGCATCGGAGGGATGGGGGGCATGGAGCACATGACCTTGGGGGGGAACATGGATCAGAACCTGCAGCAGACGTACGGCCCGGGCGGGGGGCAGGAACACATGCAGCAGAACCTGCCCTTTGAACCCCGCACCGCCGTCAAGAACTTCCTGGCCGAGATGGAGGAGAGCGGAGGGCTGTCGAGGAGCGAGACGGGCTCCACCATATCCATGAGCTCCTTGGAGGTAGGCGCGAGAAGGTCGCGGGTCAGGAGGGATGCAGACTGACGTCAGATGTTTTTCCGCTGACCCAAACTCTTTTCCTGAACCTGACCTAGTTCTCCTGACGTTACTTATTCAGACGTACTGCTACTTCTCACCTGCTACAAAAAGTAAATGACGTTAGCGGGATCCAATCTAATTAAAACCATGGGAGAAGACTTTATGTGATGGTTTAAGTAAAGAAAGGCGCTTGTTTTACGGCTATGTTCTAGTAAAAAGACTGTTGCAGAAGTAAATAAAGAATACATTTTTAGCAATGTTCAAGTGAGAATATTTTCAAATTGTTGCTGTATAGTAATGAATTTAGAATTCTCAAGGTGATAACCCCCTCAGGTTTCTCATTAAGCAAATAGGCATGTCAGGGTGTGGTAAACGGCTAACATTACCACGACTAAGAGCTGGTCCGACACACTGCAATGCGGCAATATTACACAGACTCCCAAGGTGCCTTATTGTTATTATAAACTGGTTACCAAGGCAATTTGTTTTGTCATACCTGTTGTATACTGTCTGATATACCACAGCTTTCATCCAATCAGCACCTGAACCACCCGGTTTATTATATAATGAAACCTGTGATGAAGTAAATGTTTTTTTGTGGGTGCTTTGGTTATCATTTTATTTTTTTTACTATTAACATAAGCTATATTTTATGCACTGTTATGTTGTCTAATGATCTGCAATATGTTCTTGTCTTTTCAGAGAAGAAAATCACGCTACCAAGACCTAGACTTTGAAGTAAGTGAAATGTAGCAGTTAGGAAAGTGCATGCTTTAGGCTTTTTTTGTTACAGTAAGGAAAGGTCAATTTGTTGCATTTGTGTTCGCCCTGCCCTTTAATTTACTACTACTTTGTATAGCACTTAAGCTTATTGGAGTAACATGGTCTTGACACAGCCCAGATTTATTGATGTGTGGCATAGTTAAGGAAAGAGCAATGCTGTCAAACTAAAGCCGAGCAGGGCAGCCAATTCTCATCCCTTTCATTTTGTTCCTCCTTCATTGCCTATGTACATCCACTGGCTATAAGTTGATTTCAAAACTGCTATGCTTTTTAAAATCACATGCACATTTCACACCTGACTTTGCACTTTGTCAATGGAAAATATTGCATTTGCTAACAGCCCAAGACAAAAACGTCTCACACAACCTTTTTGTACGATGTTTATTTGATCATCAAATTGGCCTTAAATTATATATGTCTCAACTGGCTTCTGTGATATGCCCAGTGGCAGGTGAAATGCTGATCAGAGAAGGTGTGTGGGGTGTGAAGACCAGAGTACATTGCATTATAATTTCCATCATTTTATTGGCTTTGATTTTCAAACGAAACGAACCCCTTGCACTTGCAGAAAGTCATGCACACCAGGAAAAGACACATGGAGCTGTTCCAGGAACTGAATCAGAAATTTCAAACCCTGGACCGATTTCAAGACATACCAAATATGGGCAACATGGTGAGTAATAACAGTAACAGGAAAATCAGCAGTCACACTGAATGGTGATGAAAGGGAGAGCTGATTGGTCAGCGGTTGGCTGTTGTCGACCAATGACAGATCCGGAGGTGGTCCGGATAAGGGGGTGATTGGTCCAATTCGAGAACAGAGGAGGTTTGCATCCGGGCAGATAACCTTGTTTAGAAATCCATTTGTTGAGCAGCGCAGTGAGTCATAGAGTGGATGAACAGTGATCCAGCTGACCTGTTCAGGTGGAAGACCAGGCCCTATATGTAGCAGGCCAGCCAGTTGCTGCCTGTCTTCGGCTACAGGACTGCCTCTGAGGCACACCAGGCATATCTCACCACGGGCTGTCTGGGAAATCACTGGCTCCCACTGAATTCATGCCCCATGTCTCCTCACCTCCTCTGAAGGCCTCCTTCTCGGCTGTGTTGAAGGAGAAGATCCCACCTACGAAGGTCTTTTGCGCTGTCTTATCTGCCCCCCCCCCCCCGAAGAAAGGGTTGTCAGTCAGACTGTAGAGAGAGTGTCTTAGAGTGATTAGAGACGGTGTAAAATGGGTCTCCGCCACGGCGATGCGTTCCGGCGTAACAGTCGGTCAGACACGGGACACGGCCGCTGGGGATTTATCAGCTGTCCTCTGCACTGTGTCATGTGAATACAATACTGGCAGAAATTGGCTTGTTGACCAAAACGCACCCGGGCCAATTGTTGTGCGAGGACCGACACAGGCGGCTCGGCCTCTGAGGCAGGCAGGCCCGGGGATCCACTGTGTCGTGTTACACGGCCTCCCTCCTCACATTTCAATCAGCCCCGCTGCACAGCATCATCTGCAGCTTGTTGCTTGGTAACAGCTGCAGGGATCTTTGTATAGGACACGATAACCACACGCTAGTGGAGGTGCCAGGAGAACCTTGCAGGGTTCTGATAATTGTTTCTTTTGTCAGGTTGAACGGGTTCCTCAAGGAGCCACTCCGAATAACAGACTTGGATGACCCTATTTTGACTTGTTTTTGTATTTTTTATTGTGATGGCAGGGGTTAAAAAATACGTTGTTTAGGTGGCGACCTATCAATTTGAAGGCGTAGCTTATATCTCTTTCTTAGCCACCCATCAGTAAACGCCATTCCCATTTAGATCAGCTGGTAGAGCATGGCACTGACACTCAGTAATTTAAGTCACTCTAGAAAAAAGCGTCTGCTAAATTAGTCAATAAAAATACAAAAAGTAAAATCATGTCCACCAAGTTCAGTTTGTACATTGCAATATATATGTTAAAAAAAAAAGTTAAACAGACGCTTTTATCCAGAGCAATCTGCCTTTAGATCCATACTAATATTAACATGCATGTTAATATTAGGCTCTTAAGGACCTTATACATTTATTTTAGCCTCGTTTAGGACGCAACCTCAATGCGCTGACAAGACCACACAACAGATTAATAGGAAATGCTCTACAGGTAGATCAGAAACATCTTAAAGCCAGGCCTCTACTAAGCCACGCCTCCGCCATTAAAGATTCCTCCGAAACCCCTCAACTAATTAATCATTCGCAAGAAAGAAAAAAATTCTCAGACTCAGGAAGTGCGGTCAGGTTCCTCAAATCACCACTAATTCTAATAGTGCATCTCTTTTGTTTTTTTTTGCTCCCCCCGCCCCCACTTGATTATTTCTTGGAATACAAGCGCTGCAGAGCTGGCTCCCCTGTGTACCTCTCTTAGACAGTTTGTAAGCGTCAGTAAGCTCGTATCTACACGGTAACGCCACAGCAAACAGGCGGAAACACAAGTCCTCTATGGCCCGTTTTCAGCTGTAATGGAATACACTATCCATCTCAATTCTTCCATGATGTAGCTTTACCATATTATGCACATTTTATATAATGTCATTACCTTTTGTTACCTACGCTTTTCACAGAACCATTACACCCTTAATATGCTCTACGAGAACATTTGTCGTGGGGAACAGGGGCCCGGAGGCTACGGGTTATTATTCAATATCTATTTACAATGCATTGTTTGGCTACACTTTATAATAACTTTCATGAATAATCCATTGGAGCTTTCGCGTATATACACGTTTATAAATGTTCCAAGACGTGATGAAATACAAACGTGTTTATAAACAGTTTTCTGGGCTTATCCATGAAAGTTAGGATTTACCGATGTTACCCAATGTTTAAGCAATGCAGTCATTTAAAAAGAAAAACCTACATGGAACTGTTACTCATTTGAGTGAGGCATGTTACCTTCTAATGCATCTTGCTCCCGGTTCTGTGCACATTATTATGGAGTATATCGTTTAGAACCTATAGTGCACTTTTCACAGTTTCCTGGTGGCCACAATGCATTCCAGATGATGTCCCCTATCTATGTCCCACTACAGTATGTCCCTGTCAATATACGCTGCTAACCCTTTTCCCGTCACATCATCCCCAGGACAAGGCCATGCCCAACAAGAACCCTTGGGAGAGCTACAACCCAGCCTGTGAGTACCAGAACTACGCCACCATGAATGTATTGGACCCCGATGCCAAGGACTCCCTGGAGATGACCGCGGCCGAGTGGGAGAAGTGTGTCAACCTCCCCTTGGACGTCCAGGAAGGTGACTTCCAGACAGAGGTCTAATGTGGTCCCGAAAAAAACAGGAAATGTGTCCAAAATGGCTTCCCTCATTCCTCATGTAGTTCTCTACTTTTGACCCAGACACATGGGGTTCTTTTGAACAGGACAACGGTTCTGGTTTAAAGTTGTGCACTGTATAGGGAATGGGAGTTATCCACTTTGGACGCACTCCAGGAAGGAGACTTCCAGGTCTGAAAAAGAACCAGGAAGAGGAAAACCAGGAGTTAAAACGATTACCAGGAGCAGGAGGAAGCGTAAAACGGATGTACTTTGCACTGAACAAATCGACAGACTGTTGTCACAGCCTTGGCCTATGACATATCTGGATTACGAAGACGTCAGGGACATGATGTGCCGATACAGTTTAGGAGGGAATGGCAGTGGAAGGGAAAATATATTTAAAAAAAGACAAAAAACATCCGTGTTACCTTTTGTATTCTCACTAGTGTACTTAATAGTGCAGTGGGACAGCCAGTTGGGTGTACAATATTTACCATAATGTGTTTCAGAGTAACCATGGTAAGAACAGTCGGTTCAAAAAAGGTGAAAGTCTTTCTAGATGAATAAACCTCAGCAAGCTAAATGAAGACATTTGTGTCGTGTCAATCCCAGCTTCACTGGGTCCAGTTTTATATTTCACAGAACTGGACCCTGGAAGCACTATGTATATATTTATGCAGGTTTTTAAAAAGTTTATAACAAGTCTGTTTGGCCATTACTACACTTTTTACTTTATAATATAAAAGAAATTATCGAGAGAGAGAGAGAGAGAGAGAGAGAGCTGCAGGCAAAGAGGATTTTCTGTTATATAAAATTGTTTGTCAAAGCTACATTCTTCATTGCTTTAAATGCAATAAAGGTAATACTCACTTTTATATGAATAATATATTTCACAAACTTTAATACTGCAGAATCTTGCTTGAAGAATCGGCAAAAACTCTTTCATCTGCAGCCCTGTATAAAATATTTAAAAATGAAAAATGTTGTATGGTGTAAATAAACTTTTGTCTACATATGTTTTACTTGTGCCAATTTATTTTAATGAGAAAAAAATGCCAACCTGATCAGGAGTTATAGCGTTATAAAATGTTAACATTTGAACAAGGAATGTAAATAAAAGAGAAAATATGTTCGTACTGCTTCAGAGAACGTGTCATGCCTTTGTCCAACATATTGCTCTTCACACCCAGAGGTTAATCTCTATCTGGTGCTGCCATACTTTGGTGTTCTTCAACAAGCCGACACTGCCGTTGACAGAACAAAAAACTGCATGTGAAATGACACCGTCGTCGGGGTAGCACTTCCTACATTAAGTTTCTCTAATGACTCTGTTGCAGCTCTGTATTTACAGTAAGAACACTGGATTAATGTTGATAGCCTGTTAAAGACCTTACCCTCACCATCCACTCAGCAACAGTAGATTTCATCTGATAATTAGTGTTGTTTTTAATTAGAGTAAACAATGCAGAACTGTGGTTTGTGTGTGTTAGCCTAGAAAGAACGCGATGTTGGTATATGTGAGTGTGTAAGCATACAGAAAGAACACGACGTTGGTATATGGAATTGTGTACGCTTAGAAATAGTATAACATTAATATCTGGAAGTGTGTAGAAAATAATATAAGATTCACATCTGGAGGCGTGTAGATCCATAAATCATAGAACATTCATATTTGGAAGTTTGTAGATCTATAGAAAGAATAGAACATTCATATCTGGAAGTATGTAGATCTATAGAAAGAATAGAACATTCATATCTGGAAGTGTGTAGATCTATAGAAAGAATAGAATATTCATATCTGGAAGTGTGTAGATCTATAGAAAGAATAGAACATTCATATCTGGAAGTGTGTAGATCTATAGAAAGAATAGAATATTCATATCTGGAAGTGTGTAGATCTATAGAAAGAACAGAACACTGATGTCAGGAAGTTGTGGCCTGTACTTTATTATAAGAAACAGCCAGAGCAACACTGAACGTAACACTGATCATCTACAATGCAGTACAGAATGTACACAGAATGTATACAGATGGTGTGTCTTAATTTGGAGGCAGTTTTACACAGCATGACAACAAGTAATATTACATAGTATTTAAGCAATAAGACGCAGTGCTGTATCATGGATTGTCAACCCATTTCATTTTGATTTAATGATACAGCATTATACAGCATTAACTCTACAGAACAGATATATTAAAGTAACACCTTCATTTTATATATAAAAAATGTATAATCTGAAATTAAGAAAATGACCAACTTTAGACAGTAGCACTTCCTGCTTTTCCTCCAACAGCAAGATGATCGAATTTGGATATGGCACCCGTAACCCCGCAGCTTATAGGGCTTACAACTCTGTTTGATAAGTGACTCAGATTTGATGCTCACTCTGGACATCTCCCTCCCTCTGACTCACATTCAACTTTCACATTTCATTGTATTCATTCAGCAGACATTCTTATCCAGAGTGACTTGCAGGAGCAACTGAAGGCCAGTCCCTTGCTCAAGGAAATAACAACAGATTTTTCGCCAGGTCAGCTCTGGGTTGTGAATCAGCGACCTTTTTGTTACCGGGTACAATGTACAAACCACTTTTTAAAAAACGGAATCTCGTACAGCATATAACTCAGGGCGGTGTAGTGAAGGTTGGGGTTTTTTCTTAGCTCTTTAACCAAATGTTGCAGAGGAATGCAGTGAAGTATAGTGAGCGTTATCATTTCCAGAGTTGATAGTTGAACCCGTCAACAGTTTTAACTGGAACTGTACACAGTACTGCCAGCAGTGACAGTGATTCAACGTGTGTTTCTGTACCGGGTCATTATAGACATACTTATCGTTATGGGGGGATTTTTTTTGGGGGGGGGGGAGTGATATGTTGTAGAAGACAGAAGTACATCGCTCTGTATTGGTTTGTAGGTTTTGATGGCTTCTTGAAAATAGTGAATGGTTAGGGGTAAAATCGAGTTTGTTACGACATCTCTGGGGAATTGTGCATTAAAATGTGCATATATTGTATATTTGCTTTCAACTGGTTTCACAAATATTGACAATGATAACAAGGAAGGCTAGAAAAATACACCAGACAGGAGTTAAACACCAAAACACGCTTGGTGGTCCAACAGCAGGCTGGTACAAAACTGTTACAGCCCCAACTGATGTCAGAAGCAGAGGCTTTTGGCAAGGTGTGCATCAGAGGATACATCTCAATCTTCAGCTCTTCCGGACCTGCTGTGGCAGGCAGTGATATAAAATTAGGAACAAAAGTCTGAAAGAAAGTTAGTTCAAAATTTGAGTGTGGAGAGCATTACTCAGGGCCTAAAGTTACTGGACCAGGCTTTGGAGGTTTTAGTCCCAGATATACTTGATACAGTGCTGTGTGTCATCCATGGTAATATTTGCTCAGCCCCAAGTGTTTAATGCTGCGGAGATGGTGTCAAATATGTGCGAGTCACCAAAATAGATGGACACTTAGATTTTAATGGTACTGGCTGGTATCAAAGCAACCAGCACTGTAGTGTCCTCATATGGCTCAAATGAGTGGTCACAGCCCTCCACAGAGGAAGTCAGTCCTCACTGTCCTTTGAAATAAATGTCATGGTTATGGATGAGAGGTCACCTTCTTTAACCCGTCATATCATCATTCTGTCTCCATGTGTCAGTATATCATCTCTCTGTCTGTCTCCCTGTGTCAGTATATCATCTCTCTGTCTGTCTCCCTGTGTCAGTATATCATCTCTCTGTCTGTCTCCCTGTGTCAGTATATCATCTCTCTGTCTGTCTCCCTGTGTCAGTATATCATCTCTCTGTCTGTCTCCCTGTGTCAGTATATCATCTCTCTGTCTGTCTCCATGTGTCAGTATATCATCTCTCTGTCTGTCTCCCTGTGTCAGTATATCATCTTCTCTCTGTCTGTCTCCATGTGTCAGTATATCATCTTCTCTCTCTCTGTCTGTCTCTCTCTGTCTCTCTCTCTCTCTGTCTGTCTCACTGTCAGCATAGCAGCCATCCTGACTCTCTCTCTCTTTTCTGTTATATCTTTCCATCTCTCCTTCTGCCTCTCCCTGTCTCTTTCCCCCAACCACAACTCTCTCTCCTCCATCTCTCTGGCTTTTGTAGCCCAGAGTCCTCTTTCTATCACTTGTCATGTATGTCAATCTAGCAGCCTTTCTCCTCTCATCTCTTTATCCCACTCACTCCACCCCCCCCCCCCCTCTTCTTATTCCCCTCTCTTCTCTCTATTTACCTCTCTCACTCTCTCTGTCATACCCATCTCACTCTGTCATCCCCTCTCCACTGTCTCTATTCCCCTCTCGTTCCTGTCTCTCAACCCCCCCCCCACCTCTTCAACCCACTGTATCTTATTTCTGACTTTGGCGGTTGGCTAACTTTCACACTCTAATAGGTTTTATGTGCTTCCAGAAGGTTAACCGGATAAGATCAGTCCGATTTGGCTTGGGGACAGACGAGGACACCTAGGGAAGGTGGTGTGTGTGTTCTAGGGAAGGTGGTGTGTGTGTTCTAGGGAAGGTGGTGTGTGTGTTCTAGGGAAGGTGGTGTGTGTGTTCTAGGGAAGGTGGTGTGTGTGTTCTAGGGAAGGTGGTGTGTGTGTGTTTTGGGGAAGGTTGTGTGTGTGTGTGAGTGTGTGTTTGCGTGTGTGTGCCTGTCGGTTTGTACGTGTTTGTGTGTTATGGAGGGGTGGGGGAGTTTTACAGGAAATCTTGTTTGTTCTGTCTGGTGGGGCCGATCTGGCCTAGCCTGACAGCAGACAATGAAGGAGCATCTCGGTGTTTCTTCTCAGGGGAGCATTCATCCACCCTCAGTCATCCAGGGTGAGGAGGGAGGGAGGGAGGGAGGGAGGGAGGGAGGGAGGGAGAGGAGGGCGAGGAGGGAGGGAGGGTGAGGAGGGAGGGAGGGAGGGATGGAGGGAGGGAGAGGAGGTCAAGGAGGGAGGATGAGGAGGGAGGGAGGGACAGGAGAACGAGGAGGGAGGATGAGGAGGGAGGGTGAGAAGGGAAGGAGGGAGAGGAGGGAGAGGAGGGTGAGGAGGGAGGGAGGGAGGAGGAGAGAAGAGGTCAGTCAAGCATCTGCGCTACTGAGTCTGCTATTATAATGGAGTAATGAATAGAGGGGAGGACAAAAGAGGTAAATTAGCTAAATTAATCTCTAGAAACACTGTCCATCAACCCTCTCTAGTTTCATCACATGGGAGCACTGCATGTGTGGTAGCTTCTACATGGGACCCAGACAAATGGGTCCTAGCCACTGAAATCCAACACTACTGATGTTTGCTCCTTGGGGTTTAAGGCCGGGTGTCTCTGTAAAGCACTTTGTGACAACTGCTGTTGTAAAAAGGGCTTTATAAATACATTTGATTGATTGATTGATTGAAATGTTAGGTACACATCTACAGGGAAGCCCTTTCCATCTCCCCATATTGTACAAAGCTCTCTGTGATAGGGGTTAACTGGCCTGTGAGATGCTGCATTGCAGTTGGCTGAAATGCAAGGCCAGGTCTTGCTGGCTCATGTGATTGGCCCATGACTTGACGACCCACCTGGGGCCTTGTACACAGGATTACAGAAACCAACATGGTCCCACGGCACTGGACAGCCATCCTCAAACCAACATGGTCCCATGGCACTGGACAGCCATCCTCAAACCAACATGGTCCCATGGAACTGGACAGCCATCCTCAAACCAATATGGTCCCACGGCACTGGACAGCCATCCTCAAACCAACATGGTCCCATGGCACTGGACAGCCATCCTCAAACCAACATGGTCCCACGGCACTGGACAGCCATCCTCAAACCAACATGGTCCCATGGCACTGGACAGCCATCCTCAAACCAGCATGGTCCCATGGAACTGGACAGACATCCTCAAACCAACATGGTCCCATGGCACTGGACAGCCATCCTCAAACCAACATGGTCCCATGGAACTGGACAGCCTTCCTCAAACCGATGCAGTCCCATGGCACTGGACAGACATCCTCAAACTAATGCAGTCCCATGGAACTGGACAGCCATCCTCGTTTGTGCAGATACATTGTGGACACTGACTGTTTAACGTGCATAATGATGACGTTGGGTGGCTGGTTTCAACAGAGCAGAGACGGAAGATTGTGGTCACATGGATTTAGATCTGACTAGTAACAAGACACGACAGTGTTAATTAATAACATTTCATAAAACATAATGTAACAATTACACAACTGATTTGTGTTTTTTATTAAAACCAATGGATTGGGTAAATCAAACTTTATGAACGAACAGAGGATATAGTTCCATTGTTATGCATTCACTAGATTAGATAATGTTGCACTAAAATAACACATTATCATTTACACAAAAGCATTGGGGCTTATAGTAAGTCAAATATCTTCTACTGTGGTTGTAAACTGACAGAACCCAGGTCAAAATAATTATATCTCTCTAGGGGATGATGACCCAGGCTAGCATAATGATATCTCTCTAGGATATGAGGACCCAGGCCAACGTAATGATATCTCTCTAGGGGATGATGACCCAGGCCAACATAATGATATCTCTCTAGGGGATGAAGACCCAGGCCAACATGATATCTCTCTAGGATATGAGGACTCATGCCAACATAATGATATCTCTCTAGGATATGAGGACTCAGGCCAACATAATGATATCTCTCTAGGGGATGAAGACCCAGGCCAACATGATATCTCTCTAGGATATGAGGACCAAGGCCTGCATAATGATATCTCTCTAGCATATAAGGACCCAGGCCAACATAATGATATCTCTCTAGGGGATATCACAGGAAATGGGATCCAATCTTTCAGCCCCATACCTGAGATCATGTCATATTACAATACAGGTCTCATTTTAGTGTCAACTGAGTTTGGCAGAACATTTCTATTAAAAACCCCACATTCTAATTACAGTTAGCAGTTAAACCTTGCAAGTACATTGAAATGTATGCTGTTATTTTCCTCCTGAACTCTGCATGGTACTGTGCTCTTGCAATCACCTCAAATCCCCGGAGTTATATTTGTACTGTAATAGTAATACTCTCTTTATACATTCAATTCATTTGTTACATTAACATTAACAATTGGCTAATTGGAATGATTTAAAAACGGCTCAAAATCCAGTTCCACCACATGTGGACTCCGTGGAGACAACCTGTGACACTTTTTACCAAATTACCAAACACTAGTTAGAAAGTGCAACCAGAGCATGTGTTTCAACAACAGGAGTATTAAATTCAGCAAGAGAAAGGGAAATTGCGAAATGAGAAACAACGGATTCTGAAGACAACCAGCCCCAGGTTTATACACAATGCCCATGGACTTGGGTCACTCTGTCCGATCTTACGGCCACATTGTTTACGTTGCATTAGTTCATGTGACGGGGGACAAGGGTCAGTATGAATTACATGCTGAGGTATCCTTTTATATCCCAGGAATGCTCTCCACATCTCTAGACCGCCGTCCGTCAAACACAATGGTATTAATAAAAGAGTCATCCCGGAGGAACTAACTGGGAGAGTTGTGAGAGACTGTAACTTCCCCTCCAACCCTCTTCTGCGTCCTCACACGACCACAGACTGGGGCTGCCTTCTCCCCACGCGGCACTGTGACATCCACCGCTGAATTGCAATTCCATCTTTAGCGCCGGTCACTCTGGGGCACTCCTGTAGTGCGTAACATCTCCCAGCACCAGTTAAATAAATCCCGCCTGGAGACCTGGGTTCAATCCCCACAGGAGACCTGGGTTCCATCCCCGCAGGAGATCAGGGTTCAATCCCCGCTAGAGATCAGGGTTCAATCCCCGCAGGAGATCAGGGTTCCATCCCCGCAGGAGACCTGGGTTCAATCCCCGCAGGAGACCTGGGTTCAATCCCCACAGGAGACCTGGGTTCCATCCCCACAGGAGATCAGGGTTCAATCCCCGCTAGAGATCAGGGTTCCATCCCCGCAGGAGATCAGGGTTCAATCCCCGCAGGAGACCTGGGTTCAATCCCCGCAGGAGACCTGGTTTCAATCCCCACAGGAGATCAGGGTTCAATCCCCGCAGGAGACCTGGGTTCAATCCCCACAGGTGATCAGTGTTCCTCTCCCCCTTACAGTCTCCCCCTCTGATGATAATAAACTGTAGATCTATTGGGATTACATGGTTCAAGTGCTTCTAGTAAATATGAATCCTTTAATAGGGAATAATGTCTGAGCACTTATTCTGAGACCATTTAATGTTTATCTGGCAGAGAAAAAAATAAACAAACTTTATTTTGTATTTGATGTATGATTGCCAGGATTGAATTTCAGACAACACTACTTATTCTTGCTTTTCCCCTCCTTATTTCCTGAAAGCCTTTTCGAATGTCATTGGTAGAGATCTCAGGGACTCCTCCAGTTCCCCTTCGAAAGGACTGAAGCAAGAAGGACAACTGAAAGGAGGACATGGGGGGCCGGGCTGGTCGATGCAGCCTCTCATCTGTATTATTAAGAGGGGTACTTGGTTAATGGATTGGACGAGGCCCCCGTATTTACACCCAGGGCCTTTGCCCTTGATCCTTAGTGTACTTTCATCTCCATTCCCCTCTGGACATCATAGTACAGAGGCTTATATTGAGATAAGTACAAAGGCTCAGACCATGTGTAATGCCAAAATTGTACACTCTCCACTAGCTGTAATTGTCGCCCAGAGTAACATAGAATGTACAGCACAATCACACAGTGTGTTCTTTGTGACCAAATTAATTTGATCTAAGCATCAACTACAAAGCCACTGGTACTATAAGGCATCAGGGCCCTTTGAATGCGGCTACACTGGTTCAGTTCAGTGTTTCCAGGACCTTGGAGAGCAGCTGGCACTCAGGCAGTTCAACACAGAATAACCAGGCTGATACTTGCGCGTGTCGCCTGAGTTACAATGCTACTTTTACAAGGATTCAAGGCAAGCAGAGGGAGAACTGTATACATTATGAACATACAATGGACACCACGCCATGCACACACAGGCTTTAACACACGTTTAAAACAGACCTACAAAGCAAACATTCTTCAGTGAAAATGTCTCCTCATATAATGTCTCCCCTCCTGTCTGAAATGCCAAATGGGCACCAAGTATTAACATTTTTAAATAAATAAATACAGTATATTGGATGCAATAAAAAATAGACATAGATAAATCACCCAGCTCAGTAGAAATCCAAAGGATCTCTGGTAACCTAGCTGTGAGACTGCCTCCTATAGCTCGCTCCCCTGTAAGATAACAATGGCGTTTGATGTGAAGGACCTGTAACAAGCACAATGTTAAAAAGCACCAAACTGCACTAACCCTTCCACTGTATTGGCAGCAGGATTCATGAGGATCATTAGCAATCAAAGGTTTTCAGCAAATACCCATTTTTTGGGACCCCAGACATTTTGAATTTCTGGGGCCCCTGGGTAAATGTGCACATCAACTTGACCTTCAAATTTCCCAACCCTTCCACAAATGATTATACATCATTAGTAATATAGACTGTATAGACTAGACAGGATCAATAAGGGGAACACACAATGTACGTATTCATACATCATCAAAAATAATTAGTTTAGCTAAAGAACTAAAAGTATTTTTAGTTTTTCCTGCATTAAGAACTACTTTTATGCATAAGTGATTTCTGGATTTCTTAAGATCTAAAGGAGCTTGTTCAGCCATGGGGGAATGAAAAAAAATAATAAAAATGAGTTTTAAGCAGTTGAGAATGCAGGGTCCAAAACCTACAAAACACATTTAATTATCTCCAGAAAACCTGATTTGACAGCTTTAGAATAAACTCATTCAGGTCTATCTGCCCAGTCATTTTAAAACAGCGTGTATGTACATGCTCTAGGCCCATAGAGGATTGGCTCTAAATTATATTTCTATAAATACGGTATGTGCTGTGTCTTTTTGTTTCATTTATGGGTTTAAAACTTTAAAAAAAATAACCCTCTTTTAAATGACAAACACTGTAAGGAATTTCTGCAAGGTCCCTTTAAACAGGCCAGCCAGTTGTAGATGCCCACTCCTAACAGGGACAGGGGGAGGAGCTGGCCATGTGAATCTACATAAATAGGTTACTTTCACGTTAAGAGTTGCCATCTGCTTGACAGGAGCCCAACAGGAGTGGATACAAGAGGCTGCGCCCCAGTGCCAAATGGCTCCCTATTGCTTATAAGGTTGAGTGTCCTACCAGGCTCTCAGTGCTCTGGTCAAAATTAGTGCACTATGTAGGGGACAGAGCGTACTATGTAGGGGACAGAGAGTACTATGTAGGGGACAGACAGTACTATGTATGGGACAGAGCGTACTATGTAGTGGACAGAGAGTACTATGTAGTGGACAGAGAGTACTATGTAGGGGACAGAGTGTACTATGTAGTGGACAGAGAGTACTATGTAAGGGACAGAGCATACTATGTAGGGGACAGAGCGTACTATGTAAGGGACAGAGCATACTAGGTAGGGGACAGAGCGTACTATGTAGGGGACAGACAGTACTATGTATGGGACAGAGCGTACTATGTAGTGGACAGAGAGTAATATGTAGTGGACAGAGAGTACTATGTAGGGGACAGAGAGTACTATGTAAGGGACAGAGCATACTATGTAGGGGACAGAGCGTACTAGGTAGGGGACAGACAGTACTATGTAGGGGACAGAGCGTACTATGTAGTGGACAGACAGTACTATGTAGGGGACAGAGCGTACTATGTAGGGGACAAAGCATACTATGTAGGGGACAGAGTGTACTATGTAGGGGACAGAGCATATTATGTAGACTAGGTGATGTGACATCAGGTGTGGCCCCGTTCTTCATTGTCCTTTTGCTCGACATCTCTGAGTGCACAGAGGAACAGGTTGATGTTCATTTAAACCTGTGCAGATGTTGTGTTAATCTGTTTTCAGATCAGATTTTGGTGAGTCTTTTGTACAGATGTTGTATTTACCTACTTTCAGGTCAGATTTTGGTGAGTCTTTTGGGAGGGATTGTGTTTTTCCGGGTGTCTGTACGTGCTTGTTTGGATGTCTTTATGCTTTGTTAGTTTCTTGGTGTTCTTATATTTTCTGTAAAGGAACCACCCATTCTGTCTATTTGTAATCATATATTTAGTTCATAGCCTCTAATAAAACTTATTTGTAAGAAGATTACATTCTGAATGATTTCTGACAAACAGCCCCTCGATCCTTTCCAAAACACACACACACAGGCAAGTTTGTATGGCTATCCTCATGGGGACCAGAAAAAAGAAATTGCATGCTCCCTTGCCCTAATCTTAACCCTAACCCTTACCGTAACCTTAACCTAACCCTAATCTAAACCTAACCCTAATCCTAACCTCAATAAAGTAATATGTATGCCTAAACTTTACCTAGATGTAATGCCTAACCTTAACCCTAAACCTAACCAACAATGCCTGGACCTTAAAGAAACCCCAATTCTAACGCTAAAATGAACTGTAAGTTTAACCCTAAACCTAAACCCTGAGCCGGAAATTAACTTTCGCCATTCTGGTTTTACTATACTCATGGGGACATTTGGTCTAGTATAGTTAGACCTGGAGCACACACACACATGTACCCACCCACACACACACACACACAGGAACGGCACGGCAGACAGGGCACGCTGTGTTTAAGAAAGAGTTTCATCTATTTTTGTGAACTTGGTCATCTAGCAATTATTGCTGTCCTCTAGCAAATGTGGCCGTTCTGTCAAACAGATTTTTTGACAGAAATTCTGTCCGGATCCTTATGATTTCATTCTGTTTGTCAAGAAGTTTCTCAGCTAAACTTTGGATTTTCTAGAATGACAACACTTCCGATATATTCAAAATGTGTCTCCTGAAATGGGAGGGATGTTAACAACACAGCAGCACAATCCCACTCCTCTGAATCCCGCTCCTCTGAATCCCACTCCTCTGAATCCCACTCCTCTGAATCTCACTCCTCTGAATCCCACTCCTCTGAATCTCACTCCTCTGAATCCCATTCCTCTGAATCTCACTCCTCTGAATCCCACTCCTCTGAATCCCACTCCTCTGAATCTCACTCCTCTGAATCTCACTCCTTTGAATCTCACTCCTCTGAATCTCACTCCTCTGAATCCCACTCCTCTGAATCCCACTCCTCTGAATCCCACTCCTCTGAATCTCACTCCTCTGAATCCCACTCCTCTGAATCTCACTCCTCTGAATCCCACTCCTCTGAATCTCACTCCTTTGAATCTCACTCCTCATTCGCTACACTCCTCCGCATGACTCTGTCATTTGCACAAGTGTCCCAAAGCTGGGGCACTGAAAATCAAGGGTGTATGGGGCTAATTAGACCCTCAAGCGGCCCCTTCCAGTGAGTGTGCAATGTCGTAGCCTCCGCGGGGGGAAGTGGAATCCCATGAGGCAACACGTTATTTTTGAGTCTAAGCAATTTCACGCAAAATAATGAATTGGTGAGCCTATCTGATCTCTGACTTGACACACATGACAAATGAAATATCTCCTAAATGGAACGTTACAGTTCATTTTAATCGGTTTGGTACTATTTGCACAAGTTTTTGGTCATTTTTCACCACTCTTAGTATATATAAAAAAAAAAATCAGTACAGCAAAGAAGATCAAAAATCAGTGTCACCAAGAAAGACATGTTTCACATTGAAACACATTATGGTCACATAAAGTACATGTATAATGTTTGATGAGATTGTCTTTATTGTTAAAATACCTTTTACTATCACTATGATTACTGTTCCTAATTGATCATTATTCAACCATTTGGTAAATATACTGTATGTATTTTACATTGTTCTGCCTACTATATGCAGATTGAGAAGTACAGACTCACCATTGTATGGCCAAAGCTTTGCATGTGACCTCAGTGGGATTCACACTCACAGGGTCAACACTACAAAGTGAGCAGACATATCTGAAGATATTTCTGTTCTACCTCATGCTAGTGGAAGGCAGCCTGAGCAAGTGCATAGTGTATTAGGGCTGGATTAGGGCTCACAGTATGCCGCAACAATCACATTCACAAACATCATTTCCTGTGGAATGAATCTATAAAATCGATTGGGCATGCCTTCTATCTTAAGTTACTGCCCAACAAAAGTAGTCCACGCCAGTGCACGGTATCTACAACTTCATCGAGCTCTGGGAAAGCTCTTGACAAGCTTGTTGACAGGGCCAAATAGCCTACGTTGGGGAACTGACTGTGGTAGACCGTGTCAGATCCCAACGGTTCTAGAGGGCAGGAAAGGTTAACTAGCCTAGGAGGTGCAAAAACATAGCTAACACAGCATCAACATAACCATACTCCCGCCTTTCCCTGACCAGACTTCCCCCCCGTTTTTCCAGCGTTCGCCTCTCAAGAGGGAAGTGTGAGGCGGGAGTTACACGGAGTAGACATGTTGTGAACTAGCAGCCTGCCGTCAGATACCCGGGGGGGGGGGGCTCCATGGAGGAGCTGAGCTTTGGTCCTCCAGGCTCTTGTCCCATATCTCTCCATTCCAGGGCTGACCACACTCGTAGATGTCGTGGTGACTCAAATATCCCTGGAGTTCATCAAGAAACACCTGGAGTTCCACGAGGAACCATGGCCATGTAGAGGTTATATTAGCATATTTGCAGTTTTTGAAACTGGGAAAAACAAGAACTAGAAACCGCAGGAACATATTCAGACCAGCATAATTGAAAGTTAGGTTACTAAGTTTAGCCTAACACCCCCCCCCCCCCCCCCCCCCATGGACATTTTGTCTCATATTACTGTACAGGTAAAGTAGGGCCTGTAGTCAAACTAGGTTTGTTAAAGCTGTGAATGTAAGTCATAGATGACACACACAGCTTAAACGTGTGTAGGAAGCCATACACCTCCCAGGCCAATAATCACTAGGCAGAGGACGTGTGCACGCCTCATCTCACAGCCGGATCTCAAACCAACACAATATCTCAGGTCGGAAACACTCCCCCTACTGGCCCAGTGACGCCATGTCGCTAAACGGTCAGCATTATCACATAATTACCATGTGGTCACCAGGGGTCAAAGGCAGCAGACGTATGATGTAGTGTTTTTTCCGAACGGTCCTTTAAGTGGCCCCGACGGGGGGGGTCTGTTCAGTCCGTCCTGCCGAAGCGTTGCAGAATGCGCCGTACGGTCTCTGCTAACGCGGGCGGGAATGTTGACTTTAAATGTCAGTCGTGCTGTAAAGCTGAATCTCCCTGGTACGCGCTAAACAGAACCCCCCTGTGGTTTCCAGTTGACACTGTCAACCCAACCGTACAGTGATCTGTCGCCAGCGCGTGTTGTTTAGTACGGTGGTATAAACAATTACAGGGACGGTGCCTCAGCTGGCCCTGACCTCGATGTCACTGGAGATATACTCATTACGCACAATGGGTGTGTGTGTTTGTGTGTGTCAATGTGTGTTTTGGCCTGCTTCTGCGTTGTGCTCCTGGGGACCAGACCGAGTGCTACTTTCTATATCTAAATTGGCAAACAGTCCACTGCCCCATTGGCCCCAGCACAGGCGAATAACGAGACAGATGGAGGAGGAACATTAAAGCCAATAGAATGTGTTTTCTGAGACGTGTCTCCTTCTGGTAGCTAAACAAAACTTTTTCAGCGCAGAATGACAGGAAATAATAACTGAAACTGAAAACACATTTACAAGAGTCCATAAAAAGTGATTGAGAAAGCATCACGGCAGCCTGTCCAGTTGGTACATTTTTGTAAATGCCTGGGACATTAGTGTCATATTGCCCGTAGCTTTATTTTTCCTTGCGTGTCTTTCATGGGATTTACAACAGCCTTTGAATGCTACAATGGTTATAGAAAGATAGGACAAAGAGTGACCCAAAAATACAAGTTGGAAAGTATAATGTAAACTAACGTGAAACCAACAGCCCTCCAGCAATGTAGTAAAAGACTGGCTGTTCATCGATCCACAACACACATAATAAAGGTCCAGCGTTCTCTGGGTCAGTGACTATTGAGTCCGCTGCTGTGTAGAAACCTAACAGGCCCTCCATTCTGGTGTGTAGAAGCCTAACATGCCCTCCATTCTGCTGTGTAGAAATCTAACAGGCCCTCCATTCTGCTGTGTAGAAATCTAACAGACCCTCCATTCTGGGGTGTAGAAGCCTAACATGCCCTCCATTCTGCTGTGTAGAAATCTAACAGGCCCTCCATTCTGCTGTGTAGAAACCTAACAGGCCCTCCATTCCGCTGTGTAGAAGCCTAACAGGCCCTCCATTCTGCTGTGTAGAAGCCTAACAGGCCCTCCATTCCGCTGTGTGGAAACCTAACAGGCCCTCCATTCTGTTGTGTAGAAGCCTAACAGGCCCTCCATTCTGCTGTGTAGAAACCTAACAGGCCCTCCATTCTGCTGTGTGGAAACCTAACAGGCCCTCCATTATGCTGTGTAGAAACCTAACAGGCCCTCCATTTTGCTGTGTAGAAACTTAACAGGCACTCCATTCATCAGCACACCAAAGAGTAAGGATGCAACGCAGGCCATAATGTCAAAACAAAGTTCTTAAGTTGATTTAGTTGGGAAAAACCATAAACTGTGCCGGTCTCTCAAAGGAACAACAAGAATAGATCTCCTTTGATCCAGACAGCCTGTTTGTGGAAACTGTAAATTCTAGGTATAGTGTATAAAACAAAGAAAACCTTTTAAATCATTGTATAAAGGTCCCTTTGGTCCAGGACTCTGTTGTAGAAGGTGGACTTTGAATGCTGCTCATGGTGAGAGAGGGATTTTTCACAAACTGTCCCTAAGGAACAAAACAATAGATTGGAAAATAAGTCCAAGACGCATAAATAAACATGAGGGAATCTTACGTTAGTGTTCTACAACAGAAAAAAAGCACTACTGGATATACTGTATGTTTTCAATAGTCTTTTTGTTTTACAAATATTTTAAGTGAATGATGGCTGTTAGTGCCCTAAATATAAATGAACAACAAGAACTGGCTCAGTATTCCTTTATTCGGAGCAAAATCAATCAATAATCCTGGACTACCATGAAAGATGGGTATATTCGAAAGGAGCTGTGTTCTTCCTGGTTGAGGTTACAGTAGGTAAAGCACTCTAAATAATGCTTTATATTTGTTCTTTCAGTACATCCTATGTGCTAACAGAATGAATTGGGCAAACATAGGTTCAAGGAGACTACACACATACAGAAACAGGAACAGCAGACATAGCAAGCTGTGTTTGGAGAAAGTGTTTCATCTATTTTTGTGACCTTGGTCATCTAGCAATTATGCCGGTCACCATAGCAACTTTTAGGTCAACTCTCTCGCACACACACAAACCGACCAGATATCATTAATAGCGAAGCAGCTTCAGAGAATGTGTGAGAGTACTGTAAGTGAGAGCCAACCTAAAGGTCATCTTCAGTTTGTAGCCTCAGGGACCAGTGGGCACGGTGATGTTCCTAGTATTCGATATCTGTGCTTACAAGCTATTGATTTGGCAGCACAGCGGTGACTGTGTAAGGTAAATAAATAATACAAACTGTGCAGTCTTCACTTTTTTTAAATAGTTCAACTAGTTTTTTTTAAATACTTAACTTTACAAAAGCTAGTTAGCTACACCCAACTGTGAGGGACAGTAATGTGACTGGTGTGAGATCATATCGGGGAGCTGTTAAGGATGTGCATAACACCAGTGGAGGGTAATACCTCTTCATGCACATCTATGTGTTAAAATCTGTAAAATACAGATATCACAGGTGTAGTCTTTGGAAAGATGACTACTATTTTAGTGGTCGGTCCAAACCAATTCTTCACTTCATGAGGGAATCGAAGTTTCAGAGTTCACATTTTATTCAAAATTCATACAGTCAATTGACATCATTGTGATCCATCGTCACGATATCATGCGCAATTGGTGATTAGATAACATTACAGCAAATCAATCACTGCAAATAACAGTCAAATTAAATCAAACCAAACACAAAACAAGATCATAGTGGCTGTGACAACCATAACTCCCCAAACCTAGGATAAGATAATTTAACTCAGTGGATAATGCAGTACAATATTTACATGTCCATACTGGTCGCTGTAAGTTAACATGCTGAATGGGATACGACAAGCATTTAAAAATATTTAATCTGTTATAGGCTAAAATAAACATTTGGCCAAGCCATATATTACAGAAATATGCATGACAACAAAAATGTGAGGAATTAGAATAAATATGAAACAGTGAAAAGCCTGGACGATATCCCCCAATAACGCTCTCTTAGCACTCCTTCCAGGACCTATTAATAAAGCTTGTTTTACAATCTCGATCAACCTTGGATATTTCTTAGGGTCACACTGTTCTGCTAACTTTCCCAAAGACCCTCTTTCTTTTCAAACCCCGGTCGGAAGACTCACGTTGTTGGGACGGGAGTAAGCAGGTCGGAATATGAGTTACAAATATGTTGCAAGAGTAAATATTTCTGTTAGGAAGCCTAAAAGAAATTGTTTTGGTCGAGATTCAATTTCAAACAACATGCAAAGACCAAGTATTTGAATAGATTCCGTATCCCAAATGCTGCACTATTCCCTGTGTAGTGGACTTACATAGAACACTGTTTTAAATGGGGTGCCGCTTGGGGCACACACAGGGTTTGCATACTGCACATACAAGACATCTGACTGAACAGAAAGGTTAGCAATAATAAAAAAATACACTCAAAAAGGAACTCCCCAATCATTCTGGTTTTTAATAAGTCAGTGTTGTCACAACCTTGTGTAATACTCAGTGATAAAGTTTTTTCAGGAAGTAAAAGCCAGAAAAATGTGTAAATTAAATGAATAAATAATTTCCAGATTTTTTATTTTTATTGAATCGTTTCATATAAACATTCTAGTTGACAAATCATTATGTTCTACCAAGTCAGTTCCCAACAAAAAGCATAATAAAACCATACATTTTAACATCAATCCTGGCTAAATATCTCCTGGTCCAAGAAGACGGCAGAGCACTAACGCACGTTGACAAAAAAAAGAAATTTGAAAGAAAAACTAGAATCCTAGTTATGGACTGTTTACTTCAAATACCTTATATGAACATAGTTTAATTTTGCCTTTTCCAGAACCCACTGAAATGCCAGAACAAATTCAAGCCCCGCCCCTCTGGCACTCCAGGACAGTCTAAGCCAGTCGCATAGTAATGGAGAGATCATCAGTCGTATTTGAAGGTACTCCTGGTAGACTGTGGTCTTGGTGAATCAGTGAATGTATTCATCTTCACTCATATCAGAGTCATCTGCCTCCACCTCCCCTTGGATCACAGATCTTTTCCCCTTACAGCAGGAAACCACCAGACCAATGAGGAAAACCTTACACGCAGAAGACAAGAAGACAAGAAAGGTATGGAAATAGGTAGGTAGTAAGTATTTTTTAAATCTGAAATTCTACAAAATATTGTGCATACATTGTTTTATTGACCACCCACAAAGCCGGCTCTGTACTTTATACAACACGCGAAACAGTTCTATGTCCTTGGTAGAATTACTGCACTATTCCCTGATGCTGTTGGGAACATTTCATTGTTGCATTGAAACATCTACAGGGTGCTGTCTTTTTCTTTTTACATCTCTGTAGTCATCTTCCATTCACAACCTTGTCTAAGCTCATCCATCCTATAATTATAAGCTCAACCTATATATATATGTCATTATGACAAGATACATAGACAGACAGACAGATAGATAACTGTCTATCTATCTATAATAAAATAAATGTAGTCACACTATATTACTGTACAGGATGTCCAAAATCAATCAATCAATAACAAAATACTGCATCTAGCATTCCAAAGGACCAAATCAGTAGTACACAGCCCTAGCATAATAGTATACTACATTTACAGTTACAAGTTATATGTTTAGCAGGAACAATGTACACAACATCTTTGAGCTCTCAACACTTCCCCATAAGAGAACTGACCACCCCTCCCCGAGTTTCGTCCTAGACAATTTGCTTCAACATTTGTATTGCTGGTTGTTGGGGTTCAGACTGGGTATCTTTTTAATGAGTGTCGGAGCCATTGCTGATGTAAAAACAGCTTCATAAAATGCATTTACATTTGACGGCTTGAACTTACCGCTATAAACACCCAGTTGCCAAAGTAGTAAATGGTACTGAAGAACCAGAACTTGTGGAGAAAAAGGTATGATCTTGTCACTGTGCATTCGTCTGAAAAATACAACAAAACAAGAAAGAATTAGTATTTGCAAACATGTCGGAAGAAAAGATCAGAATTGGGCTGCCTTGCTATGCATTTGTCTCCCATGTAGACAAAAGGTGAATTACAACATTATCTAATCTTCAGCTATGGACCCTGTGCTTGACTTTAAAGCTTCTGTTTCATCAACCCATTTCAAACAGCTGTAAACCATATATTTTTTGTTACTGAATATATTTGTCCCTGTGATTTTGATGATAAAACTTCCCATATTTTCTTTTTTTTTTATGTTTTCTGGTAACCTGGAATTCACAGAGACCACACACGTTGGCGCTTGGCCCAGCCACAAAATCAAAACTGTGTTTGCATTTTGACCTCAACGGCGAGCCGGAAGGAGAAATACATAGGTGATAGCCAATCACAACACTGGAAAGTAAGTACTGTGAAATACCACTATTACTGCAGATGTGTTATGTGCATTTTCTGAAAATGAAGTGTAAACAAACATTTTTTTTAAACAAAAACTCCATAGTACCTTTTGAGTCCATAAAGGATCTTATTATGGGAACAATTAAAGTCATTAGCCTACTCCAGCTAGCAGTGACCAGCGGTTGTAGCCAAGGTAACACCAAGACCCTCCTGTATTAATAACAAGCTCTGCTGCATCTGTGAATCCTACTGTTAATGTTAATGGGACGTGAGTAGGAGCCATCATACACCAAACGCAGGGAAAAATACAGAAAACAAGACAAAAAGACCAGAAACTGACACCCTTGAGCTAATGGTTTTAGTGCTCAGACAATCTTCCTGTGATTTACAAAGCAAAGTGACACCCAACGTAGGGACACAACACCAGAAAGTGGTGTAGAACTAGCATTTTCCACCTCGTAATGCAATTGTAAATGGAAGCAATCATAAACCAAACAAAGGCCATAAATTGGCTTGTATTTATCATCCTAAAGCTTTTAAAATGTGGACTACTTTCCTATGACTCAGAATGGGATTAAATACTCCAACACCCAAAGCAGAGAAGGAAGATAAACACCAGAAATGGTTGGAAGCCGAGCTTCCTAATAACTTCCATTTTAAGACGACTTTCTTTTCAGTCAGTACAAGATGGGTTTGAGAACCGGCAAAGTAACAATTTACTGCCCCGTGCCTTTGGGAGATATTCCGATCCAAGGCCAGTAGGACGGAACCAGTTCAAGTACATCTCACAAACATCAAAACAAATGACTGCATTATTAGTCACACGCAGAAGAAACAGAGTGAAAAAGGCACAGTGAACAGCTGATATGGAACCTCTCCTAACAGGGCAGTAAACAAACATTATAAAACGCTAAACTAAATAATTAAAGGTGCAAATACGCGTGAAGTGTGTAACACACTGACATGAAGGGTGACACCCTTGAGCCGGACACAAACCTCTTAATGCGAGTTTCAGAAAAAGCAGCATGGCTAAAAAGCTGCAATGGACACAGGGGAGATGAAACACTGTCAGGTGTATTGTCACATGTTAATAGCAAGGCTCAAACCTAAATGGTGGAGAACTGCTTGACGCCACTGAGAAAGCACCTTAAACCGTTGTGACACTATGGCTGAGCGAGGCACTAATCACGATTAATTTATGAGATTACATTTCCTCAGCCTCCTCGCTCAGCCCTACCAAAACAAGTGGCATCACTACTCTTTGTTGTTTCCCCAATCCCCAGAATGCAGTTCCAAGCGTCCCTATCCAGACTAAAGGGTCTAAGAGCGGCTGTTAACACCACAGCAGAGACCTGCCCCGGTCTCACCGTGTCACGGTAACCGAAAGGGACACAGACTCTCCCGAAAAAGAGGAAAACTGGGTCGCTGTCACTGCGGATAATGTCGACTCCAAAGAAACACTGCCGGTGAAGTCACGGCTGACAACAGTCTAAGCAATGAACATAATGTACATGTCATATTGTATCTTAGACTCCAAAAGAAAAAGAAAACACAGCTCCTACGTAGCATGGGAGGCTTTGGACTAAGTTGATGGCCTTTCAGCACACCCACTTCATGTGTACAGTAGGTTTATATCTACCCTTTGAATGTTTAAAAGCAGAAGGGCGAGGATCTGGTAGACATGCAAGCAACTGCTTCTAGTTCACTACAAACCATTTTAAATGGGAGAAATTACTGAACTGTGATGAAACTTTACAGAAACTTTATTCTTCAACATAAACCATAAGGATTTAAGTGCAGTGACAGTGATGGAAGTAACACAGAGCGGTGCAGCTCGGCACATTGAGGGGGGGGGTTTGTAAAGCGCTGCCTTGATTCGTCACGGTCTAGCACCTTTCTGAGGTACACGGGGGCGTCGGCAAGCTCACTTGTGGCTGGTGGCTGGAAAAAGCGCTCCCCTCCAAGCGCTGACGTTCCGGCAAATACTTCTGGGGCGAGCAAGCCATGTGATGTGCCACAGAACAGTTTGGCAAGATGCACACTAGAGGACATAATCTACGTTTATTTCAACCTCACAGAATTGGAAGGGGAGAAAGATACGGAGGGAAAAAAGGCAAATAAACAAACATGAACTTTTCATAGTAGTGTTCTACACCAGAATCTGGCTATAATATTTAGGGGGGACATCAAAGTGTGTGCGAGGAAAATGACTTTCCTGGTCACAGCTCAATCCAACCGTGCAAACCATCTTAGATGGCCCCGTGTAACACCAAAAAAAAAACAGGGTAATGTTTTGTGGGTGGCCGCGTGTGCGTGCGTGCGTGCAGCCAAGGAGAATCTTGGGTAATAGCTAAGCCGCTCTCCAGTCTCCACAGTGGAAAAAAGAAAGAAAGAAAATAGAGCATTGAAAAGATGTGGGTAAACTGTGTAATGCACTTGTCTGCAGAGCTGGAGGGCTATGGTGTCCATGACAGGCTGGCGCTGGGTCTTCAACCGCGACCCAGCCCCTTCATCATTAACACAATTCAACCGGGAGCGCTGCCGTCCAGCGTCTATACTAGGGCACTGTGAAGCGAACAGGATGGCGTTTGGGCCAGAGCTTCAGGAATTGGTCAGTCAGTGGCTCTATTGAGCTGGAAATGGAGGGGAGTCAGAGAGGAGGAGGGGAGGCAGAGAGGAGGAGAGGAGGCGGAGAGGAGGAGAAAAGAGAACAGGGAAACAGACACTGGGCCTAAGGACATAGGCCTTTTTCCTGCGCCGTTGAGATGGTCCAATGAGGGAGATGGAGTTTACATGGATAAATGTGGGAAATCCAGAGAATACAGACATACCAGCCAGAGGATGGAGGGAAAATGAAAGGGGGGGTGGAGAGAAATAAACAAAACAATGAGAAAAGAAACACACACACGAAAACCTATAGGGAAAAGGCCTACCAAGCGAGATATGAGAAATTCTAAATCTGGAGATGTAATATGATAATTAGCTATGTAGGTAAATCTGCTGCAGTATTTGATACATTCTCATAAACAAATACACTTAAATAAAAATTTTTTTTAAAAACAATCACACATGTTTAGAGTGAAATGAGGACAGCATACTGAACTGATTAATAACACCTCAGCCTTGGTTTCTTGTATTACTGCAGAATGAGAGTGAGAGAGAGAGAGAGAGGCAGGGAAAATGAGAGAAACACTGGAGGACATTTTAATGGCTGACCTTTGAAAGGGAAGTTCAGTCAATCGGTTAGATTTTCACACTTTCCATTCTTTCCACACTGGTTCTGTTCTTCATGTGAGGTGATAACACTGTCACGGCTAACACCAAGGATACAATGGCTTCTGAAAATGTTAAGACCCCTCCACTTGCTGCACATTTTGTTCTCCACTTAATTTAGAATTTATGATTTATTTATTTATATACATATATATACACAGTATTTCACAAAAGTGAGTACACCCCCGTCACATATTTGCAAATATTTGATTATATCTTTTCATGTGACAACACTGAGAAAATGACACATTGCTACAATATAAAGTAGTGAGTGTACAGCTTGTATAACAGTGTAAAGTTGCTGTCCTGTCAAAATAACTCAGCCATTAATGTCTAAACCGCTGGCAACAAAAGTGAGTGAAAATGTCCAAATTGGACCCAATAAGCCATTTTCCCTCCCCGGTGTCATCTGACTCGTTAGTGTTACAAGGTCTCAGGTGTGAATGGGGAGCAGGTGTGTTAAATTTGGTGTCATCGCTCTCACACTCCCTCATACTGGTCACTGGAAGTTCAACATGGCACCTCTTGGTAAAGAACTCTCTGAAGATCTGAAAAAAAGAATTGTTGCTCTACATAAAGATGGCCTAGGCCATAAGACGATTGCCAAGACCCTGAAACTGAGCTGCAGCACGGTGGCCAAGACCATACAGCGGTTTAACTGGACGTGTTCCACTCAGAACAGGCCTCGCCATGGTCGACCGAAGATGTTGAGTGCACATGCTCAGCGTCATATCCAGAGGTTGTCTTTGGGAAAGAGATGTATGAGTGCTGCCAGCATTGCTGCAGAGGTTTAAGGGGTGGTGGGTCAGCCTGTCAGTGCTCAGACCATACACTGCACACTGCATCATATTGGTCTGCATGGCTGTCGTCCCAGAAGGAAGACTCTTCTAAAGATGATGCACAAGAAAGCCCACAGTTTGCTAAAGACAAGCAGACTAAGGACATGGTTTACTGGAACCATGTCCTGTGGTCTGATGAGACCAAGATAAACTTATTTGGTTCAGATGGTGTCAAGGGTGTGTGGTGGCAACCAGGTGAGGAGTACAAAGACAAGTTTGTCGTGCCTACAGTCAAGAATGGTGGTGGGAGTGTCATGGTCTGGGGTTGAATGAGTGCTACCGGCACTGGGGAGCTACAGTTCATTGAGGGATCCACGAATGCCAACATGTACTGTGACATACTGAAGCAGAGCATGATCCTTCGGAGACTGAGCTGCAGGGCAGTATTCCAACATGATAATGACCCCAAACACACCTCTAAGAAGACCACTGCATTGCTAAAGAAGCTGATGATAAAGGTGATGGATAAAGGACTGGCCAGGATAAAGGACTGGCCAAGCATGTCTCCAGACCGAAACCCTATTGAGCATCTGTGGGGCATCCTCAAAATGAAGGTTTGAGGAGCGCAAGGTCTTTAACATCCACCAGCTCCATGATGTCGTCATGGAGGAATTGAAGAGGACTCCAGTGGTAACCTGTGAAGCTCTGGTGAACTTCATGCCCAAGAGGGTAAAGGCAGTGCTGGAAAATAATGGTGACCACACAAAATATTTACAAAATATTCAAACAGGTGCAGTTAATACAGGTAATGAGTGGAGAACAGGAGGGCTTCTTAAAGAATAACTGTGAGAGACAGAATTCTTACTGGTTGGTAGGTGATCAAATATGTATGTTATGCAATAAAATGCAAATAAATTACTTAAAAATCCTACAATGTGATTTTCTTGATTTTTGTTTTAGATTCCGTTACTCACATTTGAAGAGTACCTATGAAAAACAATACAGACTTCTACATGCTTTGTAAGTGGAAAAACACTGCAGATTCTGCAGGTATCAAATACTTTATCTCCCCACTGTACACACACACACACACACAGCTCGGGAAAAAAATTAAGAGACCACTGAAAATTAACAGTATCTCTGGTTTTACTATTCATAGGTACGTGTTTCAGTCAAATGAAAAGTTTGTTTTATTCTATAAACTACTGACAACATTACTCCCAAATTCCAAATAAAAAGTCATTTAGAGTTTATTTGTAGAAAATAACTTGTCAAAATAACAAAAATAAATATGAATTATTTTCATATACATTTTTACTAATGTTTTAATTTAGGAAGAGTTCAGAAAACAATATGTGGTAGAATTACCCTCATTTTTAATCACAGCTTTCATGCGTCTTGGCTTACTCTCCACCAGTCTGTCACATTGCTGTTGGGTGACTATGCCACTGATGGCACAAAAATTCAAGTAGCTCGGCTTTGTTTGATGGCTTGTGAGCTTACAGAAGTTTTCAATGGGGTTCAGGTCTGGAGATTGGGCTGGCCATGACAGGGTCTTTATCTGGTGGTCCTTCATCCACACCTTGATTGACCTGGCTGTGTGGCATGGAGCATTATCCGGCTGGAAAAACCAATTCTCAGAGCTGGGGAACACTGTCCGAGCAGAAGGAAGCAGGTGTTCTTCCAGGATAACCCTGTACTTGGCTTGATTCATGAGTCCTTCACAAAGACAAATCTGCCCGATTCTAGCCTTGCTGAAGCATCCCAAGATCATCACTGATCCTCCACCAAATTGCACAATGGGTGTGAGACACTGTGGCTTGTAGGCCTCTCCAGGTCTCTGTCTAACCATTAGACAACCAGGTGTTGGGCATAGCTGAAAATGTCTGTCATCAGAGAAGATGACCTTACTCCATTCCTGTATGGTCCAATCCTTAGGGTCTTTTGCAAACTTCAGCCTGGCTCATATTTGCTCCTCATTGATGAAGGGGTTTTTTCTAGCTTTGCACGACTTCAGCCCTGCCCCTAGGAGCCTGTTTCGACCCGCCCTCGCCGTGCGCTTCACCCCAGCTGCTGTTTGCCATTCTTTTTGTAGGTCACTTGATGTCATCCTACGGTTGTTGAGTGACATTCTAATTCATTTTCGCCCTCTGCCAGTCTGTAGCTTTGTTATCCCAAAGTCTGTTGTTTGACCTTGTTCTTATGAACCACCGTCTTTGAAATTATCAGGATGAAAGCAACCTGACGCTCACTGTATCCCTCTGCCAGTAAAGCCAGAATTTAACCCTTCTTTTCCTCACTGCTTTTCTTTTCAACTCTGTTGTCATGCTGAATAGTTATTTTTTCATTCGAATTACCTTTGAGGTACTACTTGCACAGTTTTTGCCATCCAGCTGGTCCTATTGCAAGAGGATAGTGATGACCACAGCAGTGGTTTTTATACTTTTCCTCGTTAAATTAGATTTGGTTCAGGTAATCACCTAATCAGTACATCATTAAGTAAAATGGGGGTGTCTGTGTTGGAATTTAACAGACACTGGAATGGAATGGCTGCCATACATGTAGAGATGCTGATTTAAGAAAGATGTATCCAGAGATGTATATATATAACACACAGTACCCCATAGTGGCAAAAAGAAAACCTGTTTTTAGAAATGTGTGCATATTTATTGCTAAAAACAGAAAACCCAGAAAAATCTCATGCACATATGGTGCCTTCGGAGAGTATTACGACCCCTTCAGGTTCTCCCCTCTCGCTTCCTCAATGTTTCTCTCCCCCTATATCTTTCTCTCTCCACCAGCATCTCTTCATGGCTCCTCCCTTCCTCCCCACCACCTCCTCCACATGTCTTGGGTCCAGCCAGGCCATCTGCAGCCCCCCAGCTGCCCTGCTGAATGACAGGGCTCAGAGGCCCGGCTTCCACAGATGGTTCTCTACAGTGGTCTGCCTAAACAAATTAGGGAGTGCAGCGCTGACCCACTTCACCTTGAAACACACCGCCACGGTTCCCCTCCCTCATCTGTGCGTGCATGAGAGGGCCCTGCTACCTTCCCTCCGACCGCAGAAGGAGCACAGACTGTTTGGGAGCAGTAATCTTCAGTCACGATGCAGATGCGAACAGGGTGTTTGTGTGGGGAGGCGAGAGGGGAGACGGCGCGCTGGCTGGCTCCTATAGCAGGATGCATTATGCATGGTAGAGCTTTTACACACAGAATTTCTATCACAACACGCACACACACTATGTTTCATGATCCTTGTTGGGACTGAAATCGCTATTCCTAACACCGAACATTAACCCCTAAACCTCCTACTGCTATACTTCAAGCTGACCAGGAGAATGTCCCTACAAGGTCAGAGTTTACCCAATCAGGGATGCTTGGTCTCCACCAGAACAATGAAGCCTGTTAACACTGAGGTAAAGCTCAGGGGAACACTATTTTCAGCATTCCAAGTTCTCTAATCATTTTATTTCTTCCCTTTTGAATTCCTCCATCAAAAAGCACTCTGCCCTCTATTTCAGGAAATTCTTACGCTACACTATCTGCTCCTATGTGAAGACAAGCCTCCCCCATTCTCCATGAGGACCTCTCAGCGGTCTCACTCGGTCTCTCTCAAAGCCCTCGCAGTATGTCTTTACACCATAACAAGGCCCAGCAGCAGGAAAATGTTAGGCCCTCAAAAGTGCTCAGATACTTTCCTATTCTGGAGTGGACACTGAAAATGGTAGGGAAAATGTCTTCGCTAAAATCATGTAGCGAGCAATTTAGAAGAACAGACCATACAGCACAGTAGCAGCGTGAGAGGAGCTTCCTCAGAAATCTCCGAACACCAACAAGTTAAATCCCAGAGGGATTTTAAAACAGACAAAAAATTGCTTACTAGATGAAAACAAATGTGACTATGAGCTACTCTACTACATATGGTAACTTTTCGGTCCACAAACTCGTAGATGTCCTTTGTATGTGTCAGGCCTTCCACCTGCTGTATGTAAAAGCCCTATACAACACGTCCGGAAACATTTGCTTCTACTTTTAGTAGACAAGATATTTCTGTACACTTCAAGACTTATTCTGACGCTGCCGACAGCAGTGCAGTACGCCAGTTTCAATGGTAGCCAAAGAAGCCTGACCCAGACCACTCCCACTGAGGTGGTCTGCTTTTGGATTTAGGCCAGTACTTCTTTGCCGTTACTTTGGTACATGTTCATATAGTTCTTTCCGTGCTGCGTAGCCTCTGTGGGTAAATGGGTGAAGGCTTCTTCAGATAACAGTCTGACACATCTATGCCTACCTACTGGAATTCTTCTTGGACTGCTGGGATAGTTTAACAATGTACATCTTGGTGAGCATTTCTCAGTCCACTGAAGAGGTCTTAGCGATTGCTGAGCTGACCAGCGATTTCTTTTTAATAATGTTGCAAACAGTTGTTTTTTTGGTTAGTCCAAGGTTTTGGAAGTTTCTGAAGTACTTTTAATAATGGCTTCATTGACTTACATTGGCTCTCTGTGTCCAAAGGCAAACACAAAGCCTAGAATCAAGACTAGACATTAACAGCTTTCTACAAATGTCCAAGAAATTAACTTGCTCAGTCAATTCTTAATGGTGAAGCCCTTACATATACAGTTCTCTAAATAAAAGCTAAAAGCCCACCCATACCTCACAGTAATTGTTAGATTTAAAATGCTAACTTTTAAAGTATGAAGACAAAAGAAGACTCTACACTCCACAACCCCAATTGCAAAGGGCACTGTAGATGCATGGACAATATTGAATTCCCTGGCACTTGGTTAAGTGCAACATTTCATCCTAAAGGTTCCTTATCCCACCACACGCAATGTATTGAAGTGTTATAATACAGTACATTCCTGTACTCTGGTACTACACTACTGTATCTGAAGGAATGACAGGCGGTTTAGGGAACTGAACAGGAGGAACTGAACAGGGAACACGGTTTTCCCTCAGATAGAGGGCCAAAGCTGCTCTAGGAGTGACTCATAACGAACAATCAATAGAGAGGTTGCTTGTCCAAGTGCCATTCTGGGCCGAACTGTGCCTGGACAGCCAAATGAATGCTTAGCAGGACGAAGAACTCACACAGTAAGACGACTAGCTGTTCTCTGAAGGACTGCCAGTGCTGTAGTCTTAACAGGCTCAGAATGACACAAATAGCTCTTGTTAAGCCTAACACAGAAGTGTGCGACAAAAAGGCATCCTTCTGAAGGCAGATCAGATTGTTTCATGTTGGCCGTAGATAATTCGGACTAAATCCTGTTGACGTCAGCCGAGTGGTCCGAACGGCACCCTTATTCACAGCTTAGCGCACTACTTGTGACCAAGGCCATACCCCACTATGGGTTCCGCTAAAAAAAGCAGAGCAATAGTGTGCCATTTAAGACGCTGTTGTCCAAGTTAGTTTGGTGAAAATCGTGCAGGCTCTGCGAACAACCTGTCCAAATGCCCACTACCCAGAGTCCCCAGCTGAAACACCAGGACGGGCGTTCCTATTCAGGTTTGGATTTCAAGTCCTCTCAACTTTACAATGCACATGGCTCTCACTGAGATGTTACAAGCTGGATTAAAGAATACTGTTGCACTGTTCTATTCCGGTCTTAAGTGTTAAAGCATGGTGCTGCGACTAAACTACATTTCCCAGATGATACATTGCAGGCCATACATTCCAATGTCATGGTCAGGACATACAGGTACTGTATGTAGCTCGGTGGCTTATTGTGAGGTGGGCTGTCTGTTTTGGCAAGACATAGCAGTCAAAAGCTCAAAGTGAACCTTTAAATGTCTTTCTTCCTCCTGTAGCGATAGAGACGTCAAGGGAAAAAAAACATGATTCCCTCTAATCAGAATTTCACTACATTGTTAAGGTCTCAGGATGCATGAATCAGTATTCAAAGCCAACAGGCAAGCCTGGAAATAACTGTACTTTGTTTTGACAGGCTAGAGGCATATACTTAAGATGACAAGTTGGCCTCCTTTCTCCAAGAACAAAGTGGAGGGAATCTTGACTGACATATTCTATTGTCATACAATTCAAAAGATAATCCTCTTGATACAGACACAATTAGAATGCATTCATGTTCCGAAGCAGGGCTGCGGTTAGGGCAAGCCTACCTGATATCTCTCAGGCAGCAACAGGTAACTAAAAACAAGCAATTTTATTCAGGTACCTCTTGAAAAATGAAAAAAATGTAACTCCCTTGTGAGAGTTATTATAAGATAACAACTTGTTAACCTGTTGATCTGCCTGTGAATCTTACAGGAATATCACAGCCTACCTCAAAACCAGCAGGATCATATGTGAACCATGAAAAAAAATGCTGTAGTTAAAAACAAGCCGTTGCTAAGGAACAGAAGTAATTTCATTGCTAGGCCAATTTTAATTAAAAGCATCACACTATTATCCATTTTCCTAATTTGAATATTGTAAAATTATATAAGGATACACATTTCATTGACATTGAGATTGGCCTCAATTCAGTAAACAATCTATGTTCTTACCGAACAGACAGCCCAATGGCAGACAAGTAATCAATAGCCATTTCTATACTGTAACCTGAGGAAATCAATTTTAGACAAACAAAGCTTGAATGACAAACTAAATTGTGGACTTGCATTCCCTAGGGCACATGTTTTAATCCAAACTGTTAAAATACATTTTCAATCTTAAAGCATGTCCAAAATCCCCATCCCTTATAATATCTGTTGACTAGCCACTCCGTCCTCCCCCACCCCCGTTCTACCATCTTGCCCTTTCGCCTGAGGCTTTTAATCTAAACCTGGTGCCACTCAGAAGACTGATAGCACTATTCCCAAAGTACCTAATCAGATTTTGACCAAAGATAAGAAAGAGGACAGGTAGAGAGTGAAGTAGGGAGGAGAAAGTCAAAGAGGGTTACAGAAAGACAAAGTGTGAGAGAGAGAGAGATGAAGGGAGTATATGAGAGAGAGAGATGAAGGGAGTAAATGAGAGAGAGAGAGAGAGAGAGAGAGAGGGAGAGAGAGAGAGAGAGAAAGGGAGTGTGTGAGAAATAAATAAAAGGAGTATGTGTGGGAGATAAGGGAGTATGTGTGGGAGATAAGGGAGTATGTGTAGGAGATAAGGGAGTATGTGTGGGAGATAAGGGAGTATGTGTGGGAGATAAGGGAGTATGTGTAGGAGATAAAGGGAGTATGTGTAGGAGATAAAGGGAGTATGTGTGGGAGATAAGGCAGTATGTGTGGGAGAGAGATAAAGAGACTATGTGAGAGAGAGAGAGATAAAGGGAGTATGTGGGGGAGAGAGATTAAGAGAATGAGAGGCTCCTTAGCTAGATTAATGACACTTGTAGCCAAATAGGTTACAGTGTAAACAGGTGAAAATCTCAATAGTCCTACGCTGCCTTCCCGAGGTTCCTGACCGATACTCCCCGGAAACAGACTCACTGGCTCAGTGTGTATCGGAGGGGAATGAGCGGTGACCTATGTCTGGTCCTGCTCCATGTATAAAAACATTCAGGAAAGAAAACGCCAAAGCGCTGCTCGCCTATGGATTGAAACTGGATGAATACCTCTGCACCAGCGAGTTTTTCATTGTGATGTGTGAATAGAAAATAGTTGTACGTATTATGTATATAGTGGGAATAAAAAATAGTATTAAAATATTATGTATATAGCGTGAATGGAAAATAGTATTTAAATATTATGTATATAGTGTGAATGGGAAATAGTATTTAAATATTATGCATATAGTGTTAATGGGAAATACTATTTGCATTTTATGGAGGGATTTTCAGTTGCAGCAAAATTGTAATCTAAATGTGTGAAAGATGGAGAGAAAAAAGTAAGGAGATTGAGGCAGAATGACTAAGAGAAATACACTTTTGTACACAGAAGAAAAAAAAATGTTTTGTGACAATACACACGTTTAAGCAAGGTTACAGTGAACACACCAAATGTATTCCAAACTCATCCAATTTATTTTAAGCACATTTTGCACAGATGCATTTCTCCACCTGAATACGAGGAAATGGCCTCGGCCGTAACAGCCTGGGGAAATCCAGGAATGCATCCAACATGGCCCTTATTCTCACCCAACACAGTGTCATTCCAGACCCGCCCTGTGAAAGCCTAGTCTGAGTGTATGAGGAACAGCTCTGGAAATGACCTCAAGGGAGATGAAGGAGAATGCTTGGCGCTCAGCACCTGCTCACCTACATGTTCCAAAACATGACACCGCCACAGACCGCTGTCCAATCAGTCTCAGTGTGACCTATGACTCCGCCCCCCCGCCTGCACCCGCTGCCTGTCTCTGTCAATCCCATGTTACCATGGTAGCAGAAGGTAAACGGGTAAGGAGAGAGGATTTTTGTTTTGTGACACATGTATAGTTTGTGTGGTAAGCATCGACCCACTTTGGTCTGTTTTACATCAGACACTGGGAGAGAAAGTCGTCTTCCAGCAGGACACTGCAAAGCACAAGGCAGTTGTGTTATGGTTAGTCACTTAACAAGAAGATAGTGAATGTCTCTGATTGGCAAGTGATATTGAGTCATGTTTCCTGTTTAAGATATAGTCTAAACATATAGCCGGAAACAACGCGGGTAAAGTGGAGCTACAGAAAATGGCAAGTTCAAAGCTCCCCACACAACCTCGTTCTAATGGGGCCTTTTAACAGCTGCAGATTCATTTACAGGCCGTGTTTCCATCAAGGTGATTTTAGGTCATCCATGCACCACAAATCACACGGACGATACAGACATACAGCAAATGATGACAGGACATCTTGTTTTAAAGCAGTCCATATGTTAACAAGGGCCCCTACGGGGCTCATCTTTTCTCTGGGTTGTGTCCTCATTCTGGGTTATGGCATACAGCAGAACACCTGCTACCTCCACTCCCGTCGGTTTTGCAGGAGACGAGAAAGCACTTACTGAGACGAGTCTGTTCTCTGTACGTCTCGTGTAATATGTACACATGGCATTCATACAGGGCGACCTGTCAACGGTGACTGAAACTGGGTTTGTGTGTGGGTGTGCCCAAGTGGGAGGCGAACCCACAATCCCACCGTTGCCAGCACCATGCCCGAATTATCCCGCCGAGCCACCTGAACTAATGAGGACTTCCAGCGCAAGCGTCCATCTACCTGAACCTGGCTTAGGGAGAGCGGAATGTTTAACGTTTCAGACATTTTGATTTTCAGCTGCAGTATATACACAGAAACACCCTCTGTTCCACCATTGGACCACCTGCTGGGTGGTAGCCATGGTAACCTGCTTGATCCAGAAGAACACACAGACAAGCGAAAGACAATTACATCCAATACTGTAACACTACAGAGAGGAAAAGAAGACCAGTGAGATGGAGAGAAATGAGCGGGGAGAGAAATGTGTCTTGACTTCCGCGGAGAATCATTATTCTTCACGGAGCGAGGTCCTCTTTAGCTAAATATAATTTTAATTAACTTATCAAAGTGTGCTGGAAGTTGTACAGTCGGTTCAGGAGGCAGTAACGTAATAATAGGAGAAAAAGCACCAGACTTTTTGTGACTGAAAAGACAAGTGAAAATACGTTCATAAGCGGTCAAGGGTGGTCCATCGTTTGAAGCTGCTGTCGCATATACCACTGCAGTATGGGTTCAAATATTCCACTGCAATATGGGTTCAAATATACCACTGCAGTATGGGTTCAAATATTCCACTGCAGTATGGGTTCAAATATATCACTGCAGTATGGGTCCAAATATATCACTGCAGTATGGGTTCAAATATACCACTGCAGTATGGGTTCAAATATACCACTGCAGTATGGGTTCAAATATACCACTGCAGTATGGGTTCAAATATACCACTGCAGTATGGGTTCAAATATACCACTGCAGTATGGGTTCAAATATTCCACTGCAGTATGTGTTTAAATCCAGTCCATTGCTATTTCAGCAAACCGTGTACTCTACATTCCCACTGTTTCTCTGTCTTATAAAGCACAATAAAAAAACATACTGCCACAAAGTAATCTCAGGGCCATTCCACTCTCCCCAGGAATTGCTTTTCAGATAGAGAGATGTAATAAACATTCACTACTGCTTGAGCATGGTTTTCAAAAGAAATGAACGGAAAGTAATGAGTTCATGCCAAAAGAAAATTGACATGGACTTATTTGGGGGGAAATAAAGGATGTGGAAGCTGAATACACATATTGCCCCTGCATTACTTTCTTAAGAGGACCTACTGGTTCCACAAAACACAAAAACATTTTTATTGAAAAAATAAACCATGAGGCTGTGTGACTGAAACTCTCCCTGCATCACAAAACAACCTATTGAGTAGGACTCATCAGATACTTCTAAACAGGAACTCCAAACCGACAGTAAACGTAACTAACTGGTATTTGGTCAACAACAACAAAAACAACATCTTTAATGAGAAGATCTGATGTGATTGGTAATAATAGGGCTTACAACGTAAACGCAACCACAGAGAATTCAACCCCCCCCTCCCCATAATGCACTACAGCAGAGCTTCACTAACAGACAGGAGGTGTGTGTCCAAATCATTCCGCAGTGGCGACCAGACTGTACCCAACTAGCGTGTTTCAGCGCCACGTCATTCTCCCCCCAAGCCCCCCCACCCCAGGTCCACATGTTACCTCTACAGGACACTTCCCGGTTGGCGGTGACGGCTGTCAACGCGAACTGAAGCCACTTCCAAAGCGTCCAAACCAGGCACAGACTCACGCCGCAATACCCCTTTCCCAGTACAGGGCCAACGCAAACCGCACAGCGATTGGCCTGGCCGACCCTACGGGGGTGCTGACGAGTCGGGTCGGCACAACATGGACCGGCTCTGACTGGCTCAGCGGAGTGAGGTGTGTACAAGTGGATGAGCAGGACCATGCTGAGTGGATGAGCAGGACCATGCTGAGTGGATGAGCAGGTCCATGCTGAGTGGATGAGCAGGTCCATGCTGAGTGGATGAGCAGGTCCATGCTGAGTGGATGAGCAGGTCCATGCTGAGTGGATGAGCAGGTCCATGCTGAGTGGATGAGCAGGTCCATGCTGAGTGGATGAGCAGGTCCATGCTGAGTGGATGAGCAGGTCCATGCTGAGTGGATGAGCAGGACCATGCTGAGTGGATGAGCAGGACCATGCTGAGTGGATGAGCAGGACCATGCTGAGTGGATGAGCAGGTCCATGCTGAGTGGATGAGCAGGTCCATGCTGAGTGGATGAGCAGGTCCATGCTGAGTGGATGAGCAGGTCCATGCTGAGTGGATGAGCAGGTCCATGCTGAGTGGATGAGCAGGACCATGCTGAGTGGATGAGCAGGTCCATGCTGAGTGGATGAGCAGGTCCATGCTGAGTGGATGAGCAGGTCCATGCTGAGTGGATGAGCAGGACCATGCTGAGTGGATGAGCAGGACCATGCTGAGTGGATGAGCAGGTCCATGCTGAGTGGATGAGCAGGTCCATGCTGAGTGGATGAGAAGGTCCATGCTGAGTGGATGAGCAGGACCATGCTGAGTGGATGAGCAGGACCATGCTGAGTGGATGAGCAGGTCCATGCTGAGTGGATGAGCAGGTCCATGCTGAGTGGATGAGCAGGACCATGCTGAGTGGATGAGCAGGACCATGCTGAGTGGATGAGCAGGTCCATGCTGAGTGGATGAGCAGGTCCATGCAGTAGAATGCTGTAGTTCAGGATTATATAAGCATATACGGCAGGTGGATGACCAGGCAACAGCACTGTGTGTTTCTCCTGCCAGGAGGTCTTCTACAGAGAAATACAGGCCTGCCCCTCCTTTGTCCAGCTGACCTCGAAGGAGACTGCCAGGTCTCCAAACTCTTTTTCGGGCACTGTCCGGCCTCAGGGGCCCTGTCGCGGTGAGGTTGGCGGATGTGTTGGGGACCGCCTGTCAGGATCTAGGAGGCAGCTGCATGGGGAGGTGTTCGGGCCCAGGGGACTTTGTGAGGAGCTTGGCGAAAGGCACTTAACCCTAATTGCTCCTGAAAGTCAGTCTGCATAAGAGCATTCGCTAAAAGACTAAATGTCAAATGTAAATGTCTGGTGATCCAGTAAAACGGGCTGAATCTCAGCGATTCATAATGGGCGTGGTGTGAATTACACTGTGACATTTGGCAGGTGGACTGGGGACAGCTAAGAGTAAGGACATGCAATTTAAAGGTAAAAAAGGAATTGCATTTTAAAGTGGCATGAACACAACCAAGAACACAAGCCAAGAAGTTTTATCTAACTGCCAGAGTCCACTTGTAGGCTCTCTGAACACGGTCATCCACTCCGCATTTGTAACTGCAGCATCTGAACAGAAACGGCGCTCTATTTTCCAGACTCCCAATGGGACAGGGACACCCCTCATACATGTAGCTTGGTAGAAATCTATGGTTTGACCCATGACTGCTGATTTATTTGCTTTTATTTTCATACTGTTACTAAATGTTGAGGAGAGCGTGAAAGGCTGCCACTCTAAACACCTGGGATAAAATTTGGGTTAGATGATAGAAATAGATTTTCAACCTTGTCGGCACTGGGACCTGATCAACCTCTAGATCAGGGTGGCCCGACCCTGTTCCTGGAGATGTACGGTCCTGTAGGTTCTCTCTTCAACCCCACTTCAACCCCATTTGTGACTAACCTGATTAAGCTTTTCATCTAGCTAATTATTAGAATCAACTGTGCTAAATAAAAGTGGAAGAGAAAACCTACAGGAGAGTAGATTTCCAGGAACTGGGTTGGCCAGCCCTGATTTAGATGATCACTACCCTAAAACCAAACACAAATCATTAGCAAGGACATCTCATTCACCCATGTGAACTAATTGCAGAATGGCTTGGCAAAGAGGATGCTTAGAAGGAAGACTAGCGGTGATCTTCAACTCTCCCGAATCCATTGGTAGAATTTGTGATGAGGCCATAGACACCATTGGATACAAGGAAATTGGGCAACAGAGAACAAGGTGGGTGAGAATATCAGGTGTCATCACTAGATGTTCTTAGAGGGAACATATTACCTCCTGAGTTGCAGGAAAGGTTACATAAACAAAAAAGGAAATTCAGTTCAAATGTGGATATTCTGAAATAAATGTTTGTCAGCTAAGTGCAACGCCAATTGCAACCTAAGAATGATCTCCTCTTTCTGCTCTGTATATCTACTGGTTTGTTCGACATCCAGGGTTTTACAGTGTTCAGCCTCTAAAGCAGAACACAGAGAGACAGACAGACACTCACCCACACACACACACACTCTCCCACACACACAAACAAAAAAATAGAATAACATAGAAAATTCACAATCCAGGATAACGCAAAGTGTCATTGAACAGCTTAATGTACTATGCAAATGTCACCATGTTTTCCTCAAATAACACACAAACACATCTCATTACACACATCCTTCTGACAACCCACCCTCACAATCAAGGTGTCATTCAACAGATTACTGCGCCGTGAAAACATGCAAACATTCCTCAGTTTGGCCAGAAATGTTTCTCCCCGGGTAAAATAAGTGGTCCTAATAGCTTTACATATGATTTGAGTATGAGCAAAACATTTCCATGTAGATCTTCATTAAACAAAAACATCAACTTTGATGTTGGTTTCTAACAGTTTAGTGGATTCTAGTGGTGGCTTCAGTTCCATATCAATTAAAAATAAATATCCAGAGCTTAGGAAACCCAGAAATGTGGTCAATTTCACTTCAGACAGTACCTTTAATTAAAAAAAATATATATATAAATACAAAAATAAAAAGTAAAAAGAGAATAGGTTACTGAATGGGACTGATGATAACAGGAACAGGAGCTCTGGGAAACGGAGTCCAACCTTGTGGAGAACTACATCCCCATGAACCTTTGAGACAGCTTCTGCTGTGTTACAGAACACTTTGTACAGACATCATTGTGTTGCTTGGGTCTCCTTCTAATTCCACACTGTGTGTGTGTGTTTAGTGTTTGTGCACGACTGTTGGCCGCATTATCAAGATACTACGGGTGGGTGGTGGGGGAGGGAGGTTACAGAGAGCCCAGTGGCCACAGATGGGAGAAGGCCAAACCCACACAAACAGATTGGGATGCTGTGATGTCTGGCAAGCTGAGGTAGAAAAACTGTGTCGGTTTAAACTGCAAAGTCAACTGGAGATGGACTGGTAACCCCAACCGAGCGACTTCTGTGCAGCAGATTGATGCTCCATTGTGAGAGACCGAAAGCCCTTAACTGTGTCCAAGATTCACATAATACTACATTCGCAAGCAAGTCCAACCGGTCCCAGATTCAAATACTGAATCTCGTAATAACAAGGGACACACAACTGTCACATGTTCCGCGCTGCTTCCGTGGCCAATATTCCAGATAACAAATTGCATTAACTCCCTCTCTGTCTGTATCTGTCTGACTCTCCACCGTTTTTCTTTCTTCATCACACTTCATCTCTCCCCGCCTCACTAGTAGCTCTGTTGGTTCGGGTTGGTGCTTCCAACGCCTGAGCTGCTGGTTCAATTACCGCAGGGGACAAGGGTAAAAATGTGAGCACTCACTACTGTAAGGGTAACTGGATAACAGAGTTATGATGTAGATGTAATATGTACAACACATACATACCACGTTTGGCCCATATTAAAATCGACAAATACAAGCAATAAAGCAACAGGCTCCACAGCTCCTCTTCATCAACATCGCCAGTCTACTCCTGAAAAACCCTTCCCAAAAAACATCACCAGTGAGTCACAACCGTAGTCAGCTTACAAATTGAGAAACAGTGGGAGTTTTAATGTTTTGCGTCACAAGTCGGCCTTGAAAAACCTGAACAAGCAGCTTACAGGTCGTAGCACTTTGCTTTCCCACAGAGTGAACCATGGCTGTGTCAGAAACTGGAGATCGTTGAAAAGTTAACGGAACATTGTGACATGTCAGACTGAAAGTATAGACATTTAATGGATTACTAGAATTTATTTGGCACTCTACGTGCTCGCTGCTCAGAAGCGGTGTGAGGGGATATGCCCGTGTGCTTCACGCCTCACCAGATCTTCTTTTAGCAGATCTTTGTAATATATCAGTTGGTGTTCCACACTGTGCTGTTATTCACATCTTCTTGTCATCCGAACTCTTCAAGCTGCTGATCAGCCACGAGTTCTGACCGAAGTTAGATCAGCCACACGTTCTGAACGAAGTTAGATCAGCCACAAGTACTGACCGAAGTTAGATCAGCCACATGTTCTGAACGAAGTTAGATCAGCCACAAGTACTGACCGAAGTTAGATCAGGCACAAGTACTAACCGAAGTTAGATCAGCCACAAGTACTGACCGAAGTTAGATCAGCCACACGTTCTGAATGAAGTTAGATCAGCCACACGTTCTGAACGAAGTTAGATCAGCCACAAGTACTGACCGAAGTTAGATCAGCCACAAGTACTGACCGAAGTTAGATCAGCCACAAGTTCTGAAAGAAGGTAGATCAGCCTCAATTTCTTAACGAAGTTAGATCAGCCACAAGTTCTGACCAAAGTTAAATAATTACCACAAGCTCTGCTTAATCTTCATGAACATAAACATAGAGCATTTAGTCGGGATTAATACACACTTTTAGAAATCACAAGCATACAAAGTGCTGATTCAGTTGCATATATCTATGATTTTAGGAGCCAAGAAAACTATAATTTGAGTCCTTGGCTGAAAGAGTTTAAGAATCCATGGTTTAAGGCACAGATAAACTGGAACATTGGCTTTATCTGTCTCTGGGTAGATTAACAACCCCTGGTTTAAGGCACAGATAAACCGGAACGTTGATCTGGCAGTCAGCGTACGACTCCCACAGACAAAGCCTTGGAAATCACAGATATGAATACAAATCAGCAAGAGAAATAGTGCTACTTAACAAGATTAATATTTACTTTTAAAACGTATGCTAATAGATCTGAAAACAGAGTATGTGTTTTCAGCAGTTGCTGTAAGTAACAAGGCAACAGAAAAAACAAACAAAACCCTGCCCCCACAGGCCAATCACTGTATTTTTCTAAATGCTGAATCGCAAGATGGATCACTCACGTTAACCCAGGTATAGTCAGAATCGTGCCAGTGGTGTCTGAGAGTTTTGCCACGATTTAAATGCGCGGTGAGGACGATTCACAGTACCTCTTCCTGATTTCCCCGTCCAACAAGGATAACGAACAAGAAGCCTAAAACAATCAGACAGAAATAGACACCTGTTTGATTTGGATTAATGTGGCCTAGGTATCGAGATGAGGATGTTAAAATCTAAGACAAATGGAGACAAGTGTTGCTGATGCAGACAGAACATCTGTCTTAACTATATCCTGAATGCCTGGCTGCCCCTCTGGTTTGGGTCATTTATATTTTGATAGTAGCTACATATTCCCATCTCAGTTTAATTACAATTACAATTCCAAGACATACATACACATATATACACACACACACATATAAATACATATACAGTGAGGGAAACAATTATTTGATCCCCTGCTGATTATGTACGTTTGCCCACTGACAAATAAATGATCAGTCTATAATTTTAATGGTAGGTTTATTTGAAGAGTAAGGGACAGAATAACAACAACAAAATCCAGAAAAACACAAAAACACAAAATGTTATAAATTGATTTGCATTTTAATTAGTAAAATAAGTATTTGATCCCCTCTCAATCAGAATGATTTCTGGCTCCCAGGTGTGTTTTATATAGGTAAAGAGATTAGGAGCACACTCTTAAAGGGATTGCTCCAAATCTCAGCTTGTTACCTGTATAAAAGACACCTGTCCACAGAAGCAATCAATCAATCAGATTCCAAACTCTCCACCATGAACAAGACCAAAGAGCTGTCCAAGGATGTCAGAGACAAGATTGTAGACCTACACAAGGCTGGAATGGGCTACAAGACCATCGCCAAGCAGCTTGGTAAGAAGGTAACAACAGTTGGTGCGATTATTCGCAAATGGAAGAAACACAAAAGAGCTGTCAATCTCCCTAGGTCTTGGGCTCCATGCAAGATCTCACCTCGTGGAGTTGAAATGATCATGAGAACTGTGAGGAATCAGTCCAGAACTACACAGGAGGATCTTGTCAATGATCTCAAGGCAGCTGGGACCATAGTCACCAAGAATTGGTAACACACTACGTCGCGAAGGACTGAAATAATGCAGCGCCCGCAAGGTCCCCCTGCTCAAGAAAGCACATGTACAGGCCTGTCTGAAGTTTGTCAATGAACATCTGAATGATTCAGAGGAGAACTGGGTAAAAGTGTTGTGGTCAGATCAGACCAAAATCGAGCTCTTTGACATCAACTCAACTCACCGTGTTTGGAAGAGGGGGAATGCTGCCTAGGACCCCAAGAACACCATCCCCACCGTCAAACATGGAGGTGAAAACATTATGCTTTGGGGGTATTAAAATGCATTTTTGTTATTCTGTCTCACACTGTTCAAATAAACCCACCATTAAAATTATAGACTGATTATTTCTTTGTCAGTGGGCAAATGTACAAAATCAGCAGGGGATCACATACTGTTTCCCCTTACTGTACATGGGTGCCCAACTCTGGGTGTAGAAACGTACTTGGAGTCATCAAATGGACTGTAACAATGCCTACCTGGCAATTTATTATTTGCTCGCTGTGAAGGCCTAAAAGTTGTTGAAATCTAAAATTGCATGAATTGCATTGTATGAAATTACCCATTAACCCAACTGCCTTAGACAATTGCTGTTTGAGAACATAGGCTAACCTAATACCAAGACTCTATGAGTGCTAAGAAAATTTAATAAATCCAGACAGTACTTAATTCATCAGCCAAAAGCGATTTAATCGGTCACATAATATAGTATGTAGTATGACGTCTCACACACACAAGCAAACATTATACATATCTGTAATTAAAGTGGTTGCGGTAATAAACCCTGAAAATTATAATTATAATTAACTAAGAATTCAGGAAAATCTTAAAAATTTTGGCAACTAGACTGACTGCGTATCCCAAGTCCTCTCTACTAACCTTCTTTATGCCTCTCAGCCCTTCTGCTTGGGCTTGATTTTACAGTAAGTGCGAAACAATAACCTGCTTCTACAGTGACATGGTTTGTACCACCTAATGTGATTACGATAGAAAGAGGGACCTGTCAGTGGCAGACATTAGAGCTGCATCCTTTTAAAGAAGTGTATGTCCACAGCTCCAGAGCACATTCTCCTCTTCCTCACTTTCCTCTCACATTTCAGTCCAATCCTGCACTCATTAGATCTCAACACGCTCCTCTCTGTGGAAACCCCTCGTGACCACATTAGCCGCCTGCCGCCGCCCACGGCCAAACCAAAAGGCACCGTATCCCCGAAGCAGTGTACTTCATGTGACCCCGCCTCACAGGGCTCCAGTCAAAACCAGGGCGTTATACAGGGAATAGGTAACAGGAACACTGCGCGTCAGGCCCTGACTGAGGCACTGCGCACAATGAATAAATGATTTTGACCCAGCTCACTGGAACAGAAGCGCTGTGTGCTCACATCTGTGTGCTCACGGCTGCCTCAACCATGATGAGTGATGACGCAGAGGGCCGGCCAAGAGGCCTCGCAACGCGGATAAGTAACCGCTCGTCCTCGGTGGTAACTCATCGACGCTGAATAATGAATGATGACGGAGATCAGCAAGGAAGGTCTCGTGCTGCTCTGTTGTATACAAGGTTAATTCACACCCCCCCCCCCCACCCCCCCCCCCCCCCCCCCACTGTAAGCTGTGTCCTGCAGAGGGAATTGGGTTCAGGTATGGGCATGATGGGGGAGTTAACTCTGCTCTGTTCGTCGTCTGTCATGTTTTAATGGTGATGTGGTCTCCTGTTCCTATGGTGGACTAGTGTGAAGGTGTATTCTGAAGCAGGCCGTGTGTGTGAAGGTGTGTTCTGAAGCAGGCGGTGGGTGTGAAAGTGTATTCTGAAGCAGGCTGTGTGTGTGAAGGTGTGTTCTGAAGCAGGCGGTGGGTGTGAAGGTGTGTTCTGAAGCAGGCGGTGGGTGTGAAGGTGTATTCTGAAGCAGGCGGTGGGTGTGAAGGTGTATTCTGAAGCAGGCTGTGTGTGTGAAGGTGTGTTCTGAAGCAGGCGGTGGGTGTGAAGGTGTGTTCTGAAGCAGGCGGTGGGTGTGAAGGTGTGTTCTGAAGCAGGCGGTGGGTGTGAAGGTGTATTCTGAAGCAGGCGGTGGGTGTGAAGGTGTATTCTGAAGCAGGCGGTGGGTGTGAAGGTGTATTCTGAAGCAGGCTGTGTGTGTGAAGGTGTGTTCTGAAGCAGGCGGTGGGTGTGAAGGTGTGTTCTGAAGCAGGCGGTGGGTGTGAAGGTGTATTCTGAAGCAGGCGGTGGGTGTGAAGGTGTATTCTGAAGCAGGCGGTGGGTGTGAAGGTGCATTCTGAAGCAGGCTGTGTGTGTGAAGGTGTGTTCTGAAGCAGGCGGTGGGTGTGAAGGTGTATTCTGAAGCAGGCTGTGTGTGTGAAGGTGTGTTCAGAAGCAGGCTGTGTGTGTGTGAAGGTGTGTTATGAAGCAGGCTGTGTGTGTGAAGGTGGGTTCTGAAACAGGCTGTGTGTGTGTATGATGTGTTCTGAAACAGGCTACGTGTGTGTGAAGATGTGTTCAGAAGCAGGCTGTGTGTGTGTGTGTGTGTGTGTGCGCCTGTGTGTGTGTGATGACAGTCTTACCTTGAGGGGCATCGGCGTCGCAGTTCCGTGTGGTCTCTGTGGTGGTGTTTCCTAGGGTTGGACTCCCTTTGGGCCCCAGGCTCTGATCAGAGACACACACACACACACACTATAACAGGTGCATTTCTCTTCTCTGTTGCAATGACCAATTGTTTGGTATAGAGGATGTGAACTGAGCTCAGGGGGGAACAAAATGAAAGAAAAGACAACTAACTGAGCATAGACAGTTTTGCATCAAAGTCACCCGATCCATGAAATCCAAAAAGTAATGGTGATCAGAGCGGTCTGTCCTGTATGGCGCTCGGAGGTGTGTGGATAATCTGATTAATGTGTGTTATCGTATCTTGGCGTGCCGTATATTTACATTTCAAAGCACATGTTTATCCTTCAACCAAAGATGAACCCCAGCCAGGTTTCATTAAAATCGGTTAATACCCCAGACAAAAATACATTCAAAAAAGACTATAAAGAGTGTAATCTTGTTGAAGTGTAAACAAAGAACAGGTGAAACCCAGATTAAATTACAATAAAACAAATCTACCAGACTGAAATACATTTTGTACTTTATATTATATCTGTCAATTTTGAAGGATTTACCCACAAGCAAACACATTCAGCAGGAACCCTGATTTCCCACTCATTCAGAGTTTGTAGGGTGTTATCCAGCCAGGCAGACACATACTGAAAACAACATGGAAGATTGTTCCAGAGCTCAAGTTATGAACTGAGGGTTAAAATCCCAGTACCCTGCCACCTTGAATCAGAAGGGAAGGCTGCTATTAAAGACAGAAAAAGCTGTGATGCATCTGCCTGTCTGTAGACGTGTGTGCCTGTGAGTGTGTGAGTGCGTGTGCATAATTTCAATGATATGTGGCTGGTGCACAATAAAACATCTTTCCTCTGAGTTCTAACCTAATTAATAAAAGTTGCACTGGAACAAAAGATAACACCTCTTCTGTTCAATGACCGGCCCCTTTCCCCATTTTTTCTCCAGATGACTCACACACACCCACCCACCCAGGCAGCCACCCACCCACACACCCATGCAGCCACCCACCCAGCCTCCCCCACGACAGGAGCACAGGCTCACCTGCAGCAGGTATCTCTGGCTTCCATACATGACATACTGGGGCGCCAGGCTGTAGATCATGTAACTGGTGTGAAGGACAATCAGCAGCAAGATCATACAGAGGAAGAGCAGGGCTTGGGGACGGGTTCTCTTGGGTCGGATCTTGTACAGCTGTCAGAGAAGACAATACGGTAAGTCTACTGTCATAGAACACAATACAGAAGGCCCGGTAAGCCTGGATGAAATCATTGTTACTGCAAATCGGTGGTTCTCAAACTCAGTCCACAGAGATCCTGCAGGGGTCACTGGCCTGTTCATCGTCAGCAGCAAATAAATCTCATCTCCATGTGATTCCTCCAATCAAAATCCAATACATCCTAATTTATTTGTGACAGGCACCGATCAGACCAATGAAAACAGGGACTTGTTTGTTTTCCCGTTCCCAAGAGGACTCAAGACACTAATCAATAAGATGAAGACAACAACACTAATATAGGAAAGACCTTCAGCGCTGTTAAACTGACTAGGTGGTAAAGAACAGCTGCAGATTGTTCATCCACTGGTGCTGGGTTATTAAAAAGCCTTTTTTGTGATCCCAATGGGGAACCCCACTTCCCTCTGGAGAAATATCACACAGCACAGTTGCACTACCAATAACATGTTTTGCTGTGTGTGCAGGTGTGTGTATGTATATGTGTCTGTGTGTGTGTGTGTGTGTGTATCGCTGTCCTTACTCGTATCCAGAAGAACCAGATGCCCATGTTCCTGATGCCAGCCATGGATGTGAAGACAAAATACATGGTAATGACGGTAATCAGGATATAATCCAGAGGGAAAACCTGGGAAACAGGACAATAAGGGTTAGGGAACTGAAAGACGGACCAAATATTTAATGGATATCACTGCATGTTCGGCCACTTGCTCGACTACTGCTACTTCAAGTAGACGCTGACAATGTATCCAACCCAACTGTCCCTGTCTATAAAGTCCATTGAATTGAGAGACAGAGAGAGAGTGCAACTGCTCATACACACTCCAAACAGTGAGGAGCAATCACAACGTAACGGTCCCTCCCTCCACCTAGTTTTGTTATATCCTGGCTAGTTAACAGCAGTCACCTGGCATCCCAGATGTCAATCTGTGCCTGAAGTGTTAAAAAATAATCCCTCTCGGACTGAAAGTGGTCAGCCAGTTATATATATTTCTATCTACAATTGCCAAAGTGTTCTATCGGTCTATCATTTCTCAAACATGAAAAGGGGGCCCTGGGGGAAGGAAAGGTTGGGACCCCACACTATCTTGTCTCATTAATCTTCAAAAGAGTCTGTAAGACGTATAACACTGTGTGTGTGTGTGTGTGTGTGTGCGCACTCCAGCGGGTCCACGGTGTGTTAACCATTGTTAGCTAGACTGCAGAGGAGGGCCCACTGTTTTACTGAATGACTGGTTTGAATTTGTACCACTACAGATTGGTTTCAACAGAGAATCCCATGGGTAACTGCGGAACGCCCCAAAACAAAGCAGGTAATTCGGTAAGGCAGCCTTCTATTTCAGCTGATCATAAAATGTACATGTTTAATAATAATATTTTTAACCAGTTAAAAAGACCAGTGTCGGGGTCATTTAAGGGACAAAATGTATTTGTCGATAAGGCTTCCCATTCTGAAGGTGATCACAAAACGGGGTAGTAATCATGATGGTGAAAACTCATTGAACAGACATTTGAATTCGGGTAATAACGTTCTGTCATAATTACATTGTAAAAACAATCCTGGATGTTTGAGGAAGTGCTGAAGGGTCAATTGAATTTCAATTTAATCAATTCAACTATAAAATCTGTATAAAAAAAAAAGACGAAAAGTCACAGTTTTTTAATTAGGAAAACATGCATTGGTAGTTCAGATAATTTTCTTAATTGACAAAATGAAATGAAACTGACCCTAATCCTGAACCATGCAGTACATTCTAACTACCAGAAATTAATTGTGTTATTTCCACACTTCCAAAACGACAGCTACATAAACACCGAAGTTAACGAGACATAGAACTATTTTAATACAACTGATTACACAGAGACTTCAATGTGGCCTGTGTAATAAATCCTGCGACCTCAGCCGTCACTCACGCCAGTGGACAATAATATATTACAGAAAGTGGCTGGTCCAAATGGCGCCCTATTCCCTACACTATGCACTTCTTTTGACCCATGTCCATGGGGCTGATTTTGATGAGGGAGACTGCAACATGGAGAGATCGAGAAGAAGACGAGCGAATGCTGCGCAAACCATGTTTAAAGGTAGGTCTACTAGTTGATACATTTGTTTTTCTTCGAACACACTAACAAGAACCAGTTCATGGACGGTCCTTTAGGGGTTCTTCAAATTGAAACTCTGTGGTAACCCCTACAGTACATGTTCTTCCAAGAACCCTATTGAAATGGTTCCTCAATTAACCATCCGAAGAACCTTTTGGAGATTTCTGAGCAGGTAGGTTATTCATGTGGTTCTTTCATTAAAAAAAAAAGAAATAGAATAATAATCTTAACAAAACCCTTTAACATTCTCCCTTGAGGAACTTATGGAGTTCCCCCACAGCTTCAAAACAAAGGATACTAATTTTCTTTCTAGAGTGTTGTTTGTATTAGAGGACTGGCTAGCATCCCAGCCACTGGTTATCAACACCAGTGAAAATGAATAGTTTAGCAACATGATCTATGGAAAGGTGGTGAGGTTTCCTCGAAATCTGTCCCTCTTCGGAGTTAATTGCATTTCTGTGATTTTAGATTTTTTTGTTGTTGATTTTAGTCATTTAGCATATGCTCTTATCCAGAGGTTCTTAGTAAGAAAATACATTTTAAAATAGGTGAAACAACAACACAGTTTAGCAGTGAGTGTATTTGAATCAATTTATCGGAGAAGGTTGTTGGACTGGACTATAATACATACTGTTCTTAAACTCTAGTTCAAAGTAAAAGTAAACTTAATCCATTCTAGATTGCTTGTTAGATGGTAAACCCAGGGCCCCAGCGTCTGCCACTTCACAGTACTTGAGTGTGTGTTGTTCTAAACAACACTGACTCATTGTTGAACAGTTGAAGTTTCTTCTTGAAGGTGTTGGCTGTGATTTGTACATCTACTTTCGGACTCTTAAATTAATTACATTGATTCTTGGCCAGGGCTGCCAATTTGCTGAAAAGCCAATCCCAGGAGAAAATACACTCTAAAAAAGAAAAGGTTCTAGGAGTAAATATTCTGGGTAGCGGTATACTTCTTTTGGGATGTTTTTTTAATCCTGTGTGACCCCAGAAACACTAGCCGCTATTAGCCTCAGCTAACATAGATCCCAATGAAAGATCAAACCCCGTAATAACACATTGTTAGACAGCCCTTCAAAGGAAATATCAACTGATCGGTCCACACGGTTTCGTGGGAGAACCAACAGAAATAGCCCTAAAGCACCCGTCTATGTGAAACATACAAGGCTGGGTGCTTCACCGCATGGATTACAGGCGCCCGGACTAATTTGAAAGCAGAAAAACAGCAATGTCTAGTCTCACAAAACATGAATAATAATAATAAAATAAATTCCAAGTTGTGTCGGGGAAATCTTTGAAAGTCATGCTGTCTGAGAAGCGGAGTCCGGTAAGTGGCTTTGGCGAAAAGTCACTGTATAGGAAATGGTAATGACTTGCACTTTGGCAGCGCTTACCCTCATAACTCCTACTGGACTTGACATACATTTTGAAAATTAGTAAAAATACACAGTGACCTTTAAAGTATCCCTCATCCTAAAGCAGACGCCGCGCATCACAAATGACAGCCTATGCCCCAGAAAGTGCACCACCTTGTCTCTCTTTCTTCCTCTCTTTCCCAACCTGCCGCTGTTTTCTCTCTCCCTCTTCATCCCTCTTTCTCTCGGCCTCCCCCCTGGAAGGTAGGGCACTATGAATGGTATTGGGAACCATCCAGCGTGTTGCTCATTCACATCACAGACAGGCCATTATGGGTGTGCCGGCGAGGTATTGGCGATAATTCTCCTTCTCCATGAGTCCGGGAGGAGTAATGCATTCTGATTCAAGTATCCTCCTCTAATTGCAGAAATCAATGGCCAGGGCTTCTCGCCGCCCGCATCCCAAACGGCACCTGACGCCACATGATATAGGACCCGGGGAAAAGCAGTGCGTGTTGTGGAGAACAGGGTGCCATTTGGGGATTACAGTCTCCCCGCAGTACTTCTTAATGGAATTAGCTGGTTTGAGGAGCACCACACGGGAGGTGTACGGTACTATATTACACCGAGGTACCGGAACACTAAGCCTTCCCACAGTGAGGTAGAATTACAGTGAAATACATTTAAGTACTCGTTTAAAACCATACCGAGCCACTAACCGTTCCGCCACTAAAAATGTAACTCAATACATTCAGGTGCTGAAATGTGGCCCTCTACGCAACTGAAACGGGCTGATTTGGAAGACGGGAACATGTGATGGGCGGCTCCATGGCTCAGCGATGTCGGCGGTTGTGACTGAAGGCCACTCAGAACAGGAGCGACCGCCTGCTAACTGGTGCACATCTAATTGTCTTGGGGGAGATGCTGTGGATTGGGGGGGACGCAGTGTATTCTGAAAGCTTTTGAAATGTTTAGGATGAATAAACACCCTCTTTGATGTCATACAAGCAGGCCAGTTGAGAGCCAGTGGGCACCAATGCTGTATCCGTGGTAACTGCGTATGGGGACTTTTTTTAATTAATTTTTTTACTGTTTAGGTGACGTCCTTCAAATACATCAACATTATTTTTTGTTTACTGAAGTAGGGGTCGGACAAAATCACAAAAAACTCCTAACATCAAGGACCTCGAGTTGGTACATCCAGGACCTGGTTGAGTTGAGACCACTGTTAGTGTTTTGCGGTGGAGGTTGTCCATAATCTTACAAGCACCTGCAGTTCGAGTACCAAATATTGGGCCTCGATGGAACCCTTGTTAATTCCCTCATGTTGTTTTGAAAACTCAAACACCAAACACTTTTATAGCTGACATATATGTACTGCTAATTGGCAATCAACCTAATGTGATCTTTGCAGCTGCGTTTGGAATTGTGATTTAATTGCTTCAAAGTTACAGTCCTTTTCAATGTGTTGTTTACACTATTTTGTCCAACCCCTGTCCAGGATTCACCCCTTTTCAAACATCATCACTGTGACCTTTACACTCTCCCCCTTTCAACAATCATCACTGTGACCTTTAAACTCTGAACCGCATTCGACACTCAATCACTGACTTTTACTCTCTGACCCCCTTACAACACGCATCACTGTGACTTTTACACTCTGGTCAACTGGTCCTCGATACACACACAACGCCAGCATCAACAGGGAACAATGTATTTACATGTCCCTTTTAGGTAAATCTCCCCTTTACCTCAGCTCACTCCTCAACATCTGTGATTCCAACAGTAACCCCTGCCCTGCTACACACCTGACTCCGGTCACTCCTAAAACAAAAACCTATTTTGGCCCTGATTCTTTTCAGTTCCCACAGAGCAAAGTGTAATTTGATGCTTGTTAATTTAACACATAAAGTTTGTTTCTTTGCCTTTATATTTTTGTGTTAGTTATGTGGTTCTGAGTGCTGTGCTGCCCTCTTACCCTGTGTATACTGTTGTATTACTATTTTTGTGAGGGTAAATAGTAACACACACACACACACACACACACACACACACACAGAGTGTACTTACAGGCTGTAGGGTCAGAAGGAGTTCATTCAGAGGGTTAGTCAGGTTGGTTCCAAACACCATGAACCCAGAACTGATTCCGGCGGAGTGAAGAGCTTTGTCCAAACTGTACAACACAATACAACAGATTTCACAATTACAAACATGGCCTATTTCCGATTAGTTTAACAAACACAGAAAGTAAAAAAAAATATTACAATTTTCCTGTAACAACATTGATTTAACACTGGATCATGAAGCTATAATTAACTTCTTTCAGATATGACAGCACAAACGTTACTTCCTGGTTGCAGTAGAGTAACCACAGCTGATGTGTTACAGACATATGACTAAGTACTTAGGACGTTGGCTCTCTCTCCCATGGGGGCCTCTTCTTTCATACCTAAATATAGGAGTTATGTAATGTGTGGCACTAAATCACATTAAGTGACTCTGCATTCCTTACAGCAGGTTGGGGAGACAGTAGAGTTCTTACTTTGAGATGAACAGAGCAACAACAAACAGCAGAGCAACCAGGATGAAGAAGATCCCCATCAGAATCTGAGGGGGACAGAGAGTGGGCGAGAGACAGAGGGACGTGTGGAAAGAGAAAGGGAGAGAGAGGGTGGCGGGGAGGGGGCAGAAATAGAGAACAAAATATACATTTTATGTGGTTGAGAGTATCAGTCACACGGGCAGGGTTAGGCATTATGACCACGATGCACTGGGGGAGGTCACATGTTTGATCGGCGTCCAAACCGGGCATTCAGGCTTTAACCTGTGGGTCATGTGATTTGTCAGTGTGTGTGGCCATATGGTGTGGTCGGCCACATAATGAGCCCTGAGTGCTGTCTGTCCCTGCTGCCCGTGACGTGGGCAGTGTCCAGGTGGCAAGGTCCCCTCTGAGCTGTGTACGCGTGCGTGTTTGCTTTCATGCAACAAACAATAATTACAAACCTACTGTCACTTTTTGTTTTTGTTGAACACGGAGCAACAGAGCATCACCACAAAGACAACGTATCCAGTCAGAGTTACAATCACACTACATGAAAATACGTGAGAAGTAACCATTCGACTGATGAACTTCAATTGACCCAGTACGCACTTACATCAACTAGCCAGAAAGATTCGCTAACTTTTACAAGGGTGAAGGGACTGTCTAAATTATTTATCCAGGCAGTCAAACTTTGCTAGCAATGAACAAACAGGAACTTGCCTGTCTGACTGGGGCGCCCATAAATGCCAATTAATTTGATGGACACAAGGGATATGCTAACTGTCAATGACATTCCATAAGTCCAGTATAAAGGAGCTACATACTGTAGTAAAGTCAACTTTCTAGATAGCTAGTTCACCAATTAAATCAGAACCAATCCCTAATAAATGGAGGCAGCAGACGATGACTTTAATTTATAACCTGATACCAATTTTCTTTAGTACAAGAACAACATATGTCAGGCTCTAATATAAAAACAGATGTCATTGAATGTAGGCCTGCATTAAACACCACATGACGGCTACAGAATACTACCGTATTTGAAATAGAAACTGCAATATTTCAACTGGACAGGATTTCCTCCACTGTTTTTATTGGTATGGCACTTTCATGCTCAAATTGCCAAAATAACCTATTATTGTCTGAAACTCTGACTTAAATGGGTACAGTGTCAGTGGTCACTCTAACTGCCGGCCAGAGGTTGCAGAGTTATTTCACAATCTTAAAGTTTCCACTGAGGAGGTAAGGCATTTGATTTGAGGGTCAACTGGCAATAGGGTGACTTGAGAGGGGAAAGCAGTGGTCCAAACTGGGGCTTTGGGAGCCAAAGGCTGTGTGTGTGTGTGTGTATGAATTATCCTTTTCTATCAGCTGGCAGATGTCATCAGGTGAATGAGCTTGCCCTTACACATTGAATTCTGATTGAAAGATCAGTGTGGTGAAAAGCAGCATGGCTTAGCACTGTTGCCTAGTAAGCAGTTTTGTCATGATCCTCAACTCTCCAGAACTCACCAGGAACTCACAGGGCTGTGCATTCAGTTATGACAACATAGTGGAATAGAAAAAGGGGGGCATAATTTTTTGTCCTTCTCTCAGAGGCAATTGGCTAACATAAAGAACTGAAATCACAAGGACTTTCAGGAGATGCTGCAACCTAAATGTATGTGTACTCCAGAGCAAACAGCTCTTTTGAAGAGAGTTACCACGCACTAACGTATATTTTAGTTGACGGAGACATGATAGTTAAGAGTTTATTTCCAAGCTAGTTCTGAAACAAATGGTTAAAGTACATTGATCACTATCAGACTAAACAAACTCAGGCCAAAAAGACAGCAACTTTTCCATGAATCCAGATTGAGGGATTTCAGATTGCCAGCTTATTCCCTCTCGTGTCCAGGAAACGTTTGAAAAGGCATTTAGTAAAACTAGGGAATTTGGGGAAAGTTGGTGGAATTATGCTGGTTAGCAAAATTATGTGGAAAACCATACATTTTCACTCACCCTTGACCTACATTCAATATAAATGCTGAGGTTAGTCAAAAGGGGTACATTAATCTGTAACAATGAATTGGATTACTTTAGTATGTTGCTTATCTACATACAGTACATGACAGGCAAAGACAGATTTTGAAAACAATACTGTAGTCTGAAGAAACAATACTTAGAGCATGCTGGGTATTCGCCATAGGTGCGCAGTCACACAGAAATGAACATCAGTTAATGTGTTGGCTTCACTACACAGCAGTAAGTAAATAAGTACATTTGAAAATGCTAAATAGTTACGGGTCAATCAGACAGGAAAGACCTAGAGTGACTATTCCTTGCATTCTTGTCTCCTTATTTAAAACCCATCGGAGGAGAGAGGAAACCCATTCACTTCACCTCGCACGTGAGCTGTGGGCACGTTCTGTGACATAGCACTTGATGTGTGAGAAGAAAGGGAGAGAACCAGAGCTAGAGACAATCCTGGATCAGACACGTTCTGTTGGTCCAGGCGCCAGAGGATGTCGCCCTGTGTCTGGGAGGGACAAAAACCATCAAGAGAATCTGTTATCAAACCAATTTATATATGGCAATTGCTTCTTCCTGGGAGCAGTACAGGAGAAGTATATCTCACGGGCTTGTCAGACACACATACTGCAACGATAATATTGTAGTCATTGATTGCGCCTCCCTCAGTCGCGTCTTTCCTGTTGTTATCGACATAATACAGATAACTGATGGTCAGAAGTTAAACGGGCGCTAATTAGTGTTTTGTCTAAATTACACTTGAGGCTTGAAAACACACCGGAATTACTGAAGTAGGCAACTATTTCGCAGAACATGACTTTGCCATCCTCAAATCCTTAAATGGAAGGTGCGTGAACTGGAAGATGTTTTAATTAGATGGTCGTTTAACTGGAAGGTTAAAACCCAGCTCTTAGAGAATCAGTGGGACACAAACTCCGGTTGGTCTTCAACTCACACTGGTCTAAATCTTTGTCTTTTTTATTCACCAATGTACAGCGCCAAAATTAAAACGCCAAATGATAATTATAGCTGGGAGCGCTCGCCTCCTCTTGCCTCCTTGGGCAGACACGCATCAAAAAAACAAGACAAAGGCATAATTGCCGGGCAAAATGTTGTAATGAAATCCCACTTGTGGTTTACAAGTTTGTGATGAGGTGTAGACAGGTGGGACTCCCGTTGATGAAACCTGTTCATACCGGCCCAACAGTGAACAGAAGGCACTGTATTCATGGCGCTGTGTGACGTGCGTGACCTGAGAGAGCGTGGAAAACTGCATTCAGTGCGTCTTGCGTCGGAGGGGGAACCACCCAACCGGACTCAGTGTTCTGCTGGCTTTGTCTGCATTGGCCTTAAATCAACTGCTACTGTGATTAATGTAGCGGGTCTTTTTACATTAACATTAGAAAAACATCGAAACTGTGTGATTACTTAGACTTTATGTGCGTGTGTGCGTTCTGTTTGTGTGAGTTCGGTGTGTGTTTGCGTGTGTGTGAGTGCGCGTGTGCGTGCGCGTGTATTTGGCCGGCGCTCCCTTCATTCTCAACATGTATTGATTGGCCACTGTACCTTCAGGCTGTTGGGGAGAGACTTTTAAATTAAAGTTCTTAAATACCTAGTGTTGTACCTGTCAGACAGACGTGTGTGTGTGTGTGTGTGTGTGTGTGTGTGTGTGTGGGTGTGTATCCATTCCACAGTTTGGGAAGAGATGGGTGGGTGCCTCAGTCTGCACCCACCAGCCCCTGGTTCAAACAGCATTACACAATTTTGAGATGCTTTCCCCTGTTTGCTTCAATCCGCATCGGCTCAGTGATGGGTGGAGTCTCCACTTCCGGAGCCATTTGAACGGCACCATCGTGCCAGACGACCCGAATCAAGCTCGACTAGGAGAAATGATCTCAGATGTGATAATAACACAGGTGTTCTGCGACACGATCCACTCTATATCTGTCTGTCAGCCAGGGGATTGTACCGACGGGCTGTTATATAACAGCAAGGTTTGGCTAAGGCGCAGAGCAGTGGGGGAGTTGGTGTCTGTGTGCGCTACAGTATGGGTGTTTGTTCGGCTTACTGCAGGTGCTTTTTTTGCATTCATATCTTAAAAAACGAACCGCAGCACGAGGCCTCTGGCACGCCACAGAGCAGCAGGAGTAACGGCGGATGTGGCATCAAGCTTCACCGTGTACTGTACTATCTGTTCCACAGAGCAGCAGGTGTAACGCCGGATGTGGCATCAAGCTTCACCGTGTACTGTACTATCTGTTCCACAGAGCAGCAGGTGTAACGCCGGATGTGGCATCAAGCTTCACCGTGTACTGTACTATCTGTTCCACAGAGCAGCAGGTGTAACGCCGGATGTGGCATCAAGCTTCACCGTGTACTGTACTATCTGTTCCACAGAGCAGCAGGTGTAACGCCGGATGTGGCATCAAGCTTCACCGTGTACTGTACTATCTGTTCCACAGAGCAGCAGGTGTAACGCCGGATGTGGCATCAAGCTTCACCGTGTACTGTACTATCTGTTCCACAGAGCAGGAGGAGTAACGCCGGATGTGGCATCAAGCTTCACCGTGTACTGTACTATCTGTTCCACAGAGCAGCAAGAGTAACGCCGGATGTGGCATCAAGCTTCACTCTGTACTGTACTATCTGTTCCACAGAGCAGCAGGAGTAACGCCGGATGTGGCATCAAGCTTCACCGTGTACTGTACTATCTGTTCCACAGAGCAGCAGGAGTAACGCCGGATGTGGCATCAAGCTTCACCGTGTACTGTACTATCTGTTCCACAGAGCAGCAGGTGTAACGCCGGATGTGGCATCAAGCTTCACCGTGTACTGTACTATCTGTTCCACAGAGCAGCAGGAGTAACGCCGGATGTGGCATCAAGCTTCACCGTGTACTGTACTATCTGTTCCACAGAGCAGCAGGTGTAACGCCGGATGTGGCATCAAGCTTCACCGTGTACTGTACTATCTGTTCCACAGAGCAGCAGGTGTAACGCCGGATGTGGCATCAAGCTTCACCGTGTACTGTACTATCTGTTCCACAGAGCAGCAAGAGTAACGCCGGATGTGGCATCAAGCTTCACTCTGTACTGTACTATCTGTTCCACAGAGCAGCAGGAGTAACGCCGGATGTGGCATCAAGCTTCACCGTGTACTGTACTATCTGTTCCACAGAGCAGCAGGAGTAACGCCGGATGTGGCATCAAGCTTCACTCTGTACTGTACTATCTGTTCCACAGCGGCCTCTGACTCTTCCCAGTCGCTGTGCTCATGTCTACACGTTCCTCACCACTGTCAGATCACACAGCGTCAAAGGAATGTTACTGTAAAATAATGAGGTTTTCTTATTTGGGTTCCTCAAGGTTTTGACAAACAGTGACTGTTATTTGGGTCTGGCCCAAAGAGGACGTTTGTGTTGCCAAACAGTGTGGGCCTGAATGCTAAATTCCGTGCCATGGAATCAGTGCCATCAGTGTTTGGACTGGGTCTGTATACAATACCAGCCCTTGAATGAGTAGGTGTCCACATTTTTGACTGTAATCAAGCATGGACTGGGGCCATCTATTAAACAGTAATGATCACCACAACAGAAACGGCAGACAGCCATGGGCAAGGAGAGGTAACTACCCTCTAATGATTGACTGACAGACAGACAGCAGCTTGGGGCAAGGAGAGGTAACTCCCCTCTAATGATTGACTGACAGACAGAAAGGCAGAAACGGACAAACAAACAAACGGAGAAAGACAGACAAACAAACAGAAGAGACCAACAGAGAGACCAATAAACATTTCCCTTCTTGCTATAGTATCAGGAAGGGACAAGCTAACAGAGACGCTACAATAAGGTACCACCTAGGTTCAAGAGGGGAGGAGCAAAGTGTCAACCACGGAAACAGAGACAGAGCGTGGGCACATGCAGGCGGGCCGACCTGAGTGGGTGTGAAGATAAATGATACTGTGTCCAGAAGTAAAGTTTCCCCGAGGAGTTCAGAAGAGCAGGCGTAAACGTCTTGGAGGGCATGTCAGGGTATAGTTGAAAAGGTGGTGGCCACACAAACATTACAACTTACACGTTGATGGTAAAAATCAGAGAGCAGAACGGACGAATGAGAAACGCAAATGATGAACAAAAGACTTAAATAAGGCATATGGTGATTAACGTTTCTTGAAATATACAGTGTATCAGTGTGCATATTTTAAATATTGACCAAATGAAAAGTCATTCTAAATACTGTTTTACAACCAAGTTGCATGGTTACCTGCTATGCCGTGGACAGCTGATGAACGGAGAGTAAATATTTTTTTAATTAGTCCCGCTAAAGACCTGCCTAAAATCGGATGTTTAGTGTCTAAATGGGGCCTTCTTTAATAATAATGGTTAAAGCATCTGACCAGCCACTGAAAGGTTGCTTGACTGAATCTCTGAGCAGTCAAGGTGAGGAATCGGTCAATCTGTTTTGAAAAAGGTAGTTCAGCCTAGTTGCTCCCTGGGCGCCTGCTGGAGCTTCCTTCTGCATTCATTATGAAGTCTTTGGGCTAAAAGCAGAAGTAATATTCTCGTTGAACAATGCGTGTAACCCTGTAATCCCATTCTCCAACATATCGGTTTTCCTGCAGCCTCTATGCAGTCAAAATGCTGTCAATCAGTATCTATGCGCTACCAGTTCGAGCCAGTTCCAACTGGTGAAAGAGAAAGGGTCTGCCTTTCTTATTGGATGTTACCGGTGGATTCCTTTGCCTGATCCACCATAGTGGATAGTTCTTAAATAAGACGTTTACCGCGATAGCGGTACGAAGTGTTTCCATTCATGAATTTGGACGATGCTAATAACACTAGTTAAAGACTGGGACAGAGCTGAATAATGGATTCTTTGAAAAAATTACTCAATGGGCCTTCTGGAAAGTAAACTTTGAGAAAAATATTAATTTTGGATGACCTATCCCTTTAAACACAGAGTTCTTAAATAACCTGAGTTGTTTTTTGTTTAAACAGGATAGTATTAGTTTATTCTACCACAGTTGTGGTGTCATTTGTTTGGGACCTGTTCTTGTCTTACTCTCTCTCATCTGACCTATCCGCAAAAGCTAGTCAATTAAGATATTTCATGCATGGAAGCTTTCCAACGTGAGGAGGAACAATGGCAGAGAAAATAATGAAACGATTAAGAAACATAAAATGAAGCAGAAAGTCATACTGGTCAGGCAATTTTTTTTCTAAAATAGAAATGAAAACAAAGAATAAATATGTAAATATGGAGAACAATTTTACTTCTCTTTTAAGTCATCATTTACTTTCTCCTAAAAGCACTTCCAGCGGAACGTTATAATTATTATTATTATTATTTAGTTTTAATTAGAATTGGGCTAAATTGTTTCATAGGATGTGAATAATTGCTTCATAGCATTTTTAGGAAGGGTGATACCATATAGGGAATGTCTGGCCACTTTAAATATCTTATATGGTAAATATATAGCGTGTGATTAGCCCCAAGCTAACATTAGGAACTACTCAGCCACAAATTAGTAAATTGTGCCTCGTCAAAGTCTCTCCATTCTCATCAGTGAGGCAGATGACAGTAAATACAAATTAAGATGTTTAAAAATGTATATATATATATATATATATATATATATAAAAAAAATGACATAGATCAAGATTCATCGATCAGACTTAATTCACAAGGGACACTGAAGCAACACAGCAGCCTGCCGGTCATTTAATAAAGTGAAAGACACATAAGACAGGCAGAATGACAATCCAACAGATGTACCAACAAGACAATAAAACAGACCAATAGAATGAGAGAACAACAGGAAGACGGTAAAGACAGTCAGAAAGGTTGGAGAACCACACAGCTGTCATGGAAACACAAAGCCACACACTCATGAACATATACAGAATAGGTGTACGAGAGAAACACAATATCTACTGTGTGTTCTGGCAGAAGACAACAACAAAACAGACCCACAGACGAGACCCCACAGATGAGACCCACAGACGAGACAAACAGACGAGACCCACAAACAGACAGGAATACAGACTAAACAAACAGACAGGCAGAAGACAACCAGGCAGACAAGCAGAAAGACAGACAAGATAGACATACATGGAGAGATAAACAGGAAACCACCAAAACCCGTGGCATCTGTTAGGTGAAACACAAACAAGAGACCACAGAAATACCGGCATCAGTGTTCTGGAGCTCCCTGTTGCTTTGCTTATCATTCCTGGGCCGAGCCTGAGCATACAGTTAATATATCTACCATCTCATTAGTGTGTAGTAGTGAGTCTGGGGAGTGTCATTAGCGCTCCCCCCCTGGTTTAAGACACACTGTTCCAGACGGTATCCGGCTGGTTTAACGTTTCATTAGAGCCTGTGAATGTTCAGCAGACCTGTGGTGCTGTAGATAGGCAACCAGTGAATGCTGGGGAGGATTCTATTCTGACACGTTAAACCACAAAGAGACGGTGAGGTTGGAACACGGGAATGACAATGATTAAAGAATAAAATGAATGACTATAGAATTTATCCTGTCATTAGGGGCTTCAGCACAGTGGTGTTTTCATAACGACTGTAGGGAGGTAAACTGGAAGATGATGAATGGTGATCCTGACACAATTTACACTGCACATTACATTTACAAAAGCAGTCATTTAACAGATGCTTCCTATAAAGTTGTGTGACGCATACTTTTTTTAGACTTTTATCTAATGCACAAACCTTGAAGTGCAACCTATTGTCTACCAACCGAGCCACACAATCCCTAAAGACAAACTGAGAAAGAGAAACTTAAGAGACAGAGCCCCGAAACAAGCAGAGCCCTGAAACAAGCAGAGCCGTGAGGGAGACAGAGCCCTGAAACAGACAGAGCCGAGAGGGAGACAGAGTCCTGAAACAGACAGAGCCGAGAGGGAGACAGAGCCCTGAAACAGACAGAGCCGAGAGGGAGACAGAGCCCTGAAACAGACAGAGCCGAGAGGGAGACAGAGCCCTGAAACAGACAGAGCCGAGAGGGAGACAGAGCCCTGAAACAGACAGAGCCGAGAGGGAGACAGAGCCCTGAAACAGACAGAGCCGAGAGGGAGACAGAGCCCTGAAACAGACAGAGCCGAGAGGGAGACAGAGCCCTGAAACAGACAGAGCCGAGAGGGAGACAGAGCCCTGAAACAGACAGAGCCGAGAGGTAGACAGAGCACTGAAACAAACAGAGCTGTGAGGAAGACAGAGCCCTGAGAGACAGAGCCCTGACCTGAACCCTGAGAAACAGGTTGGGAAGGCATTATATCTTAATATATTATATAATTCTGATTCTCTGTTGTACTCCATGCTGTCCTAAAGAGGACCTAAAATGAACAACCAGCAAATGTGGGTAGATTTTGGCATTGGTGGGTGTTCATTTTACCAGCAGCACTGGCAGGTGGTCACACAGGGCTCTACACACGTGTTTTATTTGCATTTTTGGGACATAAAAACATTCAGGAAGTCAATTAGGAGGATAGGCAAGGTGTGATTTATAGCACAGGAAAATGTATTGTATGAATCTGAGTTTAATAGCTGCACTACGAATAAATTATATTTGAACCACGCGCAGAAATGTCAGAAACAATATGCACACTGCAGCGTTACGGAGTGGACCGTCCAAAGGCTGATTCTCAGTGCAAGACAAAATGCACCCGACAGCCTTCTTAAGTGACTGTTCCCTGGTATTTACAGTGATTTGTCTGGCGGTTTTTCCATGTTAGGTTGAGTTTAAACTGCAACTGCAAGCAAACGCGTCAAACACAAGCTGGCGAGTAGCAGCGGTAGGAATTCCCTCACGGACAAGTGCAGGTGCTGCTGTCTCCGTTACCACTGGTTTTTTGGCTGGCAAAAATCTGATTAGCTGGCAGATTCAGCATCTGCATGCCACAGGCTGGTGGAACCAAAAGGTTTGTTTGAAACAGGGAAATGACACCTGGGTGCAGCGGAGGCAAAACCCAAGAAAATCCACTCAACCTACCTATCCTCATCTCTGCCTGACAGTTAACCCCGGCTTAATGGAGACAATCTGTTGAAAGTGTATGGCGCTTCATTCATTTATTCTTTTCCTGCGACAGGTGATCAGAGATTATATGCGTTTCATTGTTTTTCTAATCAGCGATTGCAGGGCTAAAGGGCACAGGACTTCACTGCACTGTGTTGTGCGATACGACCTAGGTTAGATGACCATGCAACCATCATCACTAACCCTCTGTGACCCCAGGGGACAGCACCGCCGGGTGGGGATGACCCGTAGAGAGGCTAGAGGCCACCCTGCAAGGCGACCGGCGTTACCACACGCCAGCCGATTTCTCACACAGACGGACACCTTTGATCAGTTTCCAGACTGTGTCTTATGCTCAAAAGCACTTAATGCACGAAGTATCAATGTCTGCTGACTAATTCGGTTGGCCTGGTTTGGTGTAAATTAGTGTTGTTGAACGAGGAGATTGAAGAGATTGATAACAGGCTGGGATCGTTGCAGATGCAACACGACGTTCAATTTTTCCATCCGTTTGAAGCAGAAATTCACTACTGATGATATACTGGAATGGCATTCTAATTCTATGGTATCAAAGGTGTTCAATAAACATTTGTGAGAGTGAAAATAAAGAAATAATATTGCCATGTTTTCACTAAAGGACACTGCCTGGTTAAAGTAAAGCACACAGAATACGATGCATGGAGTTTTGCTTCTGAGTCCTTGAGTTGTTGTTTTAACAACTGTTAACTAGTTTTTTGATTTATTGAAAAATAAAGCTGAATTCTTGTTTCTTCAAAGTGAAAATTTGTTTCTTCAAAGTCACCATAATATTTATCAAATTCAGTTGTTTGAAACAATTAATCTGTGTGTTTTGTGTATGGGATTAATTTGAGGTAGAAGATTACAGTGTAAATCACTGACATGAAATAGATGATGTGCCCATCAAAAGGCGCTTAAATATTTACTACTCTGCAATCAAGAAAAATAAAACTATCAGAATAATAACCATTTGGTACATTTTAAGTATTTAAAGGAAGTGGATTGGATATTTATTTGGATGTAGTTCACACTGATTGCTGCTTGTGCTTTGTTCCTAGAGTACAACCTTGCTAATCCTTCTCTCTGATGCTCGAGATCCAGGCCCGTATTCACAAAGCGTCTTGGAGAAGAAGGGGTGACCTACAATCCGCTCAGCCTTTCAGACCTTGTGGGACCTGATCAGAAGCGGCGTGGTGTCTAGGGGGCTACTGAAGCATCTGAGATGCTGGAGGGATAATGCTTTGGCTCAGGCCTCCATGCGTCTCTTACCTGTGTTAGACAGCTGGCCTTATGAACAGTCTTTCATCAGCCCCGACTGTGACTAGCACTAGATACATGTCTGAGTAAGCCCATACAACAGGTGTTGTGTGTGTGTGTGTGTGTGTGTGTTAATGTACTGATGAGCAAATCACCTTCTGCCAGTCCTCACTTAGACAAAAGGGGATATTTCAGACATATTTTACACCAGATTTACGTTTAGGAGTCAGGGATAGGTTGTGGGATTGGGGAAAATAGGATTTGTATTGGGAATACATTTCTTGTCCAGGAACACGCACATGGGTGTGTGTGTGTGTGTGTTGGCGCACGTGTGTCGTTCCATTAAGGATTGTGTGAAGAGACATGAAAGTGTGTATGGAATATTGATTTTTGTCTCTCCAATATCTCTATAATCTCCAATGTAACATGTAACACTGAACAGGCGAAACAGGCACAGTAGAAAAAGCTCAATCCATTACATTTTTAGAGTTAACATTAAACAGAAATAAACTGACAGACGGACTTCAGGTTGAATGGGAAACTGTGTGTATGTGCGTCTGTGTCTCACCCAGCTATATCATGAGGAAAACATTGTCCCCAAACATGAGTTAAATCAGAACAATCTGACTAATGGGGACTTCCTATCCCATTCACATTTCAAAATTGGTTTAAGTGTTAGGATTAGGGCAAGATTTCAGTTAGTGTAACGAGGACACGCCCTCGCCCCCTGTCATGTCTTGTTATTGCACGCACCTGGTGTCCATTCCCTCATTAGGTTGCCTGTATTAGTTCCCTTGTTTCTGGGCGTCTTTGTGTGGTATGGTTTATGTTTTGGTGTTGTAAATATAGTGCACGAATTATGGAACTAATTATTTTGCACTTGTACGCCTTTTTCCCTGGTATGTGCTACTTTCTTTTAATAAGAAAATATATATTACAGACCTCGCTGCGTTTGGCTGCTCGCTGCGTTTGGCACACGACAATGGCACCCCTTGACAGTTAGGGTAAGGTTTAGGATTAGAAAAAATAGCTTTTCTTTTAGCCCATTCAAATCCCAATATAAACATGTTAGCCTGTGTTTGTTTGTACCCTCACATTCACGGGTTTGGCATAGCCAGAGAAAGATGTGCAGGCTGAACTCTGTCTGAACACACATAGATAGTAGGGTTGGGTACCGAACTGTACGTTTAAGGAGGCCGACGAAATCACGTCGGTACTACCAAGTACCGACAAATTTCGGTACCTGAGAGCGCATCTGGGTGAGACAGTAGACAGAAAGAGAGAGCCAGAATATAAAAGCCAGATGCCTCACCTCTGCAGCTTCAACACCAACAGAGTCAGGGCAATGAAGAGCCAAAAGCGGTCCGAAGTACGGTTACACTTCTCAAAACCTGACCCAGACAACGCTTGCTGCAATATTTGTGATGTGAAATGCAAATGCAAAGCTTGCCATGGCAACACGTCTTACCTGAGGAAACACCTGGTCAAACACAAATATTTCTAGAAGCTGAAGCGTGAAACGTATTTGATGGCATGAAAGCCAAGTCGCCCACAGCAGCCGCAGCTAACGTTAGCACTACAAAAGTAACGAAAAAAAGATACCGTTGGGTACCAGAATTCCAAACCTAATGGACAGATATACTGTATGCTGATCCCTGTCTGAACACACATAGACAGATATACTGTATGCTGATCCCTGTCTGAACACACATAGACAGATATACTGTATGCTGATCCCTGTCTGAACACACAGACAGATATACTGTATGCTGATCCCTGTCTGAACACACAGACAGATATACTGTATGCTGATCCCTGTCTGAACACACAGACAGATATACTGTATGCTGATCCCTGTCTGAACACACAGACAGATATACTGTATGCTGATCCCTGTCTGAACACATAGACAGATATACTGTATGCTGATCCCTGTCTGAACACATAGACAGATATACTGTATGCTGATCCCTGTCTGAACACACAAACAGATACACTGTATGCTGATCCCTGTCTGAACACATAGACAGATATACTGTATTCTGATCCTTCTTGAAATATACATTAAATATGAAGATAGTTTAAATGTTCATGTTTAACGTTGAAATGTTTGCGTAGGTCTGTGTAGATAAGCGCATGCACCTCCCAGCGTGTATAAGTCAATGTGTATGTTTGTGCGTCTGTCTACACACATACCTGTGTAGGCAGGTGTCCCTGTGTGTCAGTGTGCGTGTGCGTGTGTGAGCATGAGTGTGTGTGTGTGTGCGCACGTGTCTCACCTTGAGCGGTCTGAGAGCAGAGCCAACCTTGGTGCAACAGTGACTCTCTGCTATCTCCAGATGTCTGCCACGTCTCTGGAGCACCTACCAAGACCACCAGACCAACACAGACAGGGAAGAGTTGAACACGGAAAGACAGGGAAGAGTTGAACACGGAAAGACAGGGAAGAGTTGAACACGGAAAGACAGGGAAGAGTTGAACACGGAAAGACAGGGAAGAGTTGAACACGGAAAGACAGGGAAGAGTTGAACACGGAAAGACAGGGAAGAGTTGAACACGGAAAGACAGGGAAGAGTTGAACACGGAAAGACAGGGAAGAGTTGAACACGGAAGACAGGGAAGAGTTGAACACGGAAGACAGGGAAGAGTTGAACACGGAAGACAGGGAAGAGTTGAACACGGAAGACAGGGAAGAGTTGAACACGGAAGACAGGGAAGAGTTGAACACGGAAAGACAGGGAAGAGTTGAACACGGAAGACAGGGAAGAGTTGAACACGGAAGACAGGGAAGAGTGTTGCAGCTACAAAAGCTTTCTTGTGGAAGGGGAGCAAGCACAGTTGACTGAAATAAAAGTGCATTCATTACAAGGGCATTCATTGTAAGTGTGGTGTAAAAGGTTCAAAAAGTATTAAATGAAGCACTAATACCTTTACTGTGTTTTTGAGAAATATATCTATATGTTTTTAACCTAGGTATAAATCTAGCTCAATTAAAGGTTGGATTTCTTTCATATTTTGAAGCTGCTGAACAATAAAATGTGTATGGTGTTTCTTTCTCTTATTTCTTAAGGGGAGCAGCAGATGTAGAGGGCACAGTGGCTTTTTACCTATTTCACTTTGAAAAGCCTGTGGTTTTTCATCTTTATTGAGCATGTCAATCATTTGGGTCATGTGTATGTACACACATTTACATACGTACACACACATAAACATACATACAGTGGGTATAAAAGGTCTACACACCCCTGTGAAAATGCCTGGTTTTTGTGATGTAAAAGAATGAGACAAAGATAAATCATGTCAGACCTATTTCACATTTAATGTGACCTGTAATGTGAAAAATTCTATTGAAAAACAAACTGAAATCTTCGAGGGGGAGAAAAGTAAAAATAAAAACCTTACAATAACCTGGTTGCATAAGTGTGCACACCCTCTTATAACTGGGGCTCTGTTCAGAATTAACCAATCACATTAAACTCATGTTAAATAGAAGTGATTACACACCTGCCATCATTTAAAGCAGTGGCTCCCAACCTTTTTCAGTTACTGTATCCCCAAAAAGAATTTGCACAGCTTGGAGTACCCCTGAAGTACCCCCTCATGTTCATTTCACTAGTAAGTCTACGGTGTCATGAGTGTTTTCAAGTACCCCCTGTGGAAAGGCCAAGTACCCCCAGGGGTCCTAGTACCCCTGGTTGGGAACCACTGATTTAAAGTAACTCTGATTAATCACAAATAAAGTTCAGCTGTTCTGGTCCGCAGAGAGCTTCCAAAGGATCAGATGGATCTTATTGTTGAAAGACATCAGTCAGGAGAAGGGTACAAAATAATTTCCAAAGCATTAGATATACCATGGAACACAGTGAAGACAGTCATCATCAAGTGGAGAAAATATGGCACAACAGAGACATTACCAAGAACTGGACGTCCCTCCAAAATTGATGAAAAGACGAGAAGAAAACTGGTTAGTAAGGCATCCAAGAGGCCTACAGCAACATTAAAGGAACTGCAGGAATTTCTGGCAAGTACTGGCTGTGTGCTACATGTGACAACAATCTCCCGTGTTCTTCATATGAATGGGCTATGAGGTAGGGTGGCAAGACGGAAGCCTTTCCTTACAAAGAAAAACATCCAAGCCAACTGGAGTTTGCAAAAACAAACATCAAGTCCCCCAAAAGCATGTGGAAAAAACAGATTTTGAAGGCTTTTGCAACGAAGAGTGGGCAAATATTGCCACGTCAAGATGTGCCATGCAAATAGAATTCCTACCCAAAAAGACTGAGTACTGTAATATATTCAAAAGGTGCTTCAACAAAATATTAGTTTAAGGGTGTGCACACTTATGCAACCAGGTTATTGTGAGTTTTTAATTAAAAAATGTTCCCCCTCAAAGATGTGTTAGTTTTTCAATTGAATTGTTCACGTTATAGGTCACATTAAATGTGGAAAAAGTTCTGGTCTCTCAATTTTAACTCTTCTGTTCCTTACTCAAAACAATCCTTTTTGACTTTCTCGGAAATGAAAGAAAAAGGTGCAGTGGTCTCTTAATATTTTCCGGAGCTGTATGTATGTATGTATGTCTGTCTGTATGTACACACAGTTGTGTTCATAAGTTTGCATACCCTGACAGAAATTGTGAGATTTTGGCAGTGATTTTGAAAATATGATTGATCATGCAAAAATTATTTAAGGATAGTGATCATATGAAGCCATTTATTATCACATACTTGTTTGGAGCCTTTTTAAATCATAATGATAACAGGAATCACCCAAATTGCCCTGATCAAAAGTTTACTTACCCTTGAATGTCTTGCCTTGTTACAGACACACAAGGTGACACACATAAGATAAAATGGCCATTAAAGGTTAATTTCCCACACCTGTGGGTTTTAAATTACAATCATTGTCTGTGTATAAATAGTCAATGAGTTTATTAGCTCATACGTGGATGCACCGAGCAGGCTAGATACAGACCCATGGGGAGCAGAAAAAAACTGTCAAAAGACCTGCGTAACAAGGTAATGGAACTTAATAAAGATGGAAAAAGATAAAAAAAGATATCCAAAACCTTGCAAATGCCAGTCAGTACTGTTCAATCACTTATTAAGAAGTGGAAACTTCAGGGATCTCTTTATACCAAGCCAAGGTCATGTAGACCAAGAAAGATTTCAGCCAAAACTGCCAGAAGAAATGTTCGGGATACAAAGAAAAATCCACAGGAGAAATACAGACTGCTCTGGAAAAAGACAGTGTGGTTGTTTCAAGGAGCACAATATGACGATACTTGAACAAAAATGTGCTGCATGGTTGAGGTGCCAGAAAGAAGCCGTTACTGTGCCAATGCCACAAAAAAGCCTGGTTACAATATGCCCAACAACACATTGACACACATCACAGCTTCTGGCACACTGTCATTTGGATTGATGAGACCAAAATAGTCAAAACCAAAAGCGATATGTTTGGAGAGGGGTCAACAAGGCCTATAGTGAACAGAATACCATCCCCACTGTGAATCATGGAGGTGGCTCACTGATGTTTTGGGGGTGTGTGAGCTCTAAAGGCCCGGGGAATCTTGTGAAAATGTATGGCAAGGTGAATGCAGCATGTATCAGATATCAGATATCAGAAAATACTGGCAGACAATTTTCATTCTTCTGCACGAAAGCTGTGCATGGGACGCTCTTGGACCTTCCAGCACAACAATGACCCTAAGCACAAGGCCAAGTTGACCCTCCAGTGGTTACAGCAGAAAAAGGTGAAGGTTCTGGAGTGGCCATCACAGTCTCTTGACCTTAATATCATCGAGCCACTCTGGGGAGATCTCAAACGTGCGGTTCATGCAAGACGACCAAAGACTTTGCATGACCTGGAGGTATTTGCCAAGAGGAATGGGCAGCTATACCATCTGCAATAATTTGGGGCTACAGACAACTATTACAAAAGACTTCACGCTGTCATTAAAGCTAAAGGGGGCAATACACAGTATTAAGAACTAAGGGTATGCAGACTTTTGAACAGGGGTCATACATTTCTTTTTGCCATGTTTTGTTTTATGACTGTGCCATTCTGTTATAACCTACAGTTGAATATGAATCCCAAAAGAAATGTGTTTTGCATATAATACCAATTCTCCAAGGGTATGCAAACGTTTGCGCACAACTGTATGCATGTATGTATATATGTTTGTATGAAAACTAATCACCTGCAGCTTGACCTCAAACTCCTGGAGGTTACGACGGTCCCGTGACGACAGAGGACGCCCATCCTCACACTGGAGACGAACAAACACACAAACAAGCAAGCGAGAGGAAGCATGAGAGAATTGGCAGGTGTTTGGACAGCCTGACACAGGAGGGTGCGTTGAGGGTTGGGGCATGTCCCCCTTCCTGGTAGTCACTGTATTCTAATAAACAAGCAGAGGAAATGATGTACAGAAACTTCCACAGGCTTTACAGCCAGAGGTCACAACAAATTGCAGCATACCCACATATATTTATTAAAACCTTGATTTCTGTGCAGTAAATCACAACCATATACGGTCTTGCTTTCAGCTTTGGAAACAACCAAGACCCACCTTGGCTTTGAGCTTTTCGATCTGGTGTTCAACCTCCTCAATGTCCTCTGTGTTTTCCAGGCGTTCATAAACCACACTGCGAGTGCCTTTAATCAGGTTCAGGGGAAGCACTGACATGCCATACGCCTGTGGAGACAGAAGAAACAGGAGAGACGTTCCCATCACATATCGCCGCTTCAACGGCAGCACTGACATGTAGCACGGCTGTGACCACGTTAAGAACGAAGACAGACGCTAAACAGAGGGATGAAGAGGCCGGTTACTTCCGATGCAGCCTGCTTGTCTAGAGCACAGACCCCACGGGCTCTTAAAACACACGGCTTCCATCATCTTCTGCTACAGATGATAGACAGTACATGAGAGTTGAACATACACGCATGTGAGCACGCGCACATGGGCAGGCACCGAGCACACACACGGCGTGCACACGCGCACGGAAAAATTGCTTTACGGCCTATAGTCCTACAACCCAGTGTTATTTTTGTGTTTGTGTGTTTTTTAAAAGCCTTTAAATGGTACAATTTGCGACAGTGCCGAACCCGGGCATGTGTGTGAATCCACAGCCAGCAACCATTTTGTGTGAATAGAAATGACATGTTGGCTTATTCCGCTCTCTCTCTCTCTCTCTCTCTCTCTCTCTCTCTGTGTCTGTCTATCTCGCTCTCTTTTTGTTTCCGTCTCTATTCTAAGTCTCCCCCCAGCTGTAATTTACAGCCTTACAGTGCCCCTCTGTGGCCATGCGGAGAAGAACGGGAAGGTTTCTTGCATTCACCCGAGGAAAAATGATCAGAGCAAATAAATAAAGAAATAGAAAGAAAAAGGACACTGAGGACAGAAAATGCCCTTTGAGGCAAGAGCTTTGAAAGAACATAACCAATCAGCTGTTATTTGAATAAGGTCTGTTGAAACATCAATACTCGATTTTGCAGCAGGAAAAAAAAAGAAAAGAAACACAGAGAGGGAAGGAGAGGAAAATGGAGAGCCAATATTGGGGGGGTGCTCTGTGGTACATGGGAGTCAGGGTGACGTGGGGGGAGGGGTGCCTGGCAGGCACAACACAGGATGTTTGAACTTTAATTAAAAATCTTAGGCAAAATGCAAGGCTCCCCAATACCCTGCAAGGTGCTGTGGTCAATCAATACACGTTGAGAATGAAGGGGGCCCGGCCCAATACACACGCACACCCGCACGCACGCACCCACGTACACAAAAAAATTCAACTCTTGCTTACTGTATGTTAACACAAACCTGGGAAGCTGGCATTTTACCAGCTATTTCATAATAAAAGCATGGAGGGATCAGACCCTGTAACCCCGCCAAGAAGCTGGACCTCCTCCTCTCTTGTTTTGTATTCCAACAAAGAAAAATATTTGATTTGGTTCTAAAAACAACTCCAACTGTCTTGTGAGTGCTGGGCAGTCTTAGCGAGAGAGACCGGAGGAGCACCAGGGGACGAAGCTAAGTTGTGGACGGACCTATTATTAGTCCTAGATTCTGCAGTGGATGGATCTCTGCTTGGGGCCGCGTCGCACCTCCTGCAATGAATCACGGGGCCTCTTAAGGCTGGAGCATGTCCCGAATACCAAGCAGCTCGCTCATAAAAGAAGAACCTGTCCCCTGTTCACTTCCCTGGGAGAGAAGAAGCGCTGCTTGTGTTTGTGTGTTTGCGTGTGTGTGTTTGCGTGTGTGTGCGCGGACGTGCGTGCATGCGTGCGTGCACGAGCGAAGAAGAATCGCTTCCCTTCCTCTACGAAGTGCCGCCGCGAGAAATACAAACCAGGGCGACCAACTGAACAGGTGTCTTTGCTGTTCTGTTCTCCGTATAGTTTAGCGTGAGTCATAAACACAAGCAAAAACCCATTGGAAAGATTCCTTGCTAGACATGACGAATAGCGGCGGAATATACTGAGTGCTTCAGCTCTGAAGTGTATGTGGAGAATGTGGAGTTATTGGGCAGAATCTTAAAGAGTGCTATTTGAAGGAGGGCTGGCTACTGAGGAGGCCACGAACCCCGAGCACAAAACTCCTCTTTGTCCCTCGCTCTGTTCTCTGTTAGGGGAGGAGACCGGAGCACTCTCCCAGATTCCCACTTTGATAAGGGAGCTCCAAGTGAATCGCAGACATTTGCTGAAAACATTACTACTTAGTGTTATGAGTCTCGTACTGTTATCGCAATGCATTACCATAAATGGATTGTCCAGCATGAATGGAGCGTCCAGCATTTCCAAAGGCCAGAGTTCATTTCCACCTATTTACTGGACGGTTAGTAAATAAAGTTCACGTCGGTTAGAAATTATTAAATAAGATTCACCAAATATCCCGTCTTGATTTGAAACGGCTGGATCAGGTGTGAACTACTTTGCCCCAAGGTACATAGTTGATTACAGCTAAGCCTGCCATGGCGACTGACTGCCGGTGTCCGAAAAGGAAAACAACACGGCCAGTACAGCAGAGTGCTCCACATCGGAAACGTCCTTCTGTGATTTTGTTTAAATGATAGCCTTTTTTTTCTCTTCAGGGAAATCAAAATGGCAAGCGACGCTAGGCAGGAGCGTCTGTAACTTTCAGACAAAAAGACACTGAAGAGAGTTTGAAATATAGATTAGGTTTTAAGGGACTAACTGCTTCTCTCGCTGTCTCAGATGGCACGCTATCCCATACATTGTGCACTTGCTACATTATCCCAGAGCCCCATGGAGGCCTGATCAAAAGTAGTGCGCCACAAAGGGAATATGGCGCCATTTGATCCACACCCTTCCTCCCCGATTCACCCAGAGGCCCCGATCCATCCCAGGTCAATTTACTGGGGGCTGATTAGATCTAAGGAAATGAATCTCTTCACCTGTTCATTCGGCATCAGCATCCGAACGCTGGGAGATTTAAGAGCGAGGGAAGGCAAGGGGGCGGGAGGGGCGGCGGAGGGCTTTTAAATCAAGCCATGGAGGATGATCAGTGATTATATGACGCATGAATTGTGGACGCATCCAGGTGTATGGTGTCCATTTTCTGAAACCATTAGCGTCGAACCTCACCCCTCAGCGGAGGGAGAAAGTCCCCCTGGTTGGTGATTGAGGCGATTTATGTCTCAAGTTTCAACCCCTCAAACTGAGCACAGAATGGACCCCACTAAAACTGGAGTATAACAGTTTGTCACCCGCGGCAATGCAGTCCAATTTAGCCTGAAGCTAGAAGCATTTTAGCCACCAGACTGGCATACTAGCTGCCTAAATATGAATGATTTCATAAAGAATTGGCAACAGATCTCATAATCTCAAATATGGAATTAAAGATGGCCACTCATAGCGCGTCGGTTTGTGCTTGACAAATTGCTTATAAGATCTTGTTCATTTTATTCATTAAGGCCTGCAACAATAAATTAAGTAATTATTTATGGGTGTGCATTAATGCATAAATCCTATTTACACAAAAAATATATATATAAAAAAAATAAGAGATTTTTACAAGAAAGCAGGTTAAATGCTAGAAATATTCTAATTATCAGAGGGGTCTTAATATTTTGGGAGGATCTAGCCTTAATCTCACACGACTTGAATACATTAGATTAACGTTGGTCTTTAACCAAATTTTACAGTAAGTCTTTTTTTTCCAATAAAAAGAACAAAAGGATTTTCATCTTGCCATCTCGGGGATATGATCTACCAACCCTTTGGTTATTGGTTAGATCTACTAACTGCTAGCCCCGATTCATGATTAATTTAAATGCAGTGCATTTTAGCTTCTATTATTTAAAAAGCTAATTTTAAGAATATTTTGAATAATAGAGAAACACACAAAAGAGCCCTCATGAGGGAGGCCACTCTTGTCAACTGTGATATGTAACTACTTCGGTCCACCACTGTGATCCAGTATTCGACAGCAACATATATCAATATGCATTTGTATATGTAATACAGACACATTAGTCACACCGCCTATAATTTTCACTGTAATGTCATTTAAAGGTGAAATTAAAAGCTAAGTCTTGTTAAACACGCACAAATTCACATGAAGTAGCGAGCAGAAAAATAAACAGTGGAGTATTTGCATAGACATTACCACAAAATATGCATCACAGGGAAACGGATACACATCACACCAATCTGAAACGAAGAGTGACAAAGGAACGATTTCAACATATTTGGACACACACTCACAGAGTCCAAGCCAAACATACAGAATCCTAGCCGAATGACCACACAGGCTAATAGGGAACGGCCTGAAAACAGTGCATTATATGAACATGACAGGACCTAAAAGAGCAGGGGTTGAGTGATGCTAGCAGTGTGTGATGTCACTTTGTAGGAAGCAGCATTAAGCAGTGAAAGGAACACTTAGAGACAGCGCCCAAACGGCGCCCCATACTCTACATACAATGTGTGTTGTTGTTGATACCAGGGCAGTACGTAGGGAATGCCATTAGGGACGTCACCTCTGATTCATGTACCAAGGACAACTGGAAGAATCACTGGATAACGATGTTTATAAGTATATACATTTGCCATCACCTTGCTTTACAGTGATTTGATACTGAGTGAGTTTTCCTTTTAGCAGAGAAGAAAGGCTGAAAAGTCTCATTCAGGTCTACTGGATAGACAGACAATTGAGGATGATAATTTGGCGAAGTACAGCAAATGCATGACCACAGCCCTGAAGATGAGTGTGTCAGGACTGAATAAGCGAGCTGGGAACATTCAGTGCCTAACACTATAGTCACAGCAAAACAGCTACAGTGTCTGATCCTAGCACAGTGTTTCCCAATCCTTGTCTGGGGGTCGCAAATGGGGGTAATGAAATTCCCTACGCCTGTTAATAATCACTCTGATCGAGACCTGTCTTGTGGGGGGGGCCCAGTTAACCCCAATCATCCCAGCTAGTAAGCTTCTACCCAGGTGAGCAGTTGCAAAGAATTATGGGATGTTAGAATCCCTTGTCTTCTCCTTGTATTGTTGAAACTATGGATACGTTGTCTCTCTTTATTCAGTATAATCTATGAAGTTGAACTGACCGGAGTCTCCCCCTATTTCGTTAAGATGCATAGTGGAAAAGGGATCCCAGTTGCCTGTCGTTAAAAGACGGTTCTGGATGAACCCATAGGTTTCCAGGCCTGATCAGAATGGTCAGAATGAATTTGTCTTTGAGAAATCAATGGGGAGGAAGAAAAATCCATAGTCATCTAGAAAAGGAAACGCAAGTTGGCCGAAGCAATATGGTTTGCTAGCCAGGCAAGGTCTCTCATCAAAGTAATCCTATTCATTAGGATCGAAAAGGCAAAACAGATCCTACATCAGCACTCCTACAATGAAACACAGTAAATACATTCTCTGGACTCTAACCAGTAACCAGATGGCCCTATAGATTCCCCATAACAGGTGACAGCTCCATTCTGCATCTGATGTGGTTGAATATTAATTTGCTTGCGCCTTGGAAAGTGTTGCGTTGGCCGAAAAACACTGGGCGAACTTGCTAGCTCTTGCATTTACTTAAAGTACACCCACCAGTCTGGGACTAGATCTGGCCTGTACTGGGGGAAGGAGGGGGCAGCACATTGGTAGTCATATAGGAGGGTTTATTTCCTTCCCAGACAGCCTGTTGTTTGAATTAGGTATGAAGCAGTTAAATAGTAGGGTTTATTTTACAGTTGGACCGATTGATCGGCTTGGCCAATTAGACGCCAAGCCAATCAGTGGTATGAATATACTGAATAGACGTTTTTTGGGGGGAAATATGTCCTATAGTGTAATTCTAGAATGAAACAACGCTTGGGTTTGCGGCCACCTGTTCAAACAGAATGTGGAGCAGCACCAAGAGGACCAGATGTTTTGACTGTCAAGACTGCTATAAAAGTAAGTTGCTAGTTAGATTGTTTTCTAAACGCTGTGTTTAATAGTCAATAGTCACATAATTATTAGTCAATAATCACATAATTATTGACTAGCAACACATGATTGAAATTACAAGCTGGTTAGCTGGCGGCAGGATTTACGTTAGCAAATGCCGGCTTTTTGCCGGTATCAAGTGTGGTTATCCAGGCAGATGAAAATATCAATGGCCAAAATGTCCGGTGGGAAACATGCCAAATAAATAAATTGATTAATAGCATATTTAATAGCCTAAAATTGCCACTTAGAAGCATCCCCATAGCATGATGCTTCCACCACCATGCTTTACAGTATGGATGGCTAATAGCAAGGTGATGAGCTTTTTTTCATTAGACGTAACGCTTGGCCTTCAGGCCTAACAGGTTTCATCTGACCAGTGAATCTTTTTCCTCATTCTCTCAAAAGTCCCTATTTCATATGCATTTTGCTGTAGAGTGACTTGTGTCTAGCAAGACTTGATTGATGGAGTACGGCAAAGATTTTTGTACTTCTGGCAGGTTCTCCCATCTGTATCAAAAGACTCAATGAATCGGAGCTCCATTTGGAGTGTCATGGCAAAGGGTCTGAATACTTATTCATCTGAGATATTTTAGTTATTCTTTTCAACAAATTGGCAAGAACATGTTTTCACACAAAAAAGTTAATCTCATGAATTCTAAAGTCTATAAAAAACACAAATGCGCAGAATGTAAATTGAATACTTTTGTAAGGAATTTTACATCCTGGAACGGGCGTTTGTTTTGAGTTAGTGTGATGCAGTTATATAGGAGGTTTTAAACATCCTGGGATGGCCGGTTGTTTGAGTCAGGTGTGATGTAGTTATATAGGAGGTTTTAAACATCCTGGGATGGCCGGTTGTTTGAGTCAGGTGTGATGCAGTTATATAGGAGGTGACTGGGCACCTTGATACAAAGAGCAGTGATAAATGAACCCTGCAGTCACTGAGAATGTTCCAGATGCACATGGAACCCGTCACTTATGTTCCATTAGGTAATCATGAATAATAATAACAGAGCTACAGAATGATAAATCATATGGAGCCGTAGAAAAACCGAGGAGGCCGGGGCAGGGGAGGGTGGCTGGAGGGAGAGAAGGCCTGGGCAGGGGAGGGTGGCTGGAGGGAGAGGAGGGCTGGGCAGGGGAGGGTGGCTGGAGGGAGAGGAGGCCGGGGCAGGGGAGGGTGGCTGGAGGGAGAGGAGGCCGGGGCAGGGGAGGGTGGCTGGAGGGAGAGGAGACCGTGCAGGGGAGGGTGGCTGGAGGTAGAGGAGGCCAGGGCAGGGGAGGGTGGCTGGAGGGAGAGGAGGACGGGGCAGGGGAGGGTGGCTGGAGGTAGAGGAGGGCTGGGCAGGGGAGGGTGGCTGGAGGGAGAGGAGGCCGGGGCAGGGGAGGGTGGCTGGAGGTAGAGGAGGCCGTGCAGGGGAGGGTGGCTGGAGGTAGAGGAGGATGGGGCAGGGGAGGGTGGCTGGAGGGAGAGGAGACCAGGTCAGGAGAGGAGGTTGATACAAGGGTCAGAGAGAGCGAAGGAGAGAAAGATGGAGAAAGAGTAAAAAAACAACACAACCCAGAGTGTCATGGAGTTGCCTCCCACTAGCAGTAGATTTCTATGATTGGCTGAGCATCACAACACTGCACATCAACAACACAAAGCATGCTGGGACCCTTACCTTTCTGAAGGCCACTTTCACGGAGCCTCTCTAACGACATGGGGTCAAGTCCAACAGCTGCTTTATCCCAAATGGCAACCTAGCTATTCCCTATTTAGTGTACAACTTATGGAGATTAAAGGCACTATTTAGAGCTCTGCTGAAAATAAGTGCACTGCACAGAGAATATAGCGCTTAAAAATCGGCCGACTCAATCACCCGCTCCATGTAGGAAGCAGAGAACAGCCAGGTAAAATCCCTGTTGATCAAGGCAAGATTGGCTCTCTAGAAACTCACTCTATTTGATTATGTATAAAATCGCCTGCTTTAAAATGGTTGATGAGGTGTGATAACCCTTTTTTTCTACAGATAAAGCATAGCATGTGTGCACGTGTCAAGGAATCAAATAAGACCGTAGAAACTAAGTGAAGCAGGCAGAACTCCACAATCCATTTGATTGTGCATTGTGTATATAAAGAGGGCTGCATAAACGCTTTCTTGAATTACAACATTTAGCGTTTTCCCTCCTTTCACCCAGAAGGCTTTGTGAGTGTGTGTGTGTGTTCTGCTCACCGTCTCGTTACCACGATAGCTTCCATGAAAAATGGACAACATTAACGAGTGTTAGGGCACAGTCAATTTGTCTTATCTGGAAGAAGAAGCCGGACAGCTACAGTATGCTGAAGGAATCAAAAGACAGGCACATATTAATGGCCTCCGAGCCACAGATATATAAATAGGCGTTAGATAAGCGTGGCGGTGGAGGCTGCATATACATCACGTCAGAAGACCCTTGCACTGCCAGGTAAAAAACGGTGGGGAATAGAGACATGAGCGATTGAGCGCTGCCAGAGCCCTAGAATCACAACGCATTAGTAATACTGAACAAACCCTCAATCACAGGCAGCATCTATACCTCTCTAAGATGATGTGATTCATATACAGTGAAGTGAAAAACTACTTGCTCCGTGTGATTTCTTTTGCAAATTAACACCCCTGAAAATGGTCAGATATTCGACAAAAACAAATTATTACAAAAAGGGAACATGAGTGAACACAAATGTGTACTTATTTCAGTTGTTAATTTAAAGTTCAGCAACACCCAATTCCCACCTATAAAAATACCCCATTTAACGCAATAACTAGTTACGCCACCTTGAGCTACAATGACTGCAACCAAAAGCTTCTTGTAGTTATTGATCAGTCTGTCACAGCGCTCAGGGGTAATTTTGGCCTGACATTCTCCTGTAAAATTCTCGGATACAAAGACGAATTCATGGTTCCTTCAATGACATTAAGTTGCCGAGGTCCTGAGGCAGCAAAGCATCCCCACACCATGACGGTGCCTCCACCATGACGCCCCCTCCATCATGCTTGCATAATGTTCTTAATGGGGAATACAGTGTTTGGTTTTCTCTAGACTTAACAGACGAGCATAAACATTCTTCTAAGTCAGCAGTGGTTTCTGCCCTGCCACCAATCCTAGTTATTTGTGACTTCCTGGGTGATTTTTCGACCTTGCTCTTGGGAGAGATTTTTTGACTGGATCGCCACTTCCGCCCCAAACTTGCTCCATTTGGACAATATGTGCATTGGTGGAGGCAAAGAGCCTAAGAAATGGGTTTGTAACCCTTTCTAGAATGATGGGAATTGACAGTGTTTTTCAGAGGTGTTCGAAATTATTTTATTTGTTTGCAAGATGTGGCTTTGGAACCTGTGCGCTCACAACTTCAATCTGATTACAAGGGCCCGAAGGTCCGATTCATATTGGGCAGGTCGGGCGCAAGTCAATTCAGTTAGGCAGTAATATTAATAACAGTCGCTCCAATGCACAAAATACATGAAAACTCTTGCCTTTCCAATCCAGTGTAGTTCACCTGGTTAGAACGGTACTGGTAATAGCGATGCCACGGTCGTGGCCTCCATCCATGAGTGAGCAGAAAGGTAAGGCCATGTCCCGTTAAGCCAGCCAACCGGTAACACCTGGAATCTCTCCCCTCGGACTAGTGAGTCTCATTTGACCTGCGGCTACGACCCTCTTGAGCCACATGCAAATCAATGAGGTAACGGTGGCCATAGAACAACCGTCAAAGGACTCAGGTCGCCATTCACACACCGTGTAAATGATCACCGCTCAAACACCACAAAACCACGGTGTAGCTGTTCAACACACACACACACACACACTCACCGTGTAAATGATCACCGCTCAAACACCACAAAACCACGGTGTAGCTGTTCAACACACACACACACACACTCACCGTGTAAATGATCACCGCTCAAACACCACAAAACCACGGTGTAGCTGTTCAACACACACACACACACTCACCGTGTAAGTGATCACAGCCAGCATGCCAATCAAGGTCAAGGAACTGATGGAGAAAGACAAGGCGGGCAGACCATCTGTATGGGGGGAGGGGAGAAGAGGGGAGACAGGCAGAGAGGCGGGGGGAGGAGAGAGAGAGGGAAAAAGAGAGGATTTTTTATTTTATTTTTAGTTATTTTTAGTTTCAGACTGCGTATTTATGAAGCACATTGAGACAACCTCTGTAAAAAGAATTGCACAAAATAAATTCTTTAAGGATTGCAATTCGACACATGTTGAGAGATCCCCAAAACCATTTCAGCCGCTGAGAAATCCATGAGTGCAGTATATATCGGCAAAGCCAAAGCCCGGTTCAATGCCACGGCGATCCGCTTGATGTGTGTCACCTTTGATGGAGAGAGGAAGGGAAGGGGCAAACGGGTCCGGGGCTACCCGCCACGAGGACAGGGACACTGGGTGTCAGTCAGACCAGCTGTCAGTGCTGGAGCCAGAGGGCCCCAAAGACAGATGGATTGATGGGGAGAGTGATGGGCTCTCCCCTCCATTAGGATGCCACCTGTCAGGGAAGGAGGGGGCTAAACACAGTCCCACCAATGCCCCCTGGTGGCACCCCTGCGGTACTGATGCCCAGAGGTCGGCCTCGTTGAAAATTTGTAGCCTGCTGTAAGCTCCGTCGGTCTTGGATTCAGTCACTGTTCTATGTGTATTGTCCCCTACTGAGCCTCGGGAATTTTGGGCTCTTACACTGATCTTTCTGTCCAAGGAACACTTCTGAAACAGGTTCCAAAAAAACGCAGTACTACAGTTAAAAAGATGTGAACTTGTTGTTCCAAAGACGCTGACCGGACAAGGCACAAAGTATTGGAAAATACAGGGAATATTTTTTGAACCCAGGTCAACCTGGTGGAACCTAGATGAGCGGAGTGGTTCAGAGAAGCCCCCACACCATCCATGAAGCTCAGGTGCCCCATTTCGGGGGAGCACCACCTAGATTGGGAATTCCAGTGGAAAAGACAACCTGGTTAGTTTTGATATTACACTGCTACACTTTCCAGGCTGCTCAAACATCCTAGAATTGAACGCTAAAACATTCATTTATTCAAGAGCTGTCATTTCATCCAGAAAAATAATCAACTATTTATTTTTGGAATTTGAAAGGTTGACACTATGTTTTTCCGCTTGTCACCAAACGTCATGGGCTACTCCAGGACACAGACACAGTATGAAATGTATCTAAATAATACACAGGGCCGATGCTCCATTGTCGTGTGGTAATAGTGGGAAAACGAGAAGCTTTTCAAGTCTGACGGCTGGAATGGGTATTAACATTTGAATAGGTGTATCCATTTATGTTCTTCCCAAGCCTTTGTTAAGTGGTTAAGCTTGGTAAGTAACCCAGACAATAGACTTGGCATGTTCCACAGAGGACAGCAATGGTGTTGATGGAGTCCCCAACACAAAAAGAGAGACAGGCGGATGTTATGTTGAGTAACTCGTTCGGTTTCTGGATCCCTGAAGCAGATTTTATGGAGGATTAGACAGAGAGATACTGTTGTCTAAAGTCAGATGTGCTGCTGCCCATCAGAAAGCTGGGATCCAGAGAGACAGAAAGGAGGAAAACCTCCACCTATCTATGCAAAAACCATCAGGGGCCATTTAAAAAAAGAACATCAGCTGTCAATGGAGGCAAGTAACCCAGTGGTCAGAGCATCTGAACAGTAACAGGCGGGTTGTTAGATCGAATTCCAGAGCCGGCAGGTTGAAGGTTGTTGTTCTGTCCTTGAGCAAGATAGTTAACCCTAACCTGTCCAGTAAATCAATGAATGGCATGTCAATCCAGGATTAGTAGAAAATGTGTCCAATATTGAACGCTGTGTTAAACCGCTCCCTCCATAAGTACAGGAATGAAAGCAGAACGCACCTTCATCTGAAGTTAATTTCTCCTAATTGTCCCCCCCAAATTGACCTTAAGTTATTTGCGTGAAACATGTTAAGGCATATTAACATCTCAAGAAGTGAACAGGTTAAAGGCCTGCAGATTCAGAGTGGATATCAACAACATCAGCATTTGTGGATGCACATTTTGCTTCCTCTGTCCTGTATTCAAAATGAAAACAAAGCAATCCAGCTAACAAGGCAAACAACGGCATCTGTAAAAACACGCCCCTGCCACAGCAATAAAACCATCTGCCAACTACAGACACCTTCTACTCAGCTAGAAAGCAACAGTAAAACCCTGAGAAACAACAAACAACAAGAAACGTGATTCATTATCACAAACATCACAACAGTTTCTCCAGAGTTTAATGTAGAAATCAGTGAGCGATACGGGTTCACCCCACGTTGACCCGGTACGTTTCACCAGGCTCCGCGCAAACTCCCTTCTGAAGACTCCTTCGGGGGAAAAGCATTCCTTAAGGCAAACACTTAAGATGTTTCACCCAACCAGACACCGGGCCTTATCTCCAGCAGGCCCTTCGGGCTACGAGGAGGAGAGGAACCATCGATGGGTTTTGGAACAGAGCCGCTGCAGCCTCTGCACTCCCAGAATGCACTGCTCTCCGCTACAGCCCTCCGTCCTTGGCACAGATAGAATCATGCAGATACGGAGACACACACTAAGCCCTGAGACGTAACTGTATTAGTGAGCAATCCAGGGGTGGTGGCGCAGAGAACAAACACACACACACACACACAGGCAGAGAGCGGAGGGGAAGATCTTAGCGTTTTCTGACACACTGGTGTAAGACCTGAGGGGTCTGTCTGTTCAAATAGCAGGTGAGATCATCATGGGCGAACCGTGGCAGACACCGTTGTTATGTCAAGCACGAAATATTATCGAACTGTACATAGCAGTAAATATCCCAGCCATCCTGTCAGATAGTGAGGTGTCCGCAGTACGTTTAAAGGGTAGATTATGCAACGGGTCAGAGGGAAGGAAACACCTCACCAGAATATTTGGTTTCAGTGTTTTTCTGGACATCTGTGTGTTGTTCAGCACCTATTGCGGAAGGCCCACCGTGATCAAATGCGCGATTTTCCATGCTTAGATATTTAAGGATTATCACTCATTTATATAATCACTCATTCAGTGATTTGCATTTAAATAATGAAAGTTTCTGTTTTGCCTAAAAGCTGTTTGGAAAAGAAAGACTGGGAACCTCAGGCCGTTTGTGTTGAATGGTACCTACGATGGACATTATAACAGACCGATGACCTGATCTGTGAAAGGTGACAGGTTATAGGACCTCCACTCAGCCAGTAAGGTGTGTGTGTGTGTGTGTGTATCCAAATATTGTCTAAATTAGGTCCTAATGCCCACATGATCACACTGAGCATTTCAAGGCCCAAAATGATGTTCAGGGACTATATACTGTATTTCTGTTAAAAAATATATCATTATAACACAGTGATTTATTAGGCATTAAGGGATTATTTCAAATGCATCTTAATAGACTTGCAAGGCAGCTTTTAAAAGTTTAATATATCCCCTTAAACCGACAACTGGGCCTTCTTCACACTTCACAGTTAGGTAAAATGTAAAACATTTATCTTATGCTATGAACCCTAACATGGCCGGAATAAGCCTTAGAATCCAGTATTTAGAGACGAAAAATGCACAAGTCAATGGTGCCTTTAAAAACCGAGGAGATAAAAAAGCGAACTTCCTCCCAGGACTGGATTACCACAGGTGAACCCTGGAATGGTGAAGCAGCCCTGTCAGCCGGTGGGTTGTCCCTCTCTCGGTCTCCAGTGGCCCTCCATAGGGTCAGGCCGTCTAGGTGAATAAACACTCCGGCTTTCTGCAGGAGCGTTAAACCGAGACCTCCATGTCACAACATGGCACCCTATTCCCAATCTGGAGCACTACATTTAACTAGGGCCCATGCCGTTTGGGACACAGTTTTGTTGAGCCTCAGCTAATACATCAAGCCTGTACAGCCAGTGTTTAAAACCTTCCCCTAAGCAACTGAAAATTACTGTAACCTCATTTCTGATAGGAAAAGTGATGCTTTTGCCTTACAGGCTTTTCATGCTTTTACAAAACCCGAACAGAAATTCATTCAATGGACCCCGAGAGACAAGACCCAGCCAGAAAAAGAAAATAGCTAAAATGGAACTGATCATTAATTTAGATGGAATGAACCAGTGACTGATCATTCAAATACAAGAGGGGAGAAAAAAAACATCCAGATTGGAAGCTCCATTTAATAATATGACAGAGAGGTCTCCACTGAGGGTAGAATGTTGTGCAAGCATGAAGGACACAGCCAGGCTCTGAGGCTTGGCGTGTGTCTGTGCGTGTGCATGGGGGCGTGTGTGTGTGTGTGTGTGCGTGCGCGTGCGTGTAACCAGTCATCATAACATACCGAATCTCTGGGGTGTCTTTGACCCCATTTAGGTGCTGCAAAACAGGAAGCCTTCAGGGCAGACATTACACACTGGGACACATCAGGATCGGGGGGGGGGGGGTTGGCGAACACACACACAGACACATTTCTCCCTCCTTCATGAGCAGCCGTCCGTTCTTTGAGATCAGGACGCGTCAGCCACCTCGTCAGGTGCTAATTATGTGATTAAGACAAACAAGAAGGTTTACCAACTCTTGTCCTGGTAACTTTGTCCTGAATGGATCCATTTCTAAAGAGAGACACACTAGAAGAAAGGCCGTAGGTCAATACATACCACAGGCTACATCTATGACTTGTATGCATTTACTGCTCAGCTTCACTGTTGACGGAGAAAGCATGAGATGAAACGCATTCCCAGACTGTATTGGTTTTATAAAACACTTCTGAAACACCTGCTACATTTCATATTATTAATATTTTACTGTTGTTGGGTGATTTAAAATGAATTCTAATGGCTCCAATATGGTTGAGAGGCTGTGAGAGAGAACACTGGGAGTCTGGGACTAGGAAATGTGACATCCTGAACACATCTCAGAGGAGGAGACAGTAACTCTCCGTCACAGACAGTCAGAGTACCTCATGGCTTTATTGGATTACTGTAAAGTTTGGGGAACCTCTCTGACTCTCTCCCCCACTGTGTCTCTCTCTCCCTCACCCTCTGTGTATGTTTCTCTCTCCCCCTCTGTATGTCCCTCTCTCTCCCTACGTGTCTCTCTCTCCCAACATGTCTCTCTCTCTGTCTCCCTCTCCCCCGTGTGCGTCTCTCCCTCTGCCTCTCTCCTTCCGTGTCTCTCTCCCTCAGTCTCCCTCAGCGTCTCCGTCTCTCCCTCAGCGTCTCCCTCTGCGTCTCCCTCTCTCCCTCAGCGTCTCCCTCTCTCCCTCAGCGTCTCCCTCTCTCCCTCAGCGTCTCCCTCTGTGTCTCACTCCCTATTAGTCTCTCCCTCAGTGTCTGTCTCTCCCTGTCACTCCCTCAATATTGGGATGTTGCAGCCCCCACAAAAAACAGGAAAGACTAAAATGAAGCCCACAAACATAGAGACAGCTTTGGTAAAACAAACTGTACATCAATCTACTAGAGGAACACACTGAATTGCTTTAAGATGTAAATAGGCATGGTTAAAACAAGCGATTAACAGTTTCTATTTTAGAACACACTGTAGTATCAGAAACTGATAGGTGATCAAACTTTTCAGGCTACTGCCCCGATCTCAATGATCAAAACCAAATTAATCTTCTAATGTTATCCATAGGTTATGTAGAGCCCGGAAACGCGCCATAATGTTATTGGAAAGCTCATGAAAACATCAGGGAACATCTCCAGGTAATAACTGTGAGTGTGTGTGCCGAAAAGAAGACACATTTCTTACATCTTCTTTGAACTTGTCCTACAAGGCTTGTGAGCCTCATTGGGGGAAACAGAATGCGTTCCTCAGAGTTCTGCCTTCAAGAGGTCTAGCAGGAGATTTAAAAGTTAACAAAATTTTTGTAGGAGTGAAACAGAAGGTGCTCCATATGCACCAGCAGATAAATAGCGGACAAGAGAAATGACTTGGGTATTCCACTTCAATCAGTAGGACATTGCTGTGACCTGCGGTTCTTCTCATCTTCACATGTTATGTTACAAGCGTTGATTCAGAAAGAAACAATACGTTTCACAACTGTTTGTTGTTAAATTACCCAGGGTCCAGTTTATCTAACATTAGATTTTGTCTGACACACATTCAGAGAATTAAACACGGGGGGAAAACTTGTTTTCCGGCATTGCAGTGGAGAAAAATGTGGAAGGCACCAGGTGTCCCGGAGGGGCCCTCTAAAGCAGGAGTCCTGGAGGGGCCCTCTACAGCAGGAGTCCCCGAGGGGCCCTCTACAGCAGGAGTCCCCGAGGGGCCCTCTACAGCAGGAGTCCCCGAGGGGCCCTCTACAGCAGGAGTCCCCGAGGGGCCCTCTACAGCAGAAGACCCCAAAGGGCCCTCTACAGCAGAAGACCCCAAAGGGCCCTCTACAGCAGGAGACCCCGAGGAGCCTTCTACAGCAGGAGTCCCTGAGCAGCCGGAGTACCTGTGGGGCCCTTTACAGAGGCCATGGCAGGACTCAGCACACCACAGTGAATAATGTAACAGCTGTCCTGTTGGCGCCGCCGTCGCAGGCCTGAGTGAGCCCGGATCGGGAGGCTGACTTAGCGAGGAGTGTCTTCCCCTTTCTCAATTAACCTCCCATCTGGAGTAAGAGAGCAAAAGAAGGGAGAGACAGGGAATTAGCGGTGGGACGGGAATGATCCCCCCTTAATGTCAGAGGCGTCCAAAACGGCATCCTATTCCCTGCACACTGCTTCGGATAAGGGCCCCAAGTTAGGCCCCTCAGGTCGAAACACAGGGCACTCTGTAGCAAAGGAGGCAGCGATTTGGGACGTGCGCCATTTGTCTTGAACAGCTCGGGCAATTTCCCCCGGGAAGGCCGGGAAGAGAGGAGGGAGGGCGCTAAAGGGTGGGCCGGGTTGATGCTGAACACAGCAACTCAACAGCCCTGCAACTCCCAGGCCCTGCGGGAGAAAGGCAGCTGGGGGCATGGAGGGAAGAGTCCCGAAGCGAAGACTCGACAGCCTGGAGAGGTGGCCGGCTCGGTGAGGGCTTAAAGACATCTCTCCCCTGATCACCTGTTGGTGGGCAATGATGTTCCCCTGATCCCCCTGCCCCAGAGTCAAGTGTCTATGATGCTGGGTCTGGTTCCCCTGCCCCAGAGTCAAGTGTCTATGATGCTGGGTCTGGTTCCCCTGCCCCAGAGTCAAGTGTCTATGATGCTGGGTCTGGTTCCCCTGCCCCAGAGTCAAGTGTCTATGATGCTGGGTCTGGTTCCCCTGCCCCAGAGTCAAGTGTCTATGATGCTGGGTCTGGTTCCCCTGCCCCAGAGTCAAGTGTCTATGATGCCAGCGGGTCCCAAAGTGTGAGGTGGAAGAAGGATCTGCAGCCGGGGTTTGGGGGAGTTAAGAAAAAGGTTGGTCTAAATGAACATTTCCAGCCTTCCCAAATTGCTGAAAGGGGGGCCTAAATGAAAGACGAGGCACAGCAGTAGGCACTCGGTGCAGAACTGGGGGACGACAGTACTGAATGGAGCGGTATCAAACACACCAACGCGGCTCCGTTCACTCCACTCCCACTATTAAGAGTGTCCCTCCCCCTCGTCGGCCCGCTAATGTCCGCATGGGCCCAACACAGACAGCAGGCCTACGACGTCCGCAGAGCGCCACTCGTCTCAGACTTCAAAATGCACGTTCAAAATGCAAGTCACGGCACGAGGAGGAAAAGAAATGTGCATCGGAGCCGAGGAAGAGGAGGGGGGGGGGGGGTGGTGATACTCGTCAAAGTTCCACAGCCAAGAGAGAGCTGTCCGTCCCTGAGTGACACATCAAAGCACCGGAGGCTTTCCCCCTGTTTCCGGGAGACAGGGGTTGCGAGCAGCACAATGAGGACGGTTGACATTGACGAGGGGAAAATGTCGCCCCTGCCAAGTCCCCACGTCACCTCAGCGTGCAGCCCGATGCCATCCACACAGCTCTCCGCCTGGCCAACAAAGCCTCCCCGATACAGCCGCGGCTAAGTGGAAACGCATTACCAAACGCACGGACACTGCTACCTGCTGCCACGGCTCACTCACCAGGCCTTCGGACGAAAAGGACGGGGCGCAGAAGCCACACAATACCATCAGTGAGGTAAAACCGGGGGAGGCGATCCTAAGGTTGTCAGACTGACTGCAAGGACGGATTTATACCAGAGAGATGTGAGGTTTGAAATAAGCCTGCTAAAGGGGGTTTCCGCTAACACCTTGGTGCAACACACTTTGATACCAACCTACTGGAAATTGTTACTCGAAGGTTACATGAATTTACATCTTTGACCCAAAAGTGTAATTGAAAGCATACTTTCCTGAAAATGTTATTGGTAGCTTACTACACATTTTGTTTTATGTGTACCTTACTGAAAATCACTACTCATGGGGTTCCATAATGTAATGTGGTACTGAATATATTCCTTACGGAAAAGGTTTCACAAAGCGAGGCTTACTGTAAAGTCTCAGAAGGTGCCTGAACATCCAGTGAGACCTCTGAGTCAGTACTTACGCTTGTTTCCCAGCTCCTCGAACAGATACTGCATCTTCTCCCACTGGGTGGCACTCTGATTAGGTGGAGCTTCAAGAGGAACGAAAGCCCTGCAGAAAGAAATTAAAATACAGATCCATTTAAAACATTGTCAAACAAAACACAACCTGGTTCCAAATTTGTCCGTGCAACCTCATCAACTGCCCTGAAAACACAAACACCAGGAGTTGGCCACACAGCACAAACACACGTGGCAGCTGACTGGTTAAAATGAGCCCAGACGGGAGGCTCCCCGGCGCCACAGCGGCCTACGGCACGTCATTGCCACCCAGAATATTACCGTGGTTACCGGCCCTCCCTAGAGGCCTGCGAAGGAAAGCGCAAATTGTCTCGGCACCACCTGGGTTGCGGAGAACACATCTGCGAGGCCACTGCACTTGCTGCGAGTTAAGGTTAGGAGACATAAAACATCATAACCTGCTTTGAGGCAGCACACGTATTTGGGTAGTCAGGGCATTTGGTATCAACGGTCTATTTCCAAAAAGATCAGTGTTTCGCATGTCTCCCTCGGTAATGAGCACACCTCCCTCGGTAATGAGCACACCTCCCTCGGTAATGAGCACACCTTCCTCGGTAATGAGCACACCTCCCTCGGTAATGAGCACACCTTCCTCGGTAATGAGCACACCTCCCTCGGTAATGAGCACACCTTCCTCGGTAATGAGCACAACTCCCTCGGTAATGAGCACACCTCCCTCGGGAATGAGCACACCTCCCTCGGGAATGAGCACACCTCCCTCGGGAATGAGCACACCTCCCTCGGGAATGAGCACACCTCCCTCGGGAATGAGCACACCTCCCTCGGGAATGAGCACAACTCCCTCGGGAATGAGCACACCTCCCTCGGTAATGAGGCTTCTGTCACCAATCGTTGGCATCATCAGCAAAAGTGTTTACCTTTTTGGTTTTTGTTAAATGTATTTCAGCCCTGCAATTAAATTAATCAAAGCATCCATTTTGTTGGAGTAAAAAGAGCCATTACCACTGTATTTATCAGACACAGTGTAAATATGAAATACTGGAGCTGAGATGTATTTATTTTTGACAGTTATTTACCAAGTAAGGCACAACAGACTTTTAGATTTATTTCTAGGCAAATAGCAAAAGCTAAACGACAGCTTCATCATTGAACATGCCATGTCATTCAAAATCCAGTAACACATTCTGTCTGTGAATGATTTAGTCACTACAACATCATCATTTTGAGTAGAGGGTTTAGCATTTAGCAGCACAATTTATTTAGACTTTGAAAAACAAAAACAACAGCAAGAACTTACAGTGATAGAATAGCCTAGGGGGTAACTCAGAGAGTGCTTTTTAAATTCCCCAAAATTGAATCAATGGATAATGGAATGAGTAGGCATTTGTCTGTTTGTTTTGTTGTATGTCTGGTTGTTTCTTTGTTGTTGTTTTTTTGTTTGAGTATAAAGGCAGGTCTTGTTGTTTTTATGTAGAAGTCTATTGTTAAGATGTTCATCATCATCACAGCCTGTCTCAACCATCAAATGACTTGCATAATTAACAGGCAATGAATTTCATCATGGGCAAATGACTGAACATTAAGGTGGCGTCCTAAAACACACCTTATGCCCTACATAATGCACTATTTCTACCCAAGGCCCATAGCACTGCAGTCTAGATAGGGTGGCATTTTGGCACGGGGGTTGACGTTCAGGCATTTTCCAATCAGCAGTTCTCTCTTCATGTATCACTGACTGAACAATAAGTCTGAACCTGTTTAAAAATAGCCAACGGCTTTAGTTCAACAGAAATGTCAAGGAGGCTCCTGAGTATCTTGGAGCGGCTCTAAATGACAGAGTTTTAAGAATGTCAGGCTAAACCAGAGCTGGAGTCCAAGGAAATAACCTCAAAAATGGATTTCAAATGTGCAGGTTTAACACTTCATTATAAGCGTGTGTTAGTCTATAAAATGTCTAACCAATCAATCAATCAAATTTATTTCTAAAGCCCTTTTTACAAGTGCTTTTACAGAAACACCAGGCCTTAAACCCCAAGGAGCAAACAACAGTAGTGTTGAATTTCAGTGGCCAGGAAAAACGAAAAAGCCCAATTTTATGAAGGAACCCTACAGAGGACCCAGGCTCAGAGGAGTGACCAGTCCTCTTCTGGCTGTGCCGGGTGAGATATTAAGAGTCCAAATGGAATAATTAATACATTTTCCGGCAGCATCTGCTAAATATTATTATGTTCAGCTCCTTAAGTAATTTTGTTGGCATCGGGTCTAGCTGACAGTTTGTGGTTTTAGAACTCATTACAAATGTAGTAAATGTGTCGAGCGATACGGTATCAAAATATTCAAGTGTCCCCATTGACACCTGGTCAGGGAGGTTCAGGACATTCTCAGGACAACTGAGATTTTGAGGACCATAACTATTCAAGGAGGAGTCAGTTATTTGTTTTCTAATGGTGATGATCTTTTCATCAAAGTAGTTCATGTATTCATTACAACTAAAGTGAAGACCCACTTCACTTGTTGAGCTTAGCTTTTTTGTTAACTTCGCAACTGTATCAAAGACACATTTTGGATTGATTTTGTTCACCTCAATCAGGTTGGAGAAATAAGCTGATCAACGTGAGTGATTTTCGGTATTGTATTGTACTGTTTATCCAGGCTAGTCTGAATACTTCCAACTTGGTGGAGCGCTACTTTCACTCCAATTTTCTGGAGGCTTGCTTAAGTGCTCTAGTATTGTCTGTGTACCAGGGAGCAAGTTTCTTGTTGCGTATTTCTTTTGTTTTTAGTGGTGCAACCGTGTCTAATGTATTTCGCAGTGTTTTTAGTGAGTTTAGGTCCTCGATTTGATCGTTTACAGATTTATTTACTCTGTCGTTAATGAGCGAACTTGTAAGAATATCAAGGAATTTATTTGTAGTCCGAGAATTTATAGTACTTACAGCTTTTGAAACTCATTGTTTGCGGAGCAAGTGGATTTCTTGTTTTAACGGTAAATGTAATAAGACAGTGATCCGATAATCCAGGATTTTGGGGGGAAATTATTAGATGTACAATATCTATTTCTCATGACAGGACTAAATCTAAGGTATGATTGTGGCAATGAATTGGACCTGAGACATGTTAGATAAAACCAATTGAGTCAATTATGGCTTCAAAGGCTTTTTGAAGAGGATCATTGGACTTTTCCATATGAATATTGAAATCGCCAAAAGTTTGACTACAAGGTTAGACAAGAATTCTGGAAACTCATTGAGGAACATTGTGTATGGCCCGGGGGGCCTATAAATAGTAGCTATGTAAAACGATTTATCGGCCTGGTTAACTTTCATGAGTAAAACTTCAAACAATGGGTTTGCAAGAATATAGCAATATTTTTTAATATAAATTGTTGGGGCTGTGCACTAAAGTCTAAGCCTAAAGTCTAACCCTAAGTCTAACCCTAATCCTAAAGTCTAACCCTAAAGTCTAAGCCTAAAGTCTAACCCTAAGTCTAACCCTAAGTCTAACCCTAATCCTAAAGTCTAACCCTAATGTCTAACCCTAATGTCTAACCCTGAGTCTATTTTTAATCCTTAAGTCTAACCCAAACCCTTAAGTCTAACCCTAAAGTCTAAACCTAAGTCTATTTTTAATACTAAAGTCTAACCCTAAGTCTATTTTTAATACTAAAGTCTAACCCTAAAGTCGATGGCTAAGTCAATTTTGCACTAAATTTAGATCAGCCTGTAAAATTACATTACCTCCAAAGCCCAAGTCTAAAGAAGCAGCCTTCCCAAGCCAGGCACCGACAAGAGTTCCATCAACAAAGGCCAGCGGCTCAATGCAATGCTCCTCAGTATAGCAGGGCATCACCGTGAGGGGAGAAGAGTGGGAGCCTGGGATAAAAGCCATCACGTCGCCTTGTGTCAAGAGACCAAAGCAACAATCCCCTCGTACAAAGGGCAGACAGGGCCGGGTTCAGAAGGTAAACTAGGCACCAAATTGCCTGTCTAAAGAATCCCGAAGTGCCAACTTTTCAACTTTTAATGAACTACACGGACGACTCCTCTGCTTTGCTACTTCTCTGGTGGACCTCTGGCAACTAGGGGCAATAAGTGTGCACTATACAGGGAATAAGTTGCTCCATCCAGCCACCGTCCAGGCAGCACTCTCCTATCAGATCAGAGTGCTATGTAACGGTTGAGAGAACATTGAATGATATGACCTGAACAACAAACATGTTGCAGTAACAGTACCTGGAGAAATCCATTACGTTTACGCAGTCCAAACACAAACTGGGTAAACTGCCGGCTAAATGGGACTGCAAACATGCATCACTATAGATTTAAACATCAAGTCATTTTTCAGGCACTTAATCACAGTTTCCAGTGGCTTCATCTGGGATTTATTTGAAACGACTACAGGCGAACTGGGTCTGGGAGCGGGACACTGGGAGCTGGAGCCAGGAACTGTGGCTGGAAGTATGGGGAGGTTGAGCAGGGGCTGGAGGAGGTGTGTTTAATGGTAGCTTCTCAGACAGTAAAGATCTACGCTCCGGTGTTTCCCAAGGCAGTGGCTTCGACCCACCGCTTTATTTCACTGACGAGTTACAATCTGTAACGAACAAAACAAGAGCGATACTGTGGTGCAGTGAACGTATGTATTCACCAAGGAACTAGGAACAGCTCTGATTGGGTTCATACAAAAATGGAAACCACTACATTTTGGTTTATGTGACCCTTAAGTGATCCTCAATTTAGCTTGCTGGTAGATGGTATGTCCATAAAAGACAAAACTGCTTGGTGTCATATTGGGCATAGCTTGAACACATACAAACTGTAATATTCTAATATGAACAACTGGTAACAGCATTGCTGTAACAATAACAGGTTCAGAGATTGTAACTTCTAGCACTACATTTCTATTATATCGTTGGTATGGTCAAACTGACTGTAACTGATTACCTAGCTAAAAGGAAATATTTTTTTTCATGTTTTTTCATCTTGTTTTTCATCTTGCACAATGCTCTACTCAAAACAACTTGAAATAGGAATTTGATTTGTTTCTTTAGAATGTATACAGAATCCTAAGATGTGCTTAAAGAACCTGCACAACATAGAAACTAAAAAGGAGACTTCAAATGAAGAACTTAGACTACATCACTATTAAAATAGATGGATTGGCGAGGGGTGCTTCTATTGCGTAAAAACACAGACTTTGCAAACACTTGACACTCCTCGCATGACTCATAAGTAGCAGTGGTGCTTTAAGGTGGCAGATGCTGCCGGACTATAATCCATGTGGACAAACAGACCTCCGGTTTGGTGGCGAGGACGTTACATTAACATACAGCTCACCCATGCATTCTGGATGAACGACGTCTGACATCAAACGTTTTCTTCATTATCAATGTGGTCCATTAGTTGTTGAGGCCAAACATACAACATAAAGAACTTGGAAGAGGAAGTTGTGCAGACCGTCTCTTCAGAGTGGGTTAGCGTCCCCCCTCCAGTCTTGGTTCGCCCCACTCTAAAGTGACATGTACGCTTGACAGATGAAGGAAAATGGACCCGATGCATTGATCTACGTCTGAGTGTGTGAGTGGTACATGCGTTTGCTAATTTCAAAACAGAAAAAGGGTTTGTCGGTCCTAAGAAATGAGTGCAGAAACTACTCACAAATGCCCAAAGAGCCAAAAAAGGGCTCAGTACTGCCATCTTGTGTATAAAGGACCAAGTAGGATACAATTAATCAGCAACAAAACTAGAATAACTTACTTTAGTAAAAAATAGAATAACTTTTTTTCCTTACATGCCCAGGTGCAAATGGCCAAATAGGTGGGGATTTTTGAGAAGTTAAATTCCTTGAAGAAGTAGAGTGCTTCTAATTAAGTGAATATAATGACCTTTTCCAGACACCTCTCCTCACCGCTCCTGTCACACAATTACTGTGTAAGCCTTCAACAACTGTGTCCAGAATGGCATCCTACTCCATATATAGCACAGGACTTTCACCCTGTGGCCAATGTAGGCCGTGGTCAAAAGTAAAAGAAGTGTTATACTACTTACCCAATTAACAACAGAGCTGTACAGACGATGATGAATCCGGTTGTGTACTTCAGAGCATTTTTCACCTGCTGTAAAATGAAAGATGAAAGATTTTTACACTCAGAATATTTATCTGCATTTCTTGCATTTTGGAGTGTCTATGTGTATAATACTACATCTTGCTAATATAATATCACTAATAGAAACAAAAACTGGTACAAAAGGGTTATAAAGCACATTTGAAGAAGATAAAACAATGTAATTCCACCAAGAATGTTGGCGGGGACTATGGTGATCAAATGCCATATATAATTTAAGCAGGGCGGGGACTATGGTGAACAAATGCCATATATAATTTAAGCAGGGCGGGGACTATGGTGATCAAATGCCATTTATAATTTAAGCAGGGCGGGGACTATGGTGATCAAATGCCATATATAATTTAAGCAGGGCGGGGACTATGGTGAACAAATGCCATATATAATTTAAGCAGGGCGGGGACTATGGTGAACAAATGCCATATATAATTTAAGCAGGGCGGGGACTATGGGAGTGTGAAGTTGAATCCAGAGTTGTTCTCATCCTGCACACACACACCCTACTCCGACCACTACTATTCAGGGTGCTTGGAAAGTAATGATTCAAAAGTACTCCCTGCTTGTGAGAAAAAGGGCTTCTGTCAGCTCAAATCAATCACAGAGGTCAGGGAAGAAACCCACAATGGCATGTATCGTTTACTATAGTATCACTGTAGGATCACACACGGTACTGTAGGATCACTCAGATCACTCACTGTACTGTTGGATCACTCACTATGGGATCACTCACTGTACTGTAGGATCACTCACTGTACAATTGGATCACTCACAGTATGGTTGGATCACTCACTGTACTGCTGGATCACTCACTGTACTGCTGGATCACTCACTGTAGGATCATTCACTGTACTGTAGGATCATTCACTGTACTGTAGGATCATTCACTGTACTGTAGGATCATTCACTGTAGGATCATTCACTGTACTGTAGGATCACTCACCGTACTGTAGGATCATTCACTGTACTGTAGGATCATTCACCGTACTGTAGGATCATTCACTGTACTGTTAGATCATTCACCGTACTGTAGGATCATTCACTGTACTGTTAGATCACTCACCGTACTGTAGGATCATTCACTGTACTGTTAGATCACTCACCGTACTGTAGGATCATTCACTGTACTGTTAGATCACTCACCATACTGTAGGATCATTCACTGTACTGTAGGATCACTCACCATACTGTAGGATCATTCACCATACTGTAGGATCATTCACTGTACTGTTAGATCACTCACCATACTGTAGGATCATTCACTGTACTGTTAGATCACTCACCATACTGTAGGATCATTCACTGTACTGTTAGATCACTCACCATACTGTAGGATCATTCACTGTACTGTTAGATCACTCACCGTACTGTAGGATCATTCACTGTACTGTTAGATCACTCACCGTACTGTAGGATCATTCACTGTACTGTTAGATCACTCACCATACTGTAGGATCATTCACTGTACTGTTAGATCACTCACCATACTGTAGGATCATTCACTGTACTGTTAGATCACTCACCGTACTGTAGGATCATTCACTGTACTGTTAGATCACTCACCATACTGTAGGATCATTCACTGTACTGTTAGATCACTCACCATACTGTAGGATCATTCACTGTACTGTTAGATCACTCACCATACTGTAGGATCATTCACTGTACTGTTAGATCACTCACCATACTGTAGGATCATTCACTGTACCGTTAGATCACTCACCATACTGTAGGATCATTCACTGTACTGTTAGATCACTCACCATACTGTAGGATCATTCACTGTACTGTTAGATCACTCACCATACTGTAGGATCATTCACTGTACCGTTAGATCACTCACCATACTGTAGGATCATTCACTGTACTGTTAGATCACTCACCATACTGTAGGATCATTCACTGTACTGTAGGATCACTCACCGTACTGTAGGATCATTCACTGTACTGTAGGATCACTCACCGTACTGTAGGATCATTCACTGTACTGTTAGATCACTCACCGTACTGTAGGATCATTCACTGTACTGTTAGATCACTCACCGTACTGTAGGATCATTCACTGTACTGTTAGATCACTCACCGTACTGTAGGATCATTCACTGTACTGTTAGATCACTCACCATACTGTAGGATCATTCACTGTACTGTTAGATCACTCACCATACTGTAGGATCATTCACCGTAGGATCCCTCACTACGGGATCCATCTCTCTGGGATCATCACTCTGGTTAAGGTATCATCAATCCCTTAAGATCCTTATCTTATCCCACAGGATCCTTTACTACAGGATCACTAAGGATTACTCACAGTAGAATTTACTATAGGCTCATTCACTAATATAGTCTATGACTATACATCCACAATACACAATTATGTTTAATGAGAGGGGTTTTATTACAACATCTCTGCATTTACAGGTGAAGGGATCATGTTTGCCCAGTCAAACCACTGCTATCCTTTCCCATACCATGTCAGTGTCACTAACACGGATAGTGTGTGTGTTCTTTGTAGCATACGTCTTCATTATTTATAAGACCAAGGAGCATCAATTCCGTGGCTATTCTGAGGGCCCCTCCGTACACTCATATTGAGGGAGAGTGTTTCTAGCTATTGAGACTGATATTTTCACATTGAGCCTCTCAATTTTCATTAGGAGAGTAATCCCTCACGACACAGGCCATCACGTCACTGTGGTACCAAAGCCGATGGGATTAAGTCCAAAATAATTAATACATGCATGCACCATTTCTACCTTCCCAGAGACAGACACCCAGCGACTGCGGTCCACTGACCGTCAACCACAACCAGGCACATTATTTAGACGACGGTCCGTGAACAACATGAGCCGGCTAGGTCACAGTGTCATTATACACCAGCTATGTAGTTGGGTGTGACATTGGGCAGTATAAACCAGCTATGCAGTTGGGCATGACATAATGCATTATAAACCAGCTATGATGGTGGGCATGATATAGTGCATTATAAAACAGTCATGAGCGTGGGCGCGACATAGTGCATTATAAACCAGCCACGGAGGTGGGCGCGACATAGTGCTCTCTGTGTTTGGTAGCCATTTCTGTCTCTGTGTGTGTGTGTGTGTGTGTGTGCGTGTACTTCACAGTAAAAGCCCAGGCAACAGTCGTCTCACCAAACACTTGTCAGTGTTGTCGTCATCCTTCTCCTCGTAGTAGAAATAGACAAAGGGGATCCACAGGAAAACGCAGAAGAGGATGATGGAGTAAAGCGCTGTAGGAAGAGAGAGAGGTAGAGATGCGATTGGTTAACGCACATTCCTCTGGTTACCCGAAAGGCTCTGCTCACTGAGATCAGAATGGTTGAGTTAACACAAGTAGTCGGTTTTCCTTTGTTAAATCAATGTGGATAACCGCAAAAAAAAACTAAAGCACGTCAGGGAATGTATGACTTATTATAATGTATATGACAAGTGGGTGGATTTATTCGGTTTTTTGCTTTGTATTGTAACTAGAGGTACTAGCAAAACAGAAGGACTTAACACATTTTGTTTTAATGAAGGACATAATAACATTAGGTTCATGAGGTTATCTTGTGGTTAATTTTAATTGCAAAATATTCACATTAACAATAAACCAATTTTCCTCCAGAGGGTAAATCAAATGAACATAATGCAATGTCTGACAGCTATCCCAGTGTTGAGAGCACTTGGGCTAGTTCGGATTCCCGAGCAGAAAATATTTTCGTCTCCATGGTCAACATCAATACCGGCTGATCCCAGGGCAGGACCCCAATCTCAGAAGGCGTCTCAAGAGAGGTTGGACATGCAAAAACACATTTCCACTTCCTACAGGTTATAAAACACACTACCTAGGCCTACTTGGTGATGTGAAACAACCTGGCGACAATCTTCTGAAAATACATTTTGTGAAAAGAACTTCGGAGCAACAAATTTTGAAGCAACAACATTCACACAAAATGGAACATGAAAGAAAGCAAGGCTGGAGCAATGCTGGGCTTGGGCGTGAGCAATCTGTGAACACCACCTCAACGCAGGACATCTGCTTCACCGAGGACGTAAACAGGGCATACACCGAGGAGTGGAAGGCTACAAGTTCAAGCCTTCTGTAAGAATCTTTTAACTCTGGGTCCAGTACGCAAGTGGATGGCGCTTAATAATTGATCAGGTTATCTGACTGCACTTTTAGGCCAAAACAGCATGACATTTTCATGAGGTAGGTTACTGCACAGTCCTTCCCCAAGGACGAATGCTAATATCACAGCACCTGAGGCTTTTAACGATGAACAAACCATCCCATCCAACCATCTATTCCTGGCTGCTCATACAAATCTTAGTGAATGATGTGAGAGTCCCAGAAGCGTCGATTTATCATTGCACTTTGTATGGCGTTAATGCAAACGCATCCATGAGAAATAAACTATGCTCACCCTCCTGGTACAGCAGACAGACTTCACATAAGTGTGAACACTTCGGTGTTGTCCCCTTAAACCATGCACTTAACCCTAGTTATGCCTTTATCAGCCTCTGGATAACAGCGTCAGTTAAATGACTCAAAAGCAATGGAAAATAAAGATATTATCCAGACAGTTTTAATAAGCCTATGTTTATAGAAATACAAACCTCTAAAGCAGGGGGTATTGACATCTTAACGTACGAGGGCCGGAGCCTGCTGGTTTTCTGTTCTACCCCATCATTATTTGGACCCATCTGGTGTCTTAAGTCTGAATGAGTCCCTGATTCGAGGGTTACAATGAAAACATGGATTGGGACTGGCTTCGAGGGCCAGATTTGAATATCCCCGCTCTAAAGTATCTTGCGGTTCAAGCCAGTGAAATACTAAACCATCGAAAACTTCCAAAATCAAATCGTTAGCTCCTCCTCCTCTGGGTCAGCTTCCCTACCTTTAAAGGAAATGTTAACAGTAGCATCCATTGTGCCAAGGTTCAGTACTCTCTGAACAGCACGCAGAGACAAAACAACGGGATCCACGAGCTCACCGCGCTCTGAGTGAACAACATCAAGTGCCCCCGAACGTTTTTAGTATCGACTGATGAGCACAGTGACCAACAGAGATGCACGAAATAGCCGATGACCCTCACAGAGGTCATCGGGTTATTTGTTTTCCAACTGGCCCTGAGGCAAATCGGTTGCCTCGCACTTTCGGCCCTCCCCTTTCCCTTCTTACCCGCCCCCAAGCACATTGTTTATTAAAGACTGTCCATCCATCCATCCATCCCTCCCCTCCTCAGAGCCACTAAGGTCACTCACGTCCCCATTACTTAGATCACAGCCGCCTCCCTCTCCTGGCCCTCCCTCTCCTGGCCCTCCCTCTCATGGGCATTCCTGTCCTGCACTTAAAGAGTCGGGCATCCAGTCGGTGAAGCTCACTTTCCCCAGAGGTATCTGACAATGGGCTTGCCTCCTTGTCTCGCAAAACATTATTTGTTAAAAGCATTTATTCTTATTACCCCATTAACTTGGATATGTCTCTTTGTCGAAAAAACAAGATTCAGTTGCTACAATAGAAGATCGTACTGTTGGGGCTTTGAAATGGCCGACACGCACCACTAAAGAGATTGAATGGGCATACATATAGTGGGGAGAACAAGTATTTGCCGATTTTGCAGGTTTTCCGACTTACAAAGCATTTAGAGGTCTGTAATTTTTATCATAGGTACACAAAATTCCAGAAAATCACATTGTATGATTTTTAAATAATTAATTTGCATTTTATTGCATGACATGAGTATTTGATCACCTACCAACCAGTAAGAATTCCGGCTCTCCGACCTGTTAGTTTTTCTTTAAGAAGCCCTCCTGTTTTACACTCATTAACTGCACCTGTTTGAACTCATTACCTGTATAAAAGACACCTGTCCACACATTCAATCAAACAGACTCCAACCTCTCCACAATGGCCAAGACCAGAGAGCTGTGTAAGGACATCAGGGATAAAATTGTAGACCTGCACAAGGCTGGGATGGGCTACAGGACAATAGGCAAGCAGCTTAGTGAGAAGGCAACAACTGTTGGCGCAATTATTAGAAAATGGAAGAAGTTCAAGATGATGGTCAGTCTCCCTCGGTCTGCAAGATCTCACCTCGTGGGGCATCAATGATTATGAGGAAGGCGAGGGATCAGCCCAGAACTACACGGCAGGACCTGGTCAATGACCTGAAGATAGCGGGAACCACAGTCTCAAAGAAAACCATTAGTAACACACTACGCCGTCATGGATTAAAATCCTGCAGTGCACCCAAGGTCCCCCTGCTCAAGCCAGTGCGTACAACCCCAAGAACATCATCCCAACTGTGAAGCATGGAGGTGGAAATATCATTTTTTGGGGATGCTTTTCTGCAAAGGGGACAGCCAACTGCACCGTATTGAGGGGAGGATGGATGGGGCCATGTATCGTGAGATCTTGGCCAACAACCTCCTTCCCTCAGTAAGAGCATTGAAGATGGGTCATGGCTGGGTCTTCCAGCATGACAACGACCCGAAACACACAGCCAGGGCAACTAAGGAGTGGCTCCGTAAGAAGCATCTCAAGGTCCTGGAGTGGCCTAGCCAGTCTCCAGACCTGAACCCAATAGAAAATCTTTGGAGGGAGCTGAAAGTCCGTATTGCCCAGCGACAGCCCCGAAATCTGAAGGATCTGGAGGTCTGTATGGAGAAGGGCCAAAATCCCTGCTGCAGTGTGTATCAAATACTTATGTCATGCAATAAAATGCTAATTAATTATTTAAAAATCATACAATGTGATTTTCTGGATTTTTGCTTTAGATTCCGTCACTCACAGTTGAAGAGTACCTATGATAAATATTACAGACTTCTACATGCTTTGTAAGTGGGAAAACCTGCAAAATGGGCAGTGTATGAAATACTTGTTCTCCCCACTCTAGCATACAGTTCTCATAAATATCACATGGAATACATTTTTGCACGGCACCCAATTTTTGCTTGGTAACACAATGCTTACAAAACTACCGATTGAAATGATAGAGATACAAAGAAACATTCAGAAGATGTCCTTTAACAATTCAAGAAAACTGATTGGAATCAGTCAACGAATCATTCAAGAAAAATAGGGACTCATGTTTTGTCCTTAGCAGTAAAGAACAATAACAAAAAAAAAATGTCTGGCCATTTTGAGCCTGTAATCGAACCCACCACTGCTGATGCTCCAGATACTCAATTAGTCTAAACAAGGCCAGATTTATTACTTCTTTAATCAGTAGAACAGTTGGCATCTGTGCTGGCATAAAAACCTAGAAAACACAAAATGGCTACCTAATTAAAATGATAAACTTGGATTAGCAAACAACATGTCATTGGAACACAAGATTGGTGGTTGCTGATAATGGGACTCTACGTCAATGTAGATATTCCATTAAAGAAATAATTTAAAACATCAGCCGTTTCTAGATACAATTGTCATTTACAACATTAACAATGCCTACACTGTATTTCTGATCAATTTGATGTCATTTTAATGGGGGGAAAAAGTTAACCAAACTTTTGAACAAATTAACACTCACTTGACCGAACGGTTTGCTAAATAAAGTTGGAATTCAGGTTTTAGCAGGTCATCATGTGATCTCCTATTCCAGAAGGCCTTGTCATCCCTATCAGCTTCAGATTAAAATCCAATGAAGCTGCTACCAAATAATTTTATTTCAAACATGAATAGAACTAGAAAGACACGTCACACATGCATTAGAGCGTTCAATGAAAAACCTAAAATACCTAAAATTACATTTTAGAATTGTAATTTAACTTGAAATTAAGGAATAAACAGAAACGTCCCAAAGCTGCGATCGCCACCAAAGGGACATCTGCTCATTCTAAAATAAAGGGTGTGAATACTTACATGAGATGATTCCGTTTTTTATTTTAAATAAATCGGCACACATTTCTAAAATAAAGTGGATTGGAAATAGAAGTGACAACACCCTGAGGCACATATTTAGTGTTGGTGCGCCCATTTGGAATTGGTTATTCAGCCCTAACAACACAAGTGTATTCACTTTCTAACAAGGAACAGTTTCTGCTCAAATGACAGACGTGCTACAATGAAAGGGTCGGACCTAAACTAATTTCTCAGCATTTGAGCCAGTCCCACGGTGCAAGTTAAGCACCCGACCATGGTTCCTGGTGCTCGCTCCGCCTTTGGGCGTGAATCAGACAACACACTGGAGCCTGGCGCGCACACGCATCAAATGACTGTCGGTGTGTTAGCACTTTCCTTTTGTCCTCCAGCAGTGTAAGTGACAGCCTGGCGGGACATCTGTTTCAATAAACCCGCTCTCATTGCTCCACTTAGGAGTTTGTTTGTGCTCGTTTGCAGCCAGGCGGAGTTACCTCAGTCAGGTTCAGTCTCCTGTAGGCTGACTGGTGACAGGGAACAAATGTCTGGAGAGGAAACCAGTGCAACATGACCTGCCACCAGGCACACGTGTTGGATATGGGTATAAAGCAAATGGCTGACAACACACACACACACACACACACACACACACACACGCACACGCACCCGCACCCGCACCCGCACCCGCACAAACACAAACACGCGCGTGCACACACAAAACATGCGCACAAGCACTAACGCACACAAGCACTAACGCGCACAAGAACATGACACCATTAATAAAACTCCACATTTACAAAGATTGTGCATTACCTCTTTAACAGACTTGGCTTACTATTTGGAATTACTATTTTTTTTAGTTTAACTACACTGGTTGGGCTTTTTTTGAGCATGACAGCTTGCTTGGCACTATGGAATCAATAGAGCCGGAATAAAAGGCATCTCTAAATTAGAAAGGAAGAGGGAGAATGGAATGCCTCGTTGGGAGAGTGTAGCATCGTATTAATCCTCTGGATCTGGAATAGCCCCGGCATTCCTCTCTGTGACTTGACTGGCAACTCGCAGGAACAACCCGAGAGAATGTCACCGTGTTAAACCCAGTCGGCCAAATGCACAGCATTCCAGGAATCCAGAGAACTGAGCAAACTCAGCGATAAAAGCTTCTTGCGCTGCTTGAAATAGTTCTCTTTCTTTCTACAAATTTGGCTCCAGATTGTGACCGGTTAAAGCTACTCCCGACTGTGACCCTGATCCCTGAGTGGGATCATTAAGACAATCTGGGGATCGTCCCAGAACTTTCCATGACCTTGCTGATGCACTTCCAAGCATATTTCCTTCAAACTGAAATGGCCCATTTCACTGACTTGACAAATCTTTTCTAATGACTTTTATTGACATAATAGCAATAATGGCAAAATCTAAAGATTTGTCAAATTATTTCACACATTTATTTCTAAAATTCCCATGTGTCCTACAGTACAGCTCTGTGAATCAGAACGACTGATGGTCAATGTCAATAGCGATATAAAACCAAAATCTATTTAACGCCACATACATTTGTGACCATTCAAACCCAGCTCTCCAGGGTATGGTGCCACTGCTCTAGATTTATACAAGAGCAAAATGTATTAGAGAACGAGGGCAAGACAGAAAGAAAGAGAGAATGACAGACCAAAAGAGAGGTAGAAAGTAGGAGACAAAGAAAGATGGAGGCAAGAGAAAGGGGGAGAGAAAGGGGAGAGAAAGAAGTGAGACCGAAAAGGAGGGAGATAACAGACAGAAAGAAATGGAGGGAGGGCGAGATAGACAAGATACAGTAAATATATAAACGAGATGACTAAATAATTAAGCGGCAAATCTTAGCCCCTTGCTAAGTTATTCTGGCCTTTTTCTTTCTTTCCTCCAAATCACTTCCTCCCGGGTGGGAAGTGAAAGAGCATTTCTAAGGATTTATTAAAAGTCAAATATCAAACATCAAAACATGCAATCTTGGTTTAAAAAGTTCTGTACAAATAAACAAAACAAATATTTAATCTTACATGAATTTTAAATCATTGCTTGGCGGTTGTGTTTTCAATTTATCATACCGAATTTGAACTCTGAATATTACATTAAGTGATGCAACTAAGATATCAGAAGCTGGCCTGTGAAGTAGCATGTCATCAACGTTAACGATAAGGGGGGAAAAGTTCACTCAAAGAGGTTAAAATAGTTTCCTCATAATTGTTCACTGTCTTCCAACGTTGATCAGAAGTTCAGGCTGAGCACAAACATAAGAACCGCGTAGAGTTTAAGTCAAGATGTAATGAATCAAACGAAAAATAAACACTATTCATTAGTGGTTATTGGTTTCCTTTTTATTGGCGAAAGACAAGAATGGTAAGACGAGGAATGTGATACCTGACAAAGGTGGCAACCAGGCAATATAAACACAGACAGGAAGCAGGCAGAGGCATCAACCAGGCGATATAGACAGACAGGAAGCAGGCAGAGGCAGCAACCAGGCTATATAAATACAGACAGGAAGCAGGCAGAGGCAGCAACCAGGCTATATAAACACAGACAGGAAGCAGGCAGAGGCAGAAACCGGGCTATATAGACAGACAGGAAGCAGGAAGACGCAGAAACCAGGCTATGGAGACAGACAGGAAGCAGGCAGAGGCAGCAACCAGGCTACATAGACAGAAAGCAGGCCAGAATCTCCCCTGGAAATACTGCCAAACGTAAGGTGAGTGGGGAAAACATTATAAACGTAGCCCTGTTGGCCACTGAAGACAAGGGGAAGACAGATGCTAGTGAAGGGAAAGGAGCAGCGCGTTGGTACGGACAATAAAAAATGCTAAAACTTTGACAATCTTGTCAGGTGGTTCTGAGACAACAAACAAGGGTCTGAAAAGTGCACACAGCGATGAAAAAAAACGACTAATGCGCGACAAACTTGCAGAGTTGGTGCCACATCAGTTGCTATCTGAATAAAAGAATGACAGGTAAGTACACATTCAAATTAGGAAAGGAAGTGAAAATATAACAAGCAAATCATTGGAAGCATTAAAATGGGACAAGGACATGATGTCAGGTCTTTCAAACAAAATAAAAGTGATTCAGACAAGTCACGGGATTGGATTTTCAGATAAGGCTCTAATGATATTTATTTTTCCTTACGTGGCTGATACTATTTACACCTGCCTCGATTCAAATGTTGAATAACTTCAGTAAAAGTGTAGATTTTGCTCTGCATAACCTTTAAGTGTAGTTCTTCATTTCACATCTTGACATTTTCAAACTGGACCAATCAGAGGTGCCCTGACCCTTAAAATAATAACAGAATAATAACACACCCTCTTCACTGTCATTTATGAAATGTCATCCTTTAGTGTACTTTAAAAGGCCCCGACAAGCTTACTGCATATAATACATTTTCTTAAGACGTAGTTTAAGTGTCCATGATTAAAATGACAACCAATCAGTGGATAGAGACAACCATCAACCAAGACTATTCTCCCTCTAATTATAACTTTTTGTAAAAAAAAAAAAAAAAAAAGAATCCATCAAAATAAAGTTCCAGCCAATTTTATCGCAATCATTTGATGCCAGTGTCAAAACGGTTTTTCTAACGGGGCGGGTTTTCCTTTGCTAGTTTCTTGGACCAACTGGAGTTAATCAACCGCAGAATCTAAGCCACCATGTCAAAACGATATTCGATTTTGGTGCACAGTGCCAGTCCAAGTGGGCAGAAGGACTTCAACTCCGGGTTATCGTGGGAATTCACTTTATTTACTGCATTAAAATAGTAATTAAGGCAGCTTGCTAGTTTCTTGGACCAACTGGAGGTAAGCGACCGCAGAATCTACGCTGCCACAGCAAAACGATATTATATTATGGTGCACAGTGCCAGTCCGAGTGGGCAGTCGGAATTCAACTCCGGGTTACCGTCGGAATTCACTTTATTTACTGCAATAAAATAATGATTAAGGCAGCTTGGCTACCAGGCTAGGCCAAGAAAAAGCTCTGAGTAATAACTGAGACATTCATCCATATTGGTTTTCTTGTTACGAAGTTATTGAACCGCATAAGTAAGCCTGACAAAATGAATGAGGAGTTCACGAGAGTCTACAGTGGAAGTGCTTCAATCGCTTTTTTGGGAGACAAAAATACTTTGAAGTATGAGTAGGCTATGCAAGTTGTGATTTATAGCAAACCAACAACGTACTTTATTATAATAAAAGTCTCACTATATGTTGCCCAGATTTCACTGTCAACATTTAGACTGAGTGGATAAGCTAGAAACCACATTCATCATCATTACACAAATAAAGCGATCCTCAATATTTCATTTTATTGTCACGGTAAAAAAAAAAAAAAACTGTCTCGCCTGCATGCCAAAAGCAAACGTCTGATAGCCGTCCTAGAAAAGGAAAATGAGTAACAATGAAGCTTGTAGGTAGCCTATCAGACACTGCTTTACTATTAACAAATTCCCTGTAGACAGGTAGATGACAGGATCAGTGGCATTAACGTTACGTTAATGCGCGGCTCAACCACGAATTATAGATGAACAACGTCTCACTTCAAAACACAAGTCATGCCATTAAGTCCAACTAAACGAAACTGTCTAGAAAGCAGACAAATGTCACGGTTGTTTTAGACTGAGGAAGGGTGCTGAGCCCTCTGATTTCGTGGCTCCAACGTGTTTTCTGTGCGCATGCATTGCTCTTCATGCTCTTTCGCCACGAAAGTTCAGCTTGCGCAATTTTCCACAAACTGTCTTTTTTACACTCGTCGGTGTGACGTTCAATACACGTCTTTCCAATGGCATACCCTGAGCCTCTGCCTCTATAATCTTTCATTATATTTTTTTGCTTTGTCCCACATAGACCAAACTATTCCATAGTTCAATTGATTTCCAATAGCTTTTCCATTTTCTACTTCATCATTGTTGTTGATTAGTTGCCATAGATTCAATGTTCCAACCATATTGCCGAAGAATCTGATCGTCGGTGACGAGGGAGACCTAATAAAACAAGTTTTACAAATAATGGTGATGAAAACATTCAGGCTTTTGTTAAAAAATAAGGGAATGTGCTAAAGAGGCAAACAATGTTATCGATCAGCGCGAAAATATTACCGTATTGTAAAATCGAGATAAGCTGCCGCAAATTGTCAAAAAGAATATCCCCAATTGTCACTGTATTGACTTTCCCCTCATTCTAAAGCGTCTTTGACAGAACATCTACTGACAGAAAAAACGCAGGTAGGTATTCAGAGAGCCAGCATGAGATCAAGCCAATTTCAGTCCTGGAAGAGCTTCCTTTATATGTTGCCTCTGAGTTCCCCAATCATGGCCTTTTACCAAATCGTTACAGGTGTGTGTGTGAGTGAGTGTGTGTGTGTGTGTGTGGGGGGGGGGGGGGGGTCACCATGTACCCGTCATGGTCAGAGTGTTCCATCAGACAGGCACAACAGGGAGCTCACCTTTGAATCATTTCCTTCCTACAGCCAACTGTACAGAAAGACGAAAAAAAAGAGAGAACGAAACAGAAAGAACGTCAGTGTGACTCTCAGCGGAGCACACAAGGTCAGACCAGATCTCACACACATGCGCACACACACACACACAGCGTGCATAGTGCAAGGGCATCAACTAGCTCCCTCAAAGCCAACCCTCCTGAAATGTGTCTCTGTCTGTGTCTGTTTGTGTGTGTGTGAGTGTGTGTGTGTGTGTGTGTGTGTGTGTGGCTGGCTGTGTCCTGTCCTTCCTAGATAGCAGAAATGTATCACACTGATGTGAGAATGAAATGTTGAAATGTCAGGGGACCCTTCCAGTGAAACACTGCTGTAACAAAGGACTTGGATGATTGGTGGAAATCTAAGTGGCGCGCGTGCGTGCGTGCGTGCGTGCTCCAGGTTCATACATATATATAGGGACCTGTTGTCCTTACAAAGATAGAAAAATAAAAAATCAGTTTCCAAAGGTTTTTTTGACAGGTCCATAATAAGGAAAATGTTACGTCCCGGCTCACGTGTTAGGTTTAGGGAAAAATGCATTGTTGAGAAGTGTTAGAACTGGATTACTTTCAGGTAATCCAATTAGGCATTGTCAGTTAGGTTTAGAGTTAGGCTTAATGGCTAGGTTAAGCCAAGGCATACAAGTTAATGAGTTTTAATATAAGGGTTAAGTTTAGGCTAAGGGTTAGGTTTAGGGAATAGGGAACTGCGTCTGCACACGTACTCAGGCCATCTGGGGGTTTGATGATGACAAACCCTGTTGGCACAATGCTTTTTCAGTTCCGTGAGGCCCCTCCCCCACCACTCAATGCTGCCGCTACTACTCCCCAGGAGCAGAGGACAACACTTCACAGAGCACAGCTCCACCTGGATGACCCCCCCCCCAGCCCGCCCCCCCCCCCCCCCCCCCCCCAGCCCTCCCACCCCTTTCTCCTTGTCATGTGCCAACAGAGCAGACACTGAGGCGAATGGGAGCTAAACAGACAAGGTGAGCGGCCAGGCAGAGAACTAATTAAAACAACTGTTCTGATTCTGCGTGTTTCTGACCTCTGGAACAGGGAGTTCACCGGTCCACCATTTAAATGAAGCCGGCGCTGTTCTCTCTGCCGCGTGAGGACGTGGTTGCTTCAGATGTATCATACAGGTTCAGTTGGGCGTAGCTCCATGGATTGGAACCACACCAGGGTCGCACCCACGTCAATAAGGACACCTCCACCTCCCCGAACACCACAGAGAAACACCAAACCTGCCCCCACGCCGCACACGTTCCATTCATCTTTATGCAGATTCTCCCCTGTCATTTTCAGTTTATTTGTATTTCTTTGGGGACAGGCCGGTGCAGGGAGCATGCAGGCACGCGGACAGACGGGGACACTGGGGGGGGCGGCCAAGCAGGACCTGTGATTGATGGTCGTTGGCTCGTAAATTGGCCCGGTCCGCCACCACGTCTGTGCTACCCTGTCGGCCGCGCCGAGCCTCGTCAGGTTACAAATCAGGCTGCTTGATAATTTGCTGTTGTATTGGATTCTCTGCAGACACGCCTCCAGGGCATGACTGTCCTATGAGGAGGCCACGGCACGAATACTGATGACAGAATACCACCGGCCTGATGGATACATCAAACACACACACACACAAACACACACACACACACACACACACACACACACACACACACAGAATGAATACTACCCCAGGCGACAAGAGGCCTTTCTCCAGATTATCTTTGGCCACAATATAATCCAAATCAATACAATGAAAAGCACCATGCGTCTTTCCCTTAACAGACAACAGGTGGCCGAATGAGTCCAGAGAAACGGGCAACGAGCCACTCAGTCCTGTGACAATGATGAGCTCTGGGAAGCCGCACAGAAGTTCAACACCATGCCGGGGCTCGCCAGCCTCCTGGAGGACGACCATGCGCCGCGACCACACGCATGACGACACGCATGGCGACACGGCTAAAACGTGGGCCCACTTCAAAGAACGTTGACCCGGGAATCCGCAGGCCGACCACCAACCCACCAAGCCTCGATGCCACCGGCCCCTGTCGTCTTCTGAGAGATTTTCAAAACGGTCTCAATCAGGTTGTTTGGTGTCGGCAGCCCCAGTGCCAACGTTATCAGACTGAAAGCAAGCCAGTCCCCCCCATTCCCTCTCGTAAGACGTGAGAGGCAGACCTGGATTCCAGCTTATTGGAGCTCGTCGCCTGGCTAAACTGAGCGATAGAAGCCCGAACGCACTCCAGACGCACGTGGAAAGCCGGCGAATAGGTGCTGGACCCAGGCTCAGTGAGGGGGGCTCCGCGGGGCTCCATATCCCGCGCTGCAGGAGCCTGAGCTGGATCAATTTCTTAAAGTAGCCACGTACAAGACATGAATAATGAGTACACGTATAAACGCACGCACGCAGACAATCACACAGTGACAGAAACACACAGACAGAGACACGCAGGGCAGGACAGGCTGTGTTTTCATACATTGCATTATCAGGATGAGTTACCAACCCGAAGGACGGAAACCACACAGACCCACACACACAAAGGCTTTTTGTAGGCGTCTCCTTTAAATGCAGTAGACTGGCGGCCTGCATTCGAAAACCCTGGTTGGAAGGAGGCTATTACGAATGCTTTTGAGCCCAGTCCCTGCAAGCTAGGTACTGACCGGTCCGGGGATATGTCTTGGATAATCTGGGGGGGGTAACTTGCGGCCTCCAACAACGTCTTGAATGGGGTAACTTTCCTGACAGCGGGGGGGGCAGGTCTCACCCGGTTAGGATCATCCTTAATTAGTCTACTTCCATTAGTCTGCATTGAGTGGCGTTAACACAACATGTTCCCATCACTAAACATTGGGGAGATGTTCAGTAATGATCATGTCCAGACATTTCAGAGGACCTGCATGAGGACCATCAGGAGTAAGAAACAAACCTTTTGGCCCTGCCTGTCCTTAGAGAACCCTTCTGGCCCTGCCTGTCCTTAGAGAACCCTTCTGGCCCTGCCTGTCCTTAGAGAACCCTTCTGGCCTTGACTGTCCTTAGAGAACCCTTCTGGCCCTGCCTGTCCTCAGAGAACCCTTCTGGACTTGCCTGTCCTCAGAGAACCCTTCTGGACTTGCCTGTCCTTAGAGAACCCTTCTGGCCCTGCCTGTCCTTAGAGAACCCTTCTGGCCTTGACTGTCCTTAGAGAACCCTTCTGGCCTTGACTGTCCTTAGAGAACCCTTCTGGCCCTGCCTGTCCTCAGAGAACCCTTCTGGCCCTGCCTGTCCTCAGAGAACCATTCTGGACTTGACTGTCCTCAGAGAACCCTTCTGGACTTGACTGTCCTTAGAGAACCCTTCTGGACTTGACAATCCTTACAGAAGCTTTCTGCAACCAGGTTATTGTGAGTTTTTATTTTAAATGTTTCCCCCTCAAAGATTTCAGTTTGTTTTTCAATTGAATTGTTCACATTATAGGTCACATTAAATGTGGAAAAAGTTCTCACATGATTTATCTTTGTTTCATTCTTTTACATCACAAAAACCTGGCATTTCTAACAGGGGTGTGTATACTTTTTATATCCACTGTATATTTGTGTGTCCATTTACTTTATCCTGCAGGGTAGGGTTCAATGCATCGAGACACTTTAGAGGCCTCCACCCATTACACACTGGGGCGAAATGAAGAGGACTTCTCACCAATCAGGTTTCTCAAAGAGGAAATAAACAGAATGGACAAATTAAAGAGAAAAGGTTTGCGTTGAATACTCTGGATTCTGTTAAGGTCGCCCAAAGCAGCAGCAGCAGCAGCAGCTCCTGAGGGCCATTTGAAGCACAGTACAGTTCATTCTCGCTGAGAAAAAGGTAGCTGAGCCCCATCCTTTTGGAGCCGAGACAATAAACCAACCAAGCTAATCCACCAGTCCCTCCCTCCCCTGTGCAGCCAACGTGACACAGTGAACCAAGCTGGCCGAGAAATCTGGTCTCATCATGCACCATGGTAGATGAGCAACTGGGCCGGCGTAGCGGCTCTAGCAGCCTCCACAGTCCCAGTAGTGGGAATCAGAGACGAGCAGGCCCAGGGTTGTACTGGGGAAGAAGCCGTAGAAGACAAGTAAACGTTCCAAGGATTGTGGCACGAGTTGTCAGTTAAGGCAAGCTCGCCAAAGAGGAGACACACACGGACACTGTGATAACTCGACCTAATAACAGTCACAGTCCAAGAGGAGACACAGACGGACACTGTGATAACTCGACCTAATAACAGTCACAGTCCAAGAGGAGACACACACGGACACTGTGATAACTCGACCTAATAACAGTCACAGTCCAAGAGGAGACACACACAGACACTGTGATAACTCTACCTAATAACAGTCACAGTCCAAGAGGAGACACACACAGACACTGTGATAACTCTACCTAATAACAGTCACAGTCCAAGAGGAGACACACACGGACACTGTGACAACTCTACCTAATAACAGTCACAGTCCAAGAGGAGACACACACGGACACTGTGATAACTCTACCTAATAACAGTCACAGTCCAAGAAGAGACACACACGGACACTGTGATAACTACCTAATAACAGTCACAGTCCAAGAGGAGACACACACAGACACTGTGATAACTCTACCTAATAACAGTCACAGTCCAAGAGGAGACACAGACGGACACTGTGACAACTACCTAATAACAGTCACAGTCCAAGAGGAGACACAGACGGACACTGTGATAACTCTACCTAATAACAGTCACAGTCCAAGACACTGGAAGAAAAAAAACATGGAACAACAATCTGATTTTGGGGTTTTCTGTGTCACAGCATTCAGGCAACAAAAACTTCAACATTTATGGGTGTGTTCCATAGAAAACTTCAGGCAGGGAATTCTTTTTATGTCTTTCTTTCATATTTGAAACTTATAAAAACAAGGAACATTTTCTACTGTTGATGGAAGATAAATAATTTTGCACGTTTTTTCACCAATCAGATTCAGAGACTAGCCTTTGTCATTCTTTACAAATTGCATCTAAACTTCTAAAGGAACACCTTAAAACCATTAGTTGGCAAATTGTTAGTTGAATTAAAAAAATACTAATTTTCCCTTCAACTGCTTAACCTTTAATCTGTCTGACTCGCCCAGTCCTCTGACAGAGCTTTACACAGAATCCTCTTCTTCAATGTTAATTTGAAAATCATCCTCCATCAGAGCCAAAGTAACAGCTCCAGCTAGAAGAAAAGCGGGTTTATATATATAGGCCTAGAATGAAAAAGGGGATCAATGGATTATTTCATATGGCTTTGGCAGCTCAAAAAGGTTCTGTATAGAACCCTTATTTTTAGAAGGGTGGTTGAAAATGAAGCAGAACTGTGATTTTGGACTGAAGAGGGGGGCTGTACTGTGGAAATACATGTATTGTATTGCATCGTTCCTTCTGTGATTCTGGCCCATACGTTCTTATCTTAAAGAGTTCCCACGACCGTCTGGTCCAATACAAATTCAATCTGTCCTAGGTTTCAGACAGCCATCCTCGAGCCCCAGTGACCAGCTCGTTCCATTAGTAACACTCAGCACACGCACTAAGGTTAAGAAACAAACACAGCGCCCTCTCTCACCCCACATCTCACCCCTCTCTCTCTCACTCTCTCTCACCCTCTCTCTCTCTCTCTCTCTCTCTCTCTCCCTCCTCTCGCTATCCCAACCATATCTTTCTCACCATCTCTGTCCCCCATCCTGCCTCAACTTGTGCTCTCTCCGTCTCTAACCTCCTCCCTCTCTCTTTCTCTCTCTAACCTCCTCCCTCTCAATCACAACACTCCTCTGTTTCACCAGCTCTCTCCTCAATCCTCCTCTTTCACTTCTCTCTCACCCCCCTTTCTCACCACATATCTCCCTTATCCACCCCTCTAAATCTCCTCTTCCCTATCTTTCTCCTCTCTCCCCAATCCCTCTCTCTCCTCTCTGACCCTCTCTCCCCAATCCAACCATCTCTCTCTCTCTCCCCACCTCCCTCTCTCCCTCCCTCCCTCCCCCTGATTTCTCTCCCACTTCATATCTCTCTATATCTGTATGATCTGAAAGCATCCATGATTTATTTAGAGAGCTTAGGGGTGTCAGCCTGTTGCTGGAGGGGTCTCATCACGCCCCAATGCTTTGAAGTGCTTGCTGCTCACCAGCGGCCTGGTCTGGGAAGACGAAAAGGCTTAAATGCAGGCAGAAATGCAGCAGATTGGGAAAGGGAGAGGCAAAGCTTTCAAAATCCTTTATTATGGCCCTGCTACACAACAGCCTTCGGCGTCAGACGCCGTCAGCCACAGAGGGAGAGCTTGCTTTGAAATCAATGAAAGCTGGTACGCTGCCCCTCTCCAACTTAATGGCAGCATCTGAGCTCATTAATCACCATGTTTTGATTCTCGTTGGCAGAGTGAATTCGATCTTGTGAATGAAAGTAATGAGGATGAGTAGCGGCTTTGGTTGTTTTCTAATGTAAAAGGTAGAACATCACGTTGACCTGACACTGACACTGAGGGAATACAATGTGTTTGGTGGGGCTGAAGTGTCAGTGTGACCTTTAACCTGCTGTTCATGTAACCAACCAACACCTTGTCAGACACTTTCAACTGTACAATCGTTCAATAGGCCAACGTGATCCGACCGCCTTTCGCTAACGCATCTCCATGACTTCAATCCTCCGGCACGTCCCCGAAAGTAAAACTCAATACCACGTCTTCAGAGTTCCTCACTGGCACACAGCCCCAGCCGAAGGCGCCATCGTACCAGCAACCTAGCATCATGTCACAGAGCGCCAGTACGACTCCATACGCTGGGCGGGGACGACATGTGGCAGCCTTTAACCTGTTGACTACGCGTCCAAAGCTGATTCAGGAAGAATTAAATAAAGGCCCACCCACCTCATACGACACTGCACTAATTCAGAGCAGACCGCGACCACCTCGCTTCGCCATCTACTGATGCATACAGGAATTCGGCGATGCCTACAATTCAGATCCCTTTCAAGGGCACACAGTCCGTTTAACCCTGAACCGAGGCCAACGGAAATGATGTGGATACCGAGCCACTTAGTCTCTACACTGTCACGGTCAAAGCATATCGATTATAAGGCTGTAGAGACTGACAGGAGGTCGGTCTGTGATCAAGGGAGGTTCAACGGGTCAACCGGTCCATAGTTTTATCTTTTATCTTGAATATTTCCCAGAGATGCAAAGATTAAATCAAACACTCCTCGTCCTTGTTAAGGAACATTAATGTGTAAGATAGTTATTTACGGAAATCAGCTGGCATACAGGTCTGACAGACACGCACTTTATGAAAACCAGGAGTCTCTTGACTGTATCCAAATCAAATGTGTGTCAACTAACATATTCATTAGGGGCAATGATGACATGCAATTCCTTGTAATCTCAAATTACTCGAGCAAACCTCAAAATTAAAACACTGTCTCACAGAACGCCTCTGACCAACTCCGACATGTAAACAATAAATACAGTAAAACTTTTTTTGATACACAGACCTAATTTGAAGTCACAGAAACCCGCAAATCCGTTTGACTTTGCCAGTTTACAGATAACAGTAGGACATGAGGTCACAGCACATTTCACTTACAAGGCTCAGCTAGCTCCCTGTTCTTGTTAAATAGAAGCCTGGTGTTTGAGTGCCAGATAACATAAACTGAGGCCTGACAAAAAGCCCCTGGTCCAAATAAAACATATTTCTGAAAACAACACTAACAAAAACGGAAATAAGATTCGGAGGTATTCGGATAAATTAGCTACACAGTAAACCGACTTAATGAAATTGATTATGGAAAACTGTCTAAGAGATAAAAAAGAAAAGTGGAAGGACTTTAGACAAAGCTTCTGCTGTGTTTGTTGATTGGAGGGCCTTTTTACTTTACAAAACATTTTCCAAAATTCATCAAGAAAAATGCTAAAGCCAGTAGATGATTTTATAGTATAAATAAAATCAAATTTATAGTATAACTTAGACACTACAGATACTACCCACTTAGAGTGTTGTCGGGCCATGGATATAGTTAGCACTCTAACCACAGTGTGAGAAAATAGGATATAATAAAAATGTATAACCATTCTGTGAGTTAAGAGCATATTATAATAGTAAAAGATAATCAGACTGTGAGTAAACATATTATAAGAATAGATACCCTATTAACTCATATTATGGTTATTATAATAATAATAAATGTGAGTTAATATGATATAATAGTAAAAATAAATAAATAATAATAATAGCTAGCCATATTGAGAGTTAGTAGGACATATTAAGAATAATAGATAACCATACTGTGAGTTAATAGGATATAATAATAGATAACCATACTGTGAGTACATATGATATAATAATAATTTTACTAATCTGTGAGTTAATATGATTTAATAATAATAATAATAATAATAATAATAATATATTACCATACTGCGAGTTAACAGGATAAAATAATAATAGTAATAATAATAATAATAGATAACCATACTGTGAGTGCATATGATATAATAATAATATTACTAAACTGTGAGTTAATATGATTTAATATAATAATAATAATAATAATAATAATAATTATATATTTTCCATACTGCGAGTTAACAGGATAAAATAATAATAATAATTATAATAATAATAGATAACCATACTGTGAAATAGTAGGGCGCAGGAACAGTGGGGTCATTAAGCCTGGGCGTCCGGGGCTATAGCCCTGGATCTTTTATGAATAGCGGATCTCAAATTCACCCAAAAAAAAGATAAAAAATAACCCCTGATCTATTCATCTATAATTCCGATCGTGCATTATGACAATGTAGACGTGTAGGAATATTTGCCCAGGAATATTTTGGGCACTGGTATTCAGTGACATTTTTAGCTTCTTATTTGCCAACAATTAGACTGCAAATAGGCTTCAATCTCTATACCTGTTAGAGACTGCTATTTCTGATTGTTCTTCAGATTCTGCAACTTCTTCTAAAACTGTGAGCTAATATGTTTCAAGCACCTCTACTTCCATGACTGATTAAAACATGTCCTCAAGTGACTTCCTTTGTAGCAGACAGTCAGGAATATGTTTAGAAAAATCCCATTGCAATAAAATTGCAGTATCAGTAGCATAACAAATGGGTACAGAATTACATTGACAATGTTGTGACATCCGGTGGCAACTCCCTGCCAAATTCATAAGAACATTAGGACAAACAGCAGATAATGGTAAATATCCAAATATCAATCAGCCTAGTAAAAACATTTGATCAATTAGATAATACAGCGAGTGGATTGCATGTAAAAACTGTGAAATGGGTAAAAGTAGCACCACTCAAGGCAAAACTAGAAATAAAGTAGCACTTGTGTAAAGGAGCACTTTATAAGGGGACAAGGACACTTTATCATTTGAAAGGCAGAATGCACTGATCAGGTGACCCCTACCACAAGCATTGTAACTGGTTGGGGCATGTGAATTCACAAGGCTGTATGATGAAAGGTATTATATATCACAGCACATTCATTGCATAATCAAACAAATTCTGAAAAGAGCAAAGAACTTCACCAATCACAACACTAAGAAAAGAATGAGAGACTAAAAGCAAAAAGGACAGTGTCGCAATCTAGGGAACTAATTCAATTATTTTTCTAAAGCGACAAAAAAATAAAATAAAAAAAAGAGTAAAAAAAAAAAAAAAGAGTAAAAGAAAGAGTACGCTGTTGATTCTGACTTGTGCTTTTTAAAGTTGTCAAAAGGGAAAGAGAGTGCAAGGGAAAGTAGAAAAGATAATTATTCCTTTGACTAAAGATCCTGCTTTCAAGGTTAGATCAGGAAGAACCAAGCTCTTTTTGAAGACTGCTTGGCTACAGTGTTGAACTGTCAGAAATTCATGGAGCTAGGTCTCCCCCTGCTGGCTGAAAAGATATCACCCCCTCCCACTCTCCATCAGTCACAAGACAAAAGGGAAAAAGAGGAGAAACCAAAAAAAAAATGACACTAATTCAACATGAAATTCAGGTGCAGGAGAAAATGCCTTCAAAACCCAGCTATGGTTAGTCATTCCTGCTACTCTCTGACGCTGGTCCAACCAGGATCAAGACTTGAGCAACGTGATGCAGATTTCCTCACATCTGATTGTCATTCTATTCCGCTGCAGACAGAGTGCATTGCAGCTGCACGCTACAGTGGGGAGTCAGATGCCACAACCAACTGAGAAACCAAAAGGTTGCTTGATCGGATCCCCAAGTCAGCAAGAAGGTTTTCTCTGTGAACCTACCTATTAAAACAAGGGAACCAAACAGCAATAGTCCAGATTGAATCTGGATTATAACGGATGGCTGTAACACGGTTTTCAATTTACTGTAGAGACATTCTGTGGATTATGTTCTACCACCAGCTACAAAATCTGAGCCTGATGTTGTATTGAAAAACATCAAACTTTCCCAAGTAGCTGGACAGATTTATCCGGATGCACTGGAAGGACCGCAAGTGCTTTGATTCAACAGTTGCTACCAAAAGATATTCTCACAAAAATGTTGTTTTAGATTAAATGATAACTGTTGATTCCACAGTTTCTTCAGACAATCAATGGCTCCAGCTCCACTTAAGCTGCTTCTTTGTTGCCGGGTGCAATGACAAAATCTATTTCATCAAGACAGCCGCTTCAACTCTTCTCGATAAAAGGGGAAGAGGCGGACCAGTTGAGCTGAAAGGCAGTGGACTAGACAAGAATGAATAGAAATACACTGGTTATCAGAACCACCAATGAAAGGTGCGTCCTGACTGTCTTCGTGAAGAAAACAGCGGAACTGCAGGGACTTCCTTTAAAGGCTACAAAAAGGCACCTAAACCTTTGCTTTGGTGAGACACATGTCTTAGGTATGTTGTTTTTACCACAACCTCAAACCATCTATAATCAACTGCCCAATATTACCCACCCACACTCCCTCCATCCCTCGTAGAAGGGACCAAGTCCATCCGTCTAACTTCTGTGATTCATGGAATCAGGCCAGTGTCTCTATACAGAATAGACAACTACAATGAGTCGCTATAGAGCCAAACTCCCTGTAAAGACTTGCAGTATAATCCAGCTCAACGGGAATTGTAACCCATCGTTCTTTTCTCAGCGTCACTTTGTTCTCCACAGAATGGGATAGTTAGACTAGCCAGTCCTGGAGGATATACAAGCTGCCAGGCTTTGCAGTATTGCTGGGTTGACCCCATGTCATTAGAGAGGCTCTGTGAAAGTGGCCTGCAGAAAGGTAAGGGTCCCAGCATGCTTTGTGTTGTTGACGTGCAGTGTTGCGATGCTCAGCCAATCAGAGAAATCTGCTGGTGCTGGGAGGCAACTCCATGACTCTGGGTTCTGTCTGTCTGTCTGTCTTTCAGTCAGTCTTTCTCTGTGTCTGTCTGTCCTACTCTGTGTCCTTCTCTGTATCGGTCTGTCCTTCCCTGTGTCGGTCTGTATGCCTCTTCTCCCAGTCCCTCTGTCCTACATGCATTCCCTTGTCACAGTAGGAGTGGACACATGACAGGAGTAATGGTTCTTCCATCATGTATTACAATCAGGTTTCTCTGATTGGGTAAGTGATGGGCCGGGGAGACAGCTTGTCTGTGTGACTGACTGGAGTGGGTGTGTGACTGTGGTGTGCATGTGTGTGTGTGTAGCTGGTGTGTGTGTGTGACTGGTGTGTGTGTGTGTGTGAATGGTGTGTGTTTTCTGAAGAGCAGTAACAGCTCCAGCCCAGCGCAACTGACTGGAGTGTTTGTGTGAGTGTGTGTGTGTGTGTGTAACTAGTGTGTGTGTGTGTGACTGGTGTGTGAATGGTGTATGTTTTCTGAAGAGCAGTAACAGCTCCAGCCCAGCACGACTGACTGGAGTGTGTGTGTGACGGGTGTGTGTGTGTGTGTGTGTGTGTGTGAGAATGGTGGGTGTTTTCTGAAGAGCACTAACAGCTCCAGCCCAGCGCGACTGACTGGAGTGTGTGTGTGTGTGTGTGTGTGTGAGTGTAACAGGTGTGTGAGACTGGGGTGTGTGTTTTCTGAAGAGCAGTAACAGCTCCAGCCCAGCGCGACTGACTGGCAGGACATTTGAACAGGCATCTGTTAGAAAACTCTAATGGCTCCTGACCAAGAAGCCAATCCGTGGCAGGACTCACTTTACAGGGAGAAGAACACGACAACAAGTCCTGAGCCTTCAGTATGACATATCCCAGCATGCCGAGGGCCATCAGAACACCAGCAGTCAGATAACAGAGTTCAACGTCACATAAGAGCCTTCAAACATACATGACACACACCATAGTGACACCGCCCTGATGTCGCTCCGGTCAACAGCGGTGAACTATGTGGGGATTAGGGTCCTGACGAAGAACCACACTAACTCTCCAGAGCACACGCAGCTCCCTGAATCTCACACCAACGGAGCATCACAGTTTAGGACGAACTGAAGAGAGAGGACAGTTAAGACAATCACTGTCACTGTGTGTTATCGCCCAAGGAACCAGAGAGAGAGAGAGAGAGAGAGAGTCGTGTTTGTTGTTGGAAATGAGTCAAGACACATGAATACATTTACACGTTCTCTCCCTTAACCCTAAACGTTCGGGTTCCCAGGGAGCCACATCGTGGACCAGGACTCATTTCAGTGGATATTCTCACTCCAGACAAAATGGTTCTCAGTCCGTTTCTAAATCCCTCTGTACCAAGCGCAGGCCTGAGGAGGTGGGCCCGATCAACCAGGTCGATGACACCCAACGGGGAGGTCAGGGACTGTGTGGTGCCAGGGAAAAAAAAGCTCTCCCTCAATGTCAGCCAGATAAAGGAGATGACCACATCATGAGGACTGGAGTGAAGCGGGTTCAGCGCTCCAAGTTCCTCAGTGTCAACATCGCCCATCAGCCGACATAGTTCACACACGCCCGGGCAATTGTGAGAGAAGCACGTCAGTGCCTCTTACCCCTCAGGAGACGGAAAACATTTGGATCGGGCCCCCTCAGCCTCTGAAGGTTCAACAGCCGCACCACTGACAGCATCTTGACAGGCTGTCCCACCACTTGGCAGGGCCTAAAAACAGTCAAACGCTCCAGCCGTCCAGGTCCGGATGCCACAGCGTGCCACAAAGTACGGGTGCATCAGGTCTGGAATCAACAGGGTCCAGTACATCTACCCCCAAGATGGAAAACTGCTAAACACCACGGCCAAAGGACTACCACACGGTTTAGCAGCTTTTTGAGTTCAGTCTGCCTAGGTCTTCTACACACCAAAGCACTTCAAACCTGACCTGCAGGAAGCAGTAGCACTCGGGCATGTATCATAATAGCACTTCAAAATCAGTCACACAGATGTATTGGTAGAGACATTATCCATTTTGAATTTAAGTGAGCTAAAAGGGTACATGGGCTTAATAGGTATTATTGTCTCTTCAACAGAAACAGGTCATACACCCTGGGATGTCAACTCCCATAGTACATTTGTTCATCTACAGTGGGGAGAACAAGTATTCGATACACTGCCGATTATGTCATGCAATAAAATGCTAATTAATTACTTAAAAATCATACAATGTGATTTTCTGGATTTTTGTTTTAGATTCCGTCACTCACAGTTGAAGTGTACCTATGATAAAAATGACAGACTTCTACATGCTTTGTAAGTGGGAAAACCTGCAAAATCGGCAGTGTATCAAATACTTGTTCTCCCCACTGTAAATGCAAGTCGCTCTATATAAGAGCATCTGCTAAATTATTAAAATCAATGTAATCCTTGTTATTCGTGTCATTATATATAGATAAATATATAAATAAATATTACAATATTAATTGTCTTACAGTTTTTTTCTATCTTAATATGTTCTCATGTACTTCCATCTCTTTAACTGCAAGGTTCATGAGTAAGTATTTTGATATTAGTTTACATTTCAGTCTAGGTGAAATATTTGGACAATTGTCCTTTCACCTGGTTTTGGAAAAACACAACAGATTTTAGGTAGGGTGCCTGACAACAAACACTACAGTAGATATCACTCACAGTAATACGCATACAGCACAGTGTCTTCAATTTGGCCTCGTGTTTCATTGTTTTCAGCCCAGCCCTGTATTGGGAAGAAATAAGAACTCTATTAGAATAAAGGCAAAACAGCACTTTGACAGAGGTGAGTATATTAAACAATACAAAAGCCATATTTGTGAAGGGAAAAGATAATTCTGTACAGTTCCCAATATGAGTGGATACAAGCCAATCCAGGACACTGACGCAGTGACCACAGGCCTATTTTTATGTAAAAAGGAAAAGAGAAAGAAAGAGATCTTGAATTATTGAAAAGATCAGAGGAGAAAGTAGTAGAATATTTAATACACACACCAGAGAAAAAGCCTAAATTATGAAGGTATCGCTTATTGTTTATCATTTTTGTGTGATATTCATATTTCTACCGTAATGAAACTCCATTCCTCTTTTCTTATAAAACAAACATAGTCATGCTGAGGAAGAATGGCATTTCAGGAGCTCTGATTTTTCTATTGATTGTTGTCATGTTGTCATCTCCAAGGTGGCAGGGTTCCTATCAGAGATGTGACCTGACATGTCCGTGACTCACAAGTTCTAAAAGAGGATCAGAATGCCATGGAGAATTGCTGTCTGTCTACCTTTGCAGAGCACAGGCACGCCAAAACACACACACAGAGACACACACAAAGACACACAAACACAAACGCATATTTACAAGCACATAGACACACACATTCATACAAACACAGACATACAAACAAACACACAAACACACACACATAAAAACACAAACACACACACATACATACAGAAACACAGAAACCATTCCGGCAATAAATGCATATTTTTGATCGCTGCGCCAGTTATGAATTCTATCCAAAGCATCAATAAACCTTTTCTCATCAGCACCAGCATCCAGCGCTGATCAAAGCTCATAGCCTTATCATAGCCTAGGCGATAACAATCCCATATTTTAATGTCCATGTGCAAAAAATGTGCATGTGCAAAAAATAAAAAAAGACAAGATTAAGACAAGATCAGGCATATCACAAGGTACTACTTTATTTAGAGAGTCCCAAAAGTGTATCTGCTATACAGACTGTGGATTAGGGTTAGGGTTAATCAGTAACATGTTAACTATCTACAAACCCTTATGCTTTGACCGAACTATAATCTTAACTCTTACTCAAAATCTTATTCTAAACCTAAATCCTTAACTTAGCAAGGGGTTGCTTCTAACATATCGTTTGTTGAAGGCAGTCCTACCCATGAAACATCTACAGGTAAAGTAACCTATCACAATGGCATCCTCATTGTGTCATTCACTCTCCAGCCTATCCACATTCTCCCACAATCAGACAGGCTTTTCATCTACTGTGGATGGTATAAATATCTGTAGATGATGACGACAAAGCTTATTATGCTGAAAAACAATATGATAACATTATTTCCAATAAAGCACATGAAAATTATTTTCAGAATTAAGCTATGGACTGGTTCTAAATTGAACTTAAAATGTAGATTTCCCTCAATTTTTTTCTCTGTTTTTCAATCTGTGTACAAAAAGTTTTACTTGTGTCTTACTCCTGTAGGCAACTATATTCACAGACAGCCCACTCAATTATTAACTATTGACTATTAAATTACAACTTAGTTAGGACGCTGTGTAAAATGGAAATTATAACAGAATGCAAAGATGTGCAAATCATGTAAACCCTATATTAAATAGAAAATAGTACAAAGACAATATATCAAAATATATGCCAGCAACATGCTTGGACAGGGGCAACAAAAGACTGGAAAAGTGTAATAAAAAACAAGCCGGGTGCAACAATTTAAGAACAACGTTTCTCAATGTAAAATCGTTAAGAGTTTGGGGATCTCATCACCTACATTACATAATATCATTAAAAGATTCAGGGAATCCAGAGAAACCTCTGTATGCAAGGGACAAGATCAAAAACCAATACTGGATGGCCGTGATCTTTGGGCCCTCAGACGGCACTGCATTAAAAGCAGACATGATTCTGGGGTGGACATCACTACAGGGGCTCAGGAACACCCCCGAAAACCATTGTCTTGTGAACACCGTGTCGCTGCATCCACAAATGCAACTTTACCACACAAAGAAGAAACCAGACATAAACCGGATCCAGAAACACCACCGCCTTGTCGGGGACCAAGCTCATTTAAAAAGGACTAAGGTGAAGTGAAAAACTGTCCTGTGCTCTGATGAATCAAAACGTGAAATTATTTTTGGGAATCATGGACGCCGCGTCCTCCAGGCTTCAGAGAAGAGTGTGAAGGCACTATTAATGCTGAACAATATACAGGTTCTGGAGCAAAATATGCTACCATCCAGACAATATATTTTCAGGGAAGGCCTTGCATATTTCAGTAATACAATGCCACACCACATTCTGCATGTATTACAACAGCATGGCTCTGTAGAAAGTAAGGTTGGTGAAGTGGCCTGCCTTGCAGTCCAGACCTGTCACCCATTGAAAACATTTGGCACATTATGAAAACATAGAAATATGACAAAGAAGACCCCGAATTATTGAGCAGCTGAAATCCAATATCAAGCAAGAATGGAAAAACATTTCACTTTCAAAACTACTGCAGTTGGTCTCCTCAGTTCCCAAACGCTTACAGAGTATTGTAAAAAGAAGAGGTGGTGCAACACAGTAATAAACATGCCCCTGTCCCAACTTTTTTTTGAAGTGTAGCTGGCATCAAATTCAAAATGGGCATATATGTTTCCAAAAACAATGACATTTCTCTGGTTCAACACTTGATATGTTGTCTTTATAGTATTTTCAATTAAATATAGAGATGAAATGATTTGCACATCATTGCATTCCGTCATTACTTGCATTTTACGCAGCGTCACAACTTGTTTAGAAACGGGGTTGTAGAACTCCCTGTTCTAAGGGTCCACTGCTGACCTCAAATGTCCTTAAGCTGCATAAATCCCAAGGTCTACGAAGCAGCGGAATACATACCTTGTAAGTTCCATTGGGGTACTTCATGTAAGACACCAGGAAGATATCCACAGGAAGAAGTGCTGAGGTTATCAGTGCAACTGCTAAAGCACATATGGCCGTGATGGTTGAGATGACCTCACTCTCCTGGCGGCTTTGGTACTTTCGGATGTAGACCCAACAGAAGGCCAGAATAACCTGGAGGTTGAAACACAACGTTGAAAGCATGCGAGAACGGGATTTCATTGTTTCAGAACTATCCAATGTTTTTTTTTTTTTTTACCGTAACATTGCTTTGTTTAACTAATACCAACTGTAATTACAGGGATAACAAAATGCTAAAGTAGTTGGGCTATTTCAGAAGTAACAACATGTTTGTTTACAGTTCCATGTCATTCTTGTGACCTTTGAATACAGACATACCACTTCTGACAGTAAAAGGTGGAAATCCTAATAGATGCACCTCCCAAAAGCTTAAATCAATCCAAAAAAAACGTACTACAATTTCTATAAATGCGTTCCTAATAAACCTCTGCAATTCACTCAGGTTATTTTCTGACTTTAGGGCACTAGGTGGCCTAGTGGTTAGGGCATCTGACTAGGGTCCAGAAGGTCCCTCGTTCTAATCCCATACTGCAAAGGTGAACCCTTTTTTGTTCTGTCCCTGAGCAAGACAGGAAACCCTATGTGCTCCTGCCACCCCAGGTCGTTGCTGTAAATAAGAATGTGTACTTCATCAACTACAGGCCGACGCCACCACAGTGCTGCTGAATCTTCAGAATCACAAGGTCGTATTCTAGGCACACACAAACAGACGTTCTAGGCCTGAGCTGTGAGGACACTGCTAAAACCAGTTGGCTGCTCAGATCCTTAAGGGATGCCATTCACATACAGGATCAATTAAGCACAGAGCCAACAACAGTTAAGCCCCGTGCCTGCGTGTATTGCCAGGTAATGACACAAGCTTTGCATCTAAACGAAGACCAATGGAAAGGATTTCACTGGATTATAAGGAATGGAGCAGAGCAATCTGATTCTGGTGTTTCAGCTTGTTAATCAGGATGCAGAACAAGTTGTGTTAGCTCAATATTATGCTGCCGGCCTGACATTCATATAAAAGTTACTGTAGCAGGCTTGGCGATGGCTCCTCTCTAAATTTAGCTGTCTCAGCGTCTGCAGTCATGTGACACTGTGTAAGCGATTTTTTAGCTAGCTCAATAATATTAACATGCTAGCCAACTGCTAACCATGCAACTAGCTAACCTGTCCAACAACCTAACTAAACATAGGAATAGTGCATGTTGTTTGCTAAAATGTTCTTTACAAAACTAACGAAGTCAGACGTCTTTTCCAAGTTTAATTAAAAGTAGGTATTTATAATCCAATACTGTAGCTTATACTAGTCAGCGTGCTAGCTTACTCGACTCCATTCAGAACTAACAAAGCTCTGTAAACCGCAGATACGATCATGACTATTCCAGTGGCACTCCCACTAATACACTACAAAAAAAGGCATTTATTTATGATTCATTATGAGTAAGCTAAATACTGTAGCTATATGTCATCACTGGTGTCAAGGTAGTTAACTACCGTACAGTAGCGTCCTAGCTAGCTGGCTGCGTAGCTAGCAAGCTATTGTGAACTTCGTATGAAAAAGCAAAACTGCCACCAAAGGTGTCATCCAGTACGTAAACAGGACAACAAGCTCAGCTTTAACAGCCACTTGAGGGTTCTTACCAGAAATACAAGGGTGAAAATTGACCACCCGAGAGCTGACTCGGATAGCAACGACTGGTCCGCCATCTTCACTTGACTTGACTTCCTGCAACAAACATAGACCATGTGCTTCTATTGACATAACAAGATACAGACCGTTGACAAGACAGGCTGTCAGAGAAACATCAACCGACAGACAGTTCATATCGACGACCGACCAAAAACGGAACGAAATGTGTTGTATGACGTATGTACTGCAATGATCATGTTGTGCAGGGGGTGTTTTCAAATAGGCACAATAACAGGCGTAGAAAGAACATTGACATTTTTGTGCAGTGTCAAATTTCAACGTTTAATTGCTGCCAAAAATCTTGACACCCTGGGCATATAATTGCAAGAAATGGCATACAATTGCAAGACAACACAACACAAACAACCATATATAAATACAAATAAACATTTTTTAAAGGAAATATACACAACAGCAGCGCAAATATGATCTAATGTAAGTAGAGAATATGTCGATTCAAGTACAAAATACAACAATAAACAATTGCATAACTAAATCCAGTAAACAGGATATTAAAAAATAAGCTTATTCAGCGTATTCAGCCAGTGTGGGCATGTCAGTGTTGAGACTAAGAGCGAGTGCTGGTCCAGGGACTGTGCATGTGCAAGTGTGTGGAGTGCAAATTTGTGTGCGAGATTGGTGACTGTATGTTGATCTTCAAGGCCTTCATTTTCCGGAGGGCAGATGTGCCCTACAATGGGTTGACCACATCTCTCTCTTGGGAGGGAGCGGTATGCTATAGTTACGGCGCCAGGCGATGACGAAGCCTGATGACATGTTTTGCACTGGGCTTCGACTGGAATTTGTGAGGGTCCTTTGGAACATGCCAAGTTTCCTCAGGTGCCAGATCGATGCATCATCTTCACCACTGCATTGTTGGATCATTTACTTTACCTTCAGAATTCTTTGTCCATTTTGTTCTGTTCACTAAGCTAATGCAGAATATATACATTATTTAACTGTGCTTATAATTAGTATTTTTACATATATTTGAAACATAAAACTATGCTGTCTTTAAATGCCTTGTCTTTTTAAAGGGGGTGTAGCACAGAATTCTGGGCATTGTACATAGGCAGTGTCTGAGGGCCCCGCCCCACTTAGATTCAAAAAAAATTGAGGGCCCTTCTACACGTTAGGCCCCTATATACTTAGTGCCCATTTCCCCCCCAGTGCGACGCCACCACTTGTCCTATGTGATCAGATTTTGAAAAAGCATTAATAAATACAGATAAAATAGAGTGCAACAAATTTGCAATGGTTCAGTCGAAACAGCATCTGTGTGAGGGAGTGAGGAGCTTTTGAGTAATCCTTTACTTCGACCCCGATGTTGTGTCTGAGGAGACACTCTCTCTCCTGTCTCCCGTAGTTCACCATCACAATTGCTTTATGTTGTGGAACAAGTTGTTTACCTCTTTCCTCTCTGTGATGGCTCTAGGGGTTAGGGTTAGTCACTGCCACTGGAGATCCGGCCAGGTAACGGTTGTGTCGTCAGCACACATGACGACTGAGTTGGAGTCGTGCTCGGGCCATGCAGCCATAAACCCATGCGTGGTGCTGGGGTGGGCTGGGCACGGGCCCTCAGGGGTCCTCCCTGGTTAGGGTCAGTGCGGGGGACACCATGTGTCCAGCCACAAGTCTTTCAGGTTTATGTCCAGGGGGCGGTTCTAGCTTGCATGGCTCCCTGGGCGAACACCCCGATCAGCTCCCCCCCCATATAAATATAAAAGAAAAATGTAAAGAAAATACAAATAGAATCTAATTGTAGTATATAAAAACAAATAAAAAAAGACAATGACATTTTTACCCTATTGCTAACAACAAAATAAAACTAAAACCCAAAGAAAACTAAACTGCCCAAAGCCTAGATGGCTCCTCATCCTGGCCAGTGCCAGAGGGTGCTCCCCAATCTTTCAGAAGTGACCCTGAATTTGCATTGAAATACAGTATACGAGTCTGACAACCTAAATACATTTGTTGCACAATTAAATACACATCAATTAAATACACATCAATTAAATACACATCAATTAAATACACATCAATTAAATACACATCAATTAAATACACCTGTCATTATGCACAATTTATCAAACTTTCAGAATAGGAACCAAATGATTCATGCAACATCCTTGGCTAATTCTAGGCATAAGACACCCTGCAGGAGTCAATATATCACAAAAGATTCAACATATCAGCATGACATAGACATCTTTTAAGTTAGCCTACAACACTGGAAATTACACGTACTGAGCTCAGGACCTAGTCAATACAATCACAGAAAACCTTTGCAATGTCACCTCAATGAAAATGAGCCAAGTCAATAATGCTCTAGTTAGGTTGTAATCGTTTTGCTCCAAGCTACACACATTATCAAGATAAGACTGTGTGAAATTATATCCAATGTTATGTAAGCTAGTTGCACAGGAAATTGAGTATTATCGCCCTATGTGTAATAGTGTAGCAAGCAAAATAGGCTAACAAACAAAAGTGTTATGCTAGCCTAATAGTAAACTCATAAAGAGATGACATAGCTGCATACCTTTACCTTTTGTGCATTTCTCCTCTTCTTTCCTCTTTTTCCTAAACTGGGCAGGCTTCGAGGCTTAAACCTTTCCTTAACCATTTGTGTTGATTTGGCGCGGGAGCATCAATACATTACCCATCCAGCACTGTCAAACATCAAAACTTTGGTTGCGTGCAGACTGGTTTTATATTATTCTTAACCATTTCGCACAAACCAGAAAAAAATGCAACAATATGTCTGTGAAACTATATATGCACTGTATTACGAATTAATTGTGGTTTATTTGGTAGCATTTAGTTGTGACTGATTTTAGTCATTGCGTTAGTGCTGTACAAAGTTAGAGGCGCGCTATTTGATAGATTCCCCTACCTCAGGCTTCCAGTGGGGAGACCTACCCATTTCGTATGTCTGACTGGGAGACCTTCCCATGCAGTAATCAGCCTAGCACACAAACTAGAATCAGGGAGCCTACTCCGACAAGGCTAATTGGCCCGCCGTCCCGCACGGTGATGTGACATCATTTACATGACGTGCAAATGAGCCATAGAAAACCGATCACGCCAATGTCAACATTCCTTGCGTCGCCCCTTGCAGGATGGCGCACTGGACTTCTGCCCATGTCGCCTAAGGCTAAATCTGACGCTGTTTATGGCGCCCATTGAGGGAGCGTTGGAAGCCGAGCAGGAGTTGGTGTACAGCATTCGGACCTAAGTCTCCGTGTTGTCCTGGTGAGATAGAGCAGCGTGCAGTGTTTGTCTTGTCCAGGAGGGATGGACCGTTTTGCAGTCCTTACTTGAAGTGGACTGCTCCGTGGGATCAGCCAAGCAAACTTGTGGACTGCTCCGTGGGATGAACCCAACTAACAGTCCTCACCTGGGAAGTTGAATTTGCCTAGTTGGGTCAGTGATCGCCGCTCAGATATCCATCACCCACGTAGACTGTAAGACAAGATGCTGGAAGTGTTCTGAGCTAATGACAGACACGATATGGTATAAAGAAACACGTACTACCTTCTTTGAACAAAAGATGGCTATGAGATGAATGAACAGGCATCCTCTTGTCATGCGCAACTGGGTGGTCCAAATTGATGGGTTCCATCCTAACTGGCAGTGTTTTGCCCTACTCCTTATAGTCCTACATAACTTATAGCCTACTCCTACTCCTTATAGCACTACATAACTAGTGACCAGGTGTTTGGGCCCTGTCTAGGTAAAAGTCTGCTGGCAGAGGTCATTTAACAACACCGTCCAGTCATACAGATTAGAGGAGTCATATTGTCGAAGGATGGCCTACCCTTGGTGTCCTGCATTCCAAGATGGAACATAGCATATATTTTAGTCTGCATCCCATTAAGGGAATCAACCATCTGCCTTGGTAAGAGACCCTATCTGCCAAATTTTATGACACAGAGCCATTAAATCCCGACTTCTTAATCACTATGCCTTTTCCATTGCTAAATATTGAAAGTTGAGTGTTAAATTGGTTCTGGACGCTTGCACATTAGAAACGTCATTGAAGTGATCTGGTTATTTAGAGCCTGTTAAAGTTATTGTCTACCAAATGTATGAAACGTGACCAGTGACCTTGGTTCAGCCTGTAAGCAGTTGAGGGAAAAATTATGACAGCAACACTTCTTCGGTTTATTAAGTGTCTCTGGCACTGTTTTAAAATGCTAATGTTTTAGCATGTGTTGCCCATACATTAGCATTATGTGAGTTTCACGTCCAAATTGTCCAAGAAGTGCATACAATTAAATGTGACGTTCAACAAAGTCACATGTTGTACAAAAATGACATTGGTTGTGATTGTAATTTGTGCTCCAAATGTACTCAATAGTAGCATTTTAAAAATAGAATCTGTTACTGCCAGGGAAACTAAATCACAGATTGCTGCGAACCTCGTAAGCTACATAATCCATGCAGGGTAAATCAACCAACATGTTATTTTTATTTTATTTGAGTGACCTAAGAGGGATTGTGTGTCAAATTAAGAAAAATCACTCTAAACCAAATTAGCCTGTCCTCATAACCAAAGCCAACAGCAGGGGTATTCAATTCGTCCCCTATGAGGCCACAAGCTTTCAGATTTTCGGTTCTGGCTGAATTGCCAGCACCTGCTGCCTGCCTGTCCCCGGTCTTAAGTCACTAATTAGAGGGTACAAACAGGGCCGTGGCCAGGGATCCTGGGCCCAATGAAAAGATATATGCCTGGGCCCCCTCACACACAGTTAACATTGACATTATTACGATCTGTGGGCCATACCATGGTCAGCGTGGATCATATCCACTTTTCCCCATGTTAGCTATGGCCCTGGCTAGAAATGATAAAAAGCAGTAGAACTGGCTTCAAGAGTCTGATAGGAATTTGGGGGCATATAGGGAAATTGTGAAAGAACAGAACTGATTTCACAGACTTTTTTCCCCCCAAATTACTTGATTTATATTACGGCCCATAGCTTACTTGAGGTATTTGGTAAAATACACACATTTCAGGTTTTTTTACATAATGCTTTTTTGAGATATTTTGAAAATTCCTCTAACCTAGATTTAACAATGCTTGATTTGTTGAAATGTGGTGTGTCATCGTTTCAGCAAAGAAAAAAAAAAAAGAAAGCATTTTTAAATCCGACATATCCATCTAGCTCTTGTTCTTTTACGTGTTTAACATTTTACATGTGACTTTTAGTTTTGCATGATTCTAACTTAATGTTCTCACTCACAGAGCTCTGGCTAACCTAGCCTTGAAATGTCCGTCCCGTTAGATTCCAACATGCTAGGGAGATTTTCTAACAGTGTGGAACACACTCCTATAAAGGGTTGATTTTTTTTTTTTAGAAAACATCAAATGAATGAGTAATTTCAGTATTTACTGCTATTTACATAATATATTGGCATGATAGTGATGAAATGTGGCACACAGAAAAATTTGTCTAGCTAACCCAAGCGATGTCTTAAACCCCAGCGGCCTAATTTTTAAGAACATTTCTGAAATGTGTTATCGGGTTGGAGCATCGTTAACTGTGGACGACATTTTTACTGTTGCCATATTAAGAACAGCATGCTACACAAAATGCTTCCAAAAATAAGGGAAACATCCAACATGACAGCATCATCATGTGACCTGGTATAAAATGTCTGAGGTCTCCTGCTAAAGTTTATATTTATTCTGTCCTGCTAAGAGGACACACTGTCAATCAAACTGAAATGGCAGCACTCTTCTACATTATCTCGTATTTGAAATGATATTAATGTACACCGTTCACATTAGTAATTCTACTCATCAGACTGCATTCGTTTCTATTCATTTTGCAAGCCTATGCTTAGACTTGGCTTATAGCCTACAGAGAAACGCCAGTAATTACAAATGATGAATGGATGTCTGCTGCATGTCAATGGGAATTGAGAACGGTTTTGCTATAAGTTGGTGGTGTCTTTCTAAAGTTTCCAGTCTGTGGAAGAGACAAAGTCGCAGTTGCATGGCAATGTTCCTGTCTCTCGCTTCACCCAAATATGCATTTGTTCACAACCCTTTTACTGATTTTAAAGGACATTATAACTGGTAGTCATTATAATCTCAAACAGATATTCTATTGCCAAAAATACATATTTTAAGGTTAGAATTAGGCATGAGGTTTAAGCAGATTGGGGTAATTTTGAAATGTAATTTTAAGCAGACAAACTGTGGAATAGTTTGCGGCTATGGAAAGTGGCGACAACAGGAAATTACTGGTCTAAATAAAATGGCGGTAACTCGCACTAGCCCATGTTTCCAGTAATCCAGTGTTTATAGTGAACAACTGTGCATATTGTGAAGGGGAGATACCTAGTCATACAACAGCACGAAACAAATGTGAAATGTGTTTATTGAAGGAAAGCACTCAGTAGGACGCACAAATGTAATCACATTTCACTTCACCCTGCCATTGGTTTTAACATAGAATTTTTTAATCTGCATCTGTAAAGGACAGGTTCAGTCAAATAGACTTGAAATTGGAGAGGTCGTGTGTGGTGGACCTCTTGAATAATGTAAAGGCCACTTGCCTTCATACATTTCATATTTGATGAGCTTTTCGGAGTTGGACACAGCTGCATAGCTGCCTACCAGCTAGAATGTTCTGGAGAAAAAAACGTGGTCAATTGTCAAAGGATTTCTAACTCAGACAAAACACATTCTTTGAGGTGAATGGAACTGCGACTTGAATATCAACTCTTTCAGATACTTTCATTTTTATTTCAACATAAGGTTCAACAAGAGTTGTTAAGGGTCCAAAATACATATGAAACATGTGTTTCTAAAAACAGGGATTTGTATAGTTTATTAGCTTTTCTGTCAAGCACTATCATCATCCTGTTGGGTTTTTATACTTGAACATGAAGCTCTCTTACGCTAAAAAAACAAGACATGGGCAGTTTACTGACTATAGACAGGTGGCATTCGTTTAGACAAATTTTTAATGGTCATGAAGCTGTTGGCCATTTGCTTCATCTTACCTACCTAGAGAATGTCTTTAAAACCATTTAGACTGTTGATATAGGGATTAACCACACCTGTGCTACGTGCAAAAAGATTGTGTTGGAGTGACACAATCAAATATAATGTTGGTTGCTAGCAACACTAAGGGTCATAGGCTACATTAAGTTAACTACACCACAATTGTATTTAATTCAAAGGTGTAATTCATACATGGAGTTTCCAAAAATACCTTTGCGATATCTGGATTTTGTCTTGCCATTTATTAATTATGGGAAAGTCCAGGGAGCCTGAAGTGGGGATTATGCTTGGTCCTAGAGATTTCGAGTCCTTTGACTTCTTACAAATTAACATGTCATTTGTGATTTGATGTGATCCATTTCTTAGATGCCATCAACAGATTCCGACAGCTGCAATTATCACCACCAGTAAGATCCCAACAAATCACAATTCTCCTGATTGAAAACATCAGCAGTGATTGGACTTTGTCAGCCCTGCGAGGCCCATGTCAACTAATCAGGAAGTTGCATCTTGTTGACAATAAAGCCTGTTAAATGTTCAACGTTTCTTGGTATCTTACACATTAACAGTTGTTTCAGCAAAAATCTTGTCTCAAATGTTCTTCACCAGAGTGAACACCTCTTTTATATATCTGATTCCAGTAGTAAGGAAGTTAGGAGATAGTTTCGCAACAATACATAAAGCGTATTGTGTGATATTACATTCAGCACATTGCTGATATTTATACTGTGATTTTACATTAAGCACATTGCTGCTATTAATATTGTGTGGTATTACATTAAGCATATCGCTGGTATTGATATTTTATGATATTGCATTAAGCACATTGCTGGTGATATTGTGTGATATTACGCTAAGCACTCTCCTGGTATTAATGTTGGGTGTTATTTCACTGATCAAATGGACTCTCAGCTAACAAAAACAAATATGGTATCAGTTTTCCTTCTTCCCTACTCTGTCTGTGTTTCTGTGTATTGAGCTTTTATTCAATAAATGTCCATATTTGCCCTCTCTCAGCAGCAAAAATTGATGTATTCCATTGAGGTTGGGATATTGCACTGTCTTTTTCAATTCACAATAACATTCAGATAAACATTGCTAATGTTTACTTTTGCATTGCCGAGGCTAAGTATGCTTTTTACCTAATCCTTTTACCAATAAACTGTTTGTCATAATACTGGAGCCATGGAAGGATGTGAGTGACTAAACCAACATTTTACTGGGCAGGTACTACAGAGATGAAACCAAACATAGATTGTTTTACCTCTACGAGTGTAAGATTACAGTGGCTGATATTTTTTACATCTACAAGGTAACATTTCACCCATAGATAAATGCATGTTCCTGTGCATTTAATGTCCTGTGACCAAGTCTTACGGGGGAACTATTGTCTTTGTTGCTTCTTTTTTAAATGGTCATTTTCAAGGAACAGGTGTTCAATGTCCAACTGAGGGTGATAACAATTTGAAAAGCATAATGATCTCTCATACAATACATAGGCACAATGTGCTGTGCACTGATGCTCATTGTGACTTTGAAATACTGCCCTTAAAAGCATTTTAAAGCCTGACGTATCAAAAACAGAAAGCACTGATTCAGATTTTTCTTTGGAAATATGAAAGTGACCATACAAATTTGTTTCATTTTTGGTTGTTATTTTTTAGCCAAAACAGATGGTTTTGCTCAAACCTCTCATGGGTTGTAGTGTACTATGCGAATGCTATGGAGTACTATGTGAATTCGTCCACCTGAACCAACACAGAAACACACACGCACAAAACCCCACCTAGTAATAAAACAACAGATTGCCTAGAATAGCAGAGAACAACCTAAAATATAAACACTTAACAAGTGGTGGCCGATGGAAATGAAGGTCCCAAGGAAGACAGCCAGGGCTAATGCAAATGTGGAGGTGTGAAGGGGGAATATGTTTCATTGGTCACTGGAGATCAGAGTTAGGCAAATAGCCTGGTAATTACAGTGTCAGGTTAGGAAGCAACAGGCTGCACTTTCAGATCCCTGGGCCGACAAGGTACAAAACCTGTCATTTTGTCCTTGAGCTACAGTACTTAACCCTAATTGCATCCGAAAATTGCTCAGCATAAGAGTGGTTGCTAAAATACTAAACTGGAAATGAAGCTATGTTTGTATCTCTTGAAATCTTTCTTAATCATACTGGATTATCATTTCAATAAGCCTAATTTAATGTATTTTGGAATATCTTCTTTGTTATGCATAACTATGCAGGGAAGAAATGAAAATGACTCTACCAGTTTGCATTTTGCAATGTGTATTGTGTAATTTATTGTGATTTTTTGGGGGGGGGGGGTGGGGGGGTGGTCAATGTATTTAGTCATAATGGGTTAATAGGCTAGAATGAGTACTATATCATTATAAGCCTTTTGATGTGTTTTTAAGCTCTACAGCAACTTTGTTTTGCCATTATGAATGTTGATCTGCAGGGATTTCAATTTAGATTGTTGCTGCCTGCATTCTGCCATTGAAATTAGTTGAAATGAACAACAAGGTTCATAGTTTAGTAAGTAGGACTAGTAGCAAAATGCCTCGTTTAAACTAAAAGACACCACTATGAGGCGATTTGGAAGGATATGGGCGGTCAATTAATAATACATTAATACTCTTAGCCAAAACATACAGATTTAACTTGCAGTCACCTGATTCTATTGAATTAGATTTATGTTGTATGTTAAACATCACAGCACTACTGAGCGATATACTGTAGGGAACACAGATTAAAATAGGAGAGAAGAACTGAGGGAAGCTGAGCACGTAGTGGTGCAATGCAAAAACAAAATGGGGTCAGTTATCTACATTGTTCAATGTCTTGGACAGATGCCACACATAGACATAGTCATGTATTAGATCACACACACAAACTCACACACACACACACAAACACAGACTCACATACACACACACAGACACAGAGTTTCATGTGTTATTGTACTGGTGCTGGATTTTTGTGGTTCTGTGAGGAATAGTGGTGGCTGGGCATAGTGTGTGGGCATAGTGGTGGCTGGGCATAGTGGTGGGTGGGTATAGTGTGTGGGAATAGTGGTGGCTGGGCATAGTGTGTGGGCATAGTGGTGGGTGGGCATAGTGGTGGGTGGGTATAGTGTGTGGGCATAGTGGTGGGGTGGGCATAGTGGGTGGGCATAGTGTGTGGGCATAGTGGTGGCTGGGCATAGTGGTGGGTGGGTATAGTGTGTGGGAATAGTGGTGGGTGGGCATTGTGAGTGGGCATAGTGGATGTGTATTTTCTGTGCAGGGGGCTTTTTGGAGAAACTTGTTTTACACTCTATTGTCAACTGTATCTTAGATTGTTTGGAGGAGGGGGAGGAATTGTGTGTGTGTGTGTGTGTGTGTGTGTGTGGTGTCATAACTGGTCATAACTGGTTGAGTTATTTTTGTATTTTATTAAATTATTTTAAATAATATTTATGTCAACATTTGTTTGGTGTTTTTTCCTAATGCTTCCTATTCAAACTTATGGTTATAGTGTGATTTCACACATATTTCAAAACTGAATGATGCAGTCATCTATATTGACAGTATTCTCTGTTGAACAAAATGGTTCGCATACCTCATCTGAAATGTGGTGTAAGTGTTGTGGTTTGGTCATGTCTGGTTGCCACAGAACTAGCTCACTTATCGTCATTGTTGATCTGACTGTTGACAGGCCACAGAAGAAGAATAAATAAATAAAACAGAAAAATGAAAGTGCAAGCAAATATCTCTAAACTCATTGCACTTCATCAAACCCCAACCTTCTGGCTGAAAAGTGGCATGTTCTTGACTGCCTTTAATTTCCAAATATTAATCCAATTGAACACTCATTTTGTTCATCGAATTTAAGACTTTACGCAAAAATACCACAATACAAACATCACTTGAAGATGGCTGCAGTACAGGCCTAGCAGAGCATCAACACAGACAAGACACTTGGCTTCTGGTGCGGTCAAAGAGTCGCAGTTTTTGCCTACCAAGGAAATGCCACCAAGTGCTACATTTCTGTCCTAAACCTTTTGATGTTCTGAAATAATAATTAATGTTCCGTGTATATACAATGATTACATTGGTAAAGGATGAAAACGATATGTTCACAAATACCCTCCAATAATAGCTGAGAATGTTTATTTAATCCTCTTTGTAATTGCTTGAATTCAAATTATAAAGCCAAATTAGTGATAAAATAGTCTCGCGTTTATTCTTGGTGTTAAAACTGAGCCATCAGCGATACTTTCAAGTCAAGGAGATTGCGAAACATTTTGTTGTGACATTTGAGTCGATGACTAAAATAGTCCGCAACCCCTATGGAACTATCAATCTATGCAAAACACAGGTCAAGGTGGTGACCACAGTTAAGAAAGTTAATATATTGCCTGTCATGCCATCCTAGCCTGCTTGTGAGTAGAACTAGCAAAGTTCCTCCCCGATCTTCGAATCTCTGTTCTTGATCATAAAATCAATATTGTATCCATCTTCAGTGAATATTATAGATACAACCTTATTGTTGGAACAAGACATAGTTTGCTCCCAATTCCAATGTACAACAGTGTGCATAAAAGAAACAGGAATAAATTAATCATAGTATTTTAAATGTTCTATTCCAACATTTTAGGACGTCCCCAAGATAATTTATTATTCTCACATAAACGATTTTTTCCCCCGACAATAGCCTACTTGATGTAATCAGTAAGAAAACCGTCTCAGAAAAAAATTAATTGTTTTGTCATACTTGTTAATAATTTTGTCATCCAAATTGTTGAGCTGTTTCATGTAAACACATAATATCTCTGCCATAGCGGACTAGCGGTCCTCCATGCATTTTAGTAGCCTAACGAGAGTGGGAGGGTCAGTCAGTGAGTCGGTGTGACTAATAAGGACTAGGGATCTAGTAAGAGATCCCATTCTCACTTTTTTTTCGTTCCATGTGTTGGCTACTTTGGAATAACAACCGACTTTTTATTTTTCAAATATGCGTGCATAACTATTAATGGATTAATGCGTGTATATGCTGAAGTAAACTTTCTTATCGACTGTAAGTACACGGAATTGATTTCATATTCATAATTTACAGGTTGAAAAATAACGGCTGCATGATATCCGTATCTGCAATGTAATCTATTGATTCGAACTATAGAATAGGGGACCTTGGTCGGTGCGTCAAGCCCATTGTAGTTTGGCACGTTAGTGGCTTTTGCGCACAGCTTTGAGTTGTTTAACTTGACTGGCTTTACGGGACAAATATTTCTGCTGCTGCCACCAGAAAATATGAAGACCGTTATGTTCGAATTCCGTTATGTTCGTGGTAAACATTCTAAACAGCATATGGAAAAGGCTAATTCAGTTGTTCCAGTTTCTTTCCAGACCCATACATAGGTTGCATTGAATTGAACACATAATTATGCGTATTTGGTGAAAATGTCATGAAATTGTCATTTATGAGCCGTCTAGAAAATATGAATACTAAATAAATGTAATACTATCATGAAATGTCCCGTCCACTACTTCCAAACCCTCTGAGTTATAGCTGGGGTGGTATTCAATGTCCCACAGTCACATAGATTGGCACGTTTGGAGAACTTGGCATTTCTGCACTTGAGTTACATTTTGTCAGTTGGCCTCGTGCGCGTGATCTGATTTTACTATGAACGTGAATGATTCAAATTGATTAAGAACAGTTATTCTCTTTGCACTTATTTTCTAGGTTCAAATTAATAATTTAGCTCTACAAGTCCGCCCCAATCATAAAAAGTGTGAGGCTTCTATTTACACAATGTCCCTGGTAGCTAATAACGGCATAATAACGCAGCAACTCTAGCAGCGGACCTGTCACACCTTGCCCTACCCTTTAGATCAGGTCGCTCAGCCAAGTGAGAAACGTCAAAACAATATTATGTTTTCTGTGCCAACTTCTGTGTTTGAAAACTCAAATCATTTAGTGTTGTAGGCTTTTTTTTAATGCCAGAATAGCCTATTTAGTTTTGACAGTGTGGGGTAAACTCGTTTTTCTCCAGTTTTGAAAACGCATGCAATAAAGCAGAGTATTTGCAGTTTATATGCAATAGCCTATACACATTTGCATTTTAGTCGAAGCAGACTCTTTAAACTAAAGTAATTATAATGAATTAGGGTTAATGTCCTCACACAACTACGTATTTAGATTGTCGGATCGCAATCCGTTCCAGCAACCTCAGATTTTACCGACTCTACAATATATACGTTTAATTATTAATCTGTTTTAAATAATTATTGAAATAATTAATATTTTACTGAATATTAGAAAACCCTGTACTATTTGAAGAACTAACTTTTTTTCTGATAGGTTTTAAAGAAGTGTGGACAAGACATGTGTTTCTTGCTAAAATGGACTGTTTTTCTCTGGACTGTAAATGCTATTCCCTGCACTACTGGAATGGCAGTGAACGAAAGAATAGGTATGTATGAGCGGCGTGATACACATATTTTTGGCATTCGTATGAGATCACATTTCCGGGCATACGCTTGTCTAGTCCATGAGGTAGTAGCCTACTCATTACCATGTATGCTGCAGGCGGGCACGTTATGCTTTATTGCACTTTAACTGTTAATTCCAAAAAGTGTTTTACTTTGAAGGTCGTTGCTTGCATTTCCATTCTGTTTTGAACTACTATGCCCTTCAAATGACTTTGGGCCGACGTCGATGATGTCACTGGAGATTTTTAAGGTCAAATTTTGGCAGACACTTTTTGCCGGTTTTCCGGGCGTAGCAGTTTATTAGACATGAAACAATATAAAACATTGACGAAAACAATATAACATGTAAGTAGCTATTTAGCGTCTGCAACTTGTTTTTTGTTTTGTTTTCATCTGCATAAGTTTCTGAACCAAACAAAAAAAAGAATACTCTAGAAATCGCTCAGCTGCCGCAGAATATGCCGGTGGGAGACAGTTTGTTGCACAGCGCTTTCAAATGTTTCTTGAGGAACACAGCCCACTAGTCTGGCACTAGTGTCCCAGGGTCAACTCTGATCCGGTTGAACTTCACATCTCTCTCTCACCACCTCTAATTAATGACATTTCTTTATCCCTGTCTTGGTTCTATCAGGCTGCGTTCCAAATGTCCCTGCATTCCCTATAGGACACCACCCTTTAACCAGTGTCCATAGGGCTCTGGTCAAAGGCAGTGTACTTGTGTATACAGTGCGGAGGGCGCCATTCAGGACCCAAGCCTTAGTGTTAGTGAACGGATGGTCGGCGCTGACTAATTGGACATGCTTTACTCGACTTCCCCGGTGTCTCAAGTGAGCGGAGAGACACTGGCTGTTCTGGGACAATGACAGAATTCCGTAGTCCTGCAATTGGCGTTAACTCACGTCTGTGTGTCAAACTGTCCGCTGAAATGCTGTCAGGCATCTAATCTCACTGTTTCCTTTTTTTTAATGAAAGACGTTTGCGAGGTTTTCCCGTGCTGGTTTACTGTCATTACTGCGTCTTCCCTTTGCTGAACACGAGTTCTGATCAAGCACATTCTTTCATGTTTTGTAGAAAACTCGAGATGTCCTCCTTTAAACATCGACAAGGGAAGGTTCTCCTACAGTTTTAATGGTCCACAGCCGGAGTTCACAGGTAAGCATTTAAAGTATTATGTTATACACTTCCTGTAATCGCCATATATCTAAAATGACACTCTAATCTCTGAATAGCAGACTACTAATGACCAGAGGTTTTTGAGCAGCGCGGTAGTGTGTAGATAGGGAGCCATTTGAGAGACACAAGTCCGTGTTGGGCCCTGATTCAAGGAGGTTATATGAATCATTACTCAGATGTATTATGCATACATGAACACATGAACTGTGACCAGGGATTTGTCCCATGCCAGGCTATGTAATGAGATGAACACATGAACGATGACCAGTGAGATTTCCCATCCCAGGCTATGTAATGACATGAACACATGAACGATGACTAGTGAGATTTCCCATCCCAGGCTATGTAATGAAATGAACACATGAACGATGACCAGTGAGATTTCCCATCCCAGGCTATGTAATGACATGAACACATGAACGATGACCAGTGAGAATTCCCAAGCCAGATTATGTAATGACATGAACACATGAACGATGACCAGTGAGATTTCCCATCCCAGGCTATGTAATGACATGAACACATGAATGATGACCAGTGAGATTTCCATCCCAGACTATGTAATGACATGAACACATGAACGATGACCAGTGAGATTTCCATCCCAGGCTATGTAATGACATGAACACATGAACGATGACCAGTGAGATTTCCATCCCAGGCTATGTAATGACATGAACACATGAACGATGACCTGTGAGATTTCCCATCCCAGGCTATGTAAGGACATGAACACATGAACGATGACCAGTGAGATTTCCATCCCAGGCTATGTAATGACATGAACACATGAACGATGACCAGTGAGATTTCCCATGCCAGGCTATGTAATGACATGAACACATGAACGATGACCAGTGAGATTTCCCATCCCAGGCTATGTAATGACATGAACACATGAACGATGACCAGTGAGATTTCCCATCCCAGGCTATGTAATGACATGAACACATGAACGATGACCAGTGAGATTTCCATCCCAGGCTATGTAATGACATGAACACATGAACGATGACCAGTGAGATTTCCATCCCAGGCTATGTAATGACATGAACACATGAACGATGACTAGTGAGATTTCCATCCCAGGCTATGTAATGACATGAACACATGAACGATGACTAGTGAGATTTCCATCCCAGGCTATGTAATGACATGAACACATGAACGATGACCGATGAGATTCCCATCCCAGGCTGTGTTATTCTGTGTAACTGATCCTGTGCTGACTTATATTATCGTAAGTAATCACACATCGTCCAATGTATTAACTTTGAATTAAATATCTGTAAAACAGTCCTCTGTACCACAAACTGAGAAGTCACAGGAGTTAATCTGGAAAGTATTGGCGCTTAGTCAAACTTGTTGCATTGTTGTTTTTCAGCATTGTAGAGTTTAAAACGATTGATTTCCCATGGTGCTCTCTCTTTGTGTTCCAGGTTTTGACCTGACGGAGACGTTTCTCCAGAGGAAGGGGACAGTAAGAGAGGAAAGGTCATCGTTCCGGCTAGGAAGCAGCCCCCTCATCAAGCCAACAGAGTGAGTAGGATGAGGCCAGGACCAGGTTATGACCATGCTAGGACCATTCTATGACCAGGTTATGATCAGGCCAGGACCAGGTTATGACCAGGTGAGGACCATGCTAGGACCATTCTATGACCAGGTTATGATCAGGCCAGGACCAGGTTATAACCAGGCTCTGACCAGGTTATGACCATGCTAGGACCATTCTATGACCAGGTTATGATCAGACCAGGACCAAGTTATGACCGGGTTATGACCATGCTAGGACCATTCTATGACCAGGTTATATTCAGGCCAGGACCAGGTTATGACCAGGCTCTGACCAGGTTATGACCATGCTAGGACCATTCTATGACCAGGTTATGATCAGGCCAAGACCAGGTTATGACTTGCCGCTGACCAGGTTATGACCAGGTTATTGCCACGCTATGACCAGGTTATGACCAGGCACTGACCAGGTTATGACTAGGTAATTAACCAGGTGCTGACCAGGTTATAATCAGGCTTGGACCAGGTTGGGATCATGCAGGGTCATTAGGAGTGATGGGGGTTAAGTCTCATTACAATGGTTGATAAAATGTTGCATTGTCCTGCTCAGACACTGCATTCATCTACCAGTCGCTGTGTGCCGTATTATTGACTGTGTTTCCACTGTCAGATTGCTGTGACATGATGTGGTCAGCTGATGTTTAAAATACCTACCCGGGAGTTGTATGATGTGTCTAGCTTCAGTAACATCTAAACAGAGGAACCTGAACCTGACAAGTCCTGCTTTGGGAATCCTTTAACATTTTGGATCCTTAACAGGCGCTGACCTGATTGGCTGCCACAGAGTGGCATCACTGAAGTTAATCAGCATAATCTTTGTGAATAAAGAAACTAAAATGTATGCAATCCCTAACATAAGTCACTCACGATAAGGGCGTCTGCTTAATGAATAAAAATGATGTATGGTGAACCGTGTTCGCCGATTGTCCTCGGTGTGAGCAGTGGGACGTGCTTTCTGGCTGCCGGGCCTAGCCGGGGTAGTTTTGGGTGTATTAGGGTTTGTTCTGGCCGGGTCTGATTATACATCGGTCACCCAGGTCCGTCAGTCAATGTGTGATCATGATGCTTTGTTTTGGAATTAAATGTTTTCTGAGAAGCCTCGGGCCGTGTGGCCCAACTCTGTAGGAGTGGTTTCCAATAAGCTGTGGATGGTACAGCAGGTTGTGAATGGTGCTGCTAATATGGGTTTATTGACCTGTGGCCCTGGAGGGGGGCAAACACTCTGGTTTTTCATTCTCTCCTTCTAATCAGGGACTGATTCAGACCTGGTGAGTGCAATTAACTAGCCAATAGAAAGACCAAAATAACCTGCATCAGTACACAACAATCATGTTCTTTACTTGACAAAGTGGAAATTAACTGTGAGGGTTGAGGTTGTGCGCCGGTCCTTTGTTGAGACTCTTCGTTGGGGCAACTTTGGATATTTGCTCTATTTACCGTCGGTCACGCTAATGGATGCATTCTAGCTATTCGAGTTTCTCTTCGTCAACAACACAAAACACACCTTCACGGTTCATGTTACGCAACAAAAGACATGGACATGCGTGCCTGCGAAGCGTGCCTGGGGGGTTTGTTCCTGAACGCAGTTTGCTAGTGTGGTTCCCGACAGACAGACTGTGGTAGAGGCACTGCGGTCATGACAGTTGTTGAGGGGGTGCCAAGTGAACTGGCAAAGTCACCCACCGAAATCAGACCACATCTGGCATAGACTGTCTGGCCGGGCTGGATAGGACTGCGTCGGATTTACTGTCAGCTAATCTTTTCGTGGGGCGTATGTTTCCCAGCCCTTGTTCAGCTGATCCAGGGGAAATAAACTTGGTTTTTGCAGGATGACATCTTTTGTTGTCCTGAGAGTGAGAGAGACAGAGAGGTTGCTGAAAGAGAAAGATAGACCCAGAGACGAGAGAGAGACAGTGAGGTTGCGGAGGGAGTGTGAGATAGACCCAGAGACCAGAGAGAGACAGAGAGGTTGCAGAGAGAAAGAGAGAGAGAGATAGACACAGAGACCAGAGTGTGTCAGGGTTAGAAGCAGAAATAGAGAGAGACAGAGAGAGAGAGAGAGACCAGAGTGCATCAGGGATAGAAGCAGAAATAGAGAGAGAGAGAGAGAGAGACCAGAGTGAATCAGGGATAGAAGCAGAAATAGAGAGAGACAGAGAGACCAGAGTGTGTCAGGGATAGAGGCAGAACGAGAGAGAGAGAGGGGAGACCAGAGTGTGTCAGGGATAGAGGCAGAACGAGGGAGAGAGAGAGGGAAAGAGAGAGAGAGAGACCAGAGTGTGTCAGGGATAGAGACAGAACGAGAGAGAGAGAGAGGGAGAGAGAGAGAGAGACCAGAGTGTGTCAGGGATAGAGGCAGAACGAGAGAGAGAGAGAGGGAGAGAGAGAGAGAGAGACCAGATTGTGTCAGGGATAGAGGCAGAACGAGAGAGAGAGAGAGGGAAAGAGAGAGAGAGTCCAGAGTGTGTCAGGGATAGAGGCAGAACGAGAGAGAGAGAGAGGGAGAGAGAGACCAGAGTGTGTCAGGGATAGAGGCAGAACGAGAGAGAGAGAGGGAGAGAGAGAGAGAGAGACCAGATTGTGTCAGGGATAGAGGCAGAACGAGAGAGAGAGAGGGAGAGAGGGAGAGATAGACCCGGAGACCAGAGAGAGACGTGGATAAAGGCAGAGAGGGGGAGATGACATGAGCTGACCCAGATCCAGACATCACCTGCCTTCACAGATAATTCCATTTGCTCTGGGCTAACAAGGGCAAATGGAGAGGTTAGCTGCTGCCGTCAAACATGTAGAATTATTTAGACAGAATATTAATTTCCACTAAATCCAGTTCTATGGATGGAGGACAGTGTTTTCTGCCAAGGATAAAGAGAGGGTACTGGTGGCTGCGGCCCAAATGACAACGCATCACCCTTGTAGTGCACTAGCTCTGAACTGGTCCAAAGTAGGGAACTACATAGTGTAGGGCACAGAGTGTGGTTTGGGATGCCGTCGGGCTCTTATGACTGGCCAGGAATATCAAATGTGTTTCAGGACATGGGGAGGTGCTAATAACTCATTGTTATTAAGCCTTTTGTTCACATGACAGTAACACTGTAATTCATGTACATCTTCCCCTGTGATATTTAATGTAATGTTTTTTGTGGTGATTTTCTCAGTTCGGTACTATGTAACCCTGCCCTTCTTCTAATAAGAAACACAAGGGGATGAGGCCAGTGTCACACCTCTTAATGATTTATATCTGCAGAGATGTCCTCTGTACAAGCATCACATGTTAATGCAGGGCATATGTGAAGGGCCTGTGGCTAGACAGGGTTCAGCTGTGGAACGAGGTGACTTTGCCTAGGTTGGAGGGAATAAGCGTTACAGGTTGAAGGAGGATTAGGTTAAGGTCAGTAAAACGTTTTTGGGCTAGGTTTGTGTTTATTGTGGTCTTCCTTACCAAAGATTAGCCTATAGCAACATGAATGTATCATTCTCTTGGGTTGTAGGTTGATGCAGCAGAGTTTATTTGACACAAAAACTCCTGTGGAAAAAATAACCTAGGATTTTGCATAGACATGGGGTAGTAAGATTCTGTCTGATTTGAGGTAATTGTGTTACCCAGCTATCAGAGCTGGTTTCTTTATCATCTCATAGCATTTTAATTGAATTCCATATTGAACACTAAGGTGTTTCTGCAGATTCAGTAGAGGTTTCTGGCAAAAAAAAAAAAAATCTCATCTCACATGAAGAACCACATAAAAAAACATCACCATGTGAATCACAAATGTATGACCGAAATGTCAGATCTCATTTATGTTTTAGTCATTTAGCAGATGTTCTTATCCAGAGAGACTTAGTGGTGAGTGCATACCTCTTCGTTGTGGGAATCCAACCCACAACCCTGGTGCTGTATTTCCCATGTTATATACTGAGTTACACAGGACCTTCTAGTCCCAAGCTCTGTTACGATAAACATACATAGACCCCCATCTTGTCCCGTCATATCCCATCCTGTCCTGTCTTGTCCCCGCCCTTCCTGTCCTATCCTGTCCCGTCTCGTCCTGTCCCATCCTGTCTTGTCCCGTCCTGTCCCATCCTGTCCCATCCTGTCCCATCTCGTCCTGTCCTGTCACCACCCTTCCTGTCCCATCCTGTCTCGTCCCATCCTGTTCCATCCTGTCCCGTCCTGTCTCGTCCCGTCCTGTTCCATCCGGTCCCGCCCTGTCCCATCTCGTCCTGTCCCATCCTGTCTCGTCTTGTCCTGTTCCATCCTGTCCCGCCCTGTCCCATCTCGTCCTGTCCTGTCCCATCCCATCCTGTCTCGTCTTGTCCTGTCCCATCCTGTCCCATCCTGTCCCGTCCTGTCCTATCCTATCCTGTCCTGTCCCCACCTTTCCTGTCCCGTCTGGTCCCATCCTGTCCCATCCTGTTCCATCCTGTCCCGTCCTGTCCCATCTCGTCCTGCCCTGTCCCATCCTGTCTCATCTTGTCCTGTCCTGTCCTGTCCAATCCTGTCCCCACCCTTCCTGTCCCGTCTCGTCCCGTCCTGTCCTAAGGTCAGTATGATTACTGAGGCAACGTAAAACAAGGGTCTTGCGATCTGTTTGCCTAGACAATTCCACTCAGTGTATCATTACCTCCCCATGTGGACCTGACTCAGAACATATCGGGAAGACCTCTTAGTGCAGAGGGAGAGGGAGAGAGGGGGAGAGAAAGGGGGGGAGGGACCTCATTCATCTTCACATCTTCTCATCTGACGCATCACCTGATTGATTGACAGGTGGTACTGCTTGTCAGCTGGGAGGGAGGTGGGGTCAAAGGGAGGTTGGGCAGGAGACAGTGACCTCCTCCCCCTCATTCTGTCACACTCCTTTCCGTTTCCTTCCATCCTTCTACTCCCCCCCCACCCCACCCCACATCCCTCTTCCTCTCCTCCTCTAAACCACCTCAACTTACAAACATCTCTCACTTTACTCCCAGCAATGACAGAGGGCATTGACTTCCTGGATCTGGCTAGAGCTCAGTCTGTCAGCTCCCAGGTCCACTGATGCTGTTACCCAGAGCTTGTTGTAACTACAACAAGGAACAGTTTTATTCTAGCCCTGCACAAACAGGGCTGGTTTGAGTTAATGAAGTTTGATGCTGTACCACAGTTATTAAGAGCTCTCCTTTTCTGCTGGGTAGTCATGTGACAGATTGAGCTCTCTTATGGGATAGTCTTAGGTGACAGACGATGCACTCCTCTCCCACAGCCTGACTTTCTCTGTGCACTCTACGCAAAATTGAACGATATCTGCCGAATTCCAACACGAATGTCCTCGATATTGCAAATCACTTCCATCTCGGTGACCATCGTCGTGTGACTGAGGTACAGAAGGTCGTCTGTGACTCGGTGCTTTCTCAGTGAGTTATGAGCGCCGCAGTTTGGATGGGCTGCTGTTCAGGTTCGGTTGTTGTTTATTTGTTGTTTATCCATCAGGGCTCCTTTTACTGATCACACTGACAACATATCCTCTCTCTCAGTTTATCTTAGTCTCTCTCTCTCGTGGTGCTTCCACTGAATACATTAGTCAAATGAATCTTTCCAGTTGGGGTTTAGTATATTTCCCTCTCTCTCTCTCTCTCTCTCTCTCTCTATCACTCTTTCTCTCTCTCTCTGTCTCTCTCCCTCTCCCTTTCTCAATCTCTCTCACTTACGCTCTTTCATTTGCTCTCTCTACCTGTCTGTCTCCTACTCGCTCATTGTCACTCACACTTTTAAGTTAGAAAAAAGTGATTGCATTAAAACTTAAATTGTTTGCATATTTATGGGCAATGCATCAGAGGGGTACACACATCTATTCCTTGATGTTGTTGTGCTCCTTGTTTGTTTCTTGCACACAAACCGACAATGTAAGTCATTCTGGCTCCCGTGATTCATTTTCTGTCAGACTCACTCCTCGTATAAAATCATTAAAAACGCAGCTCAACTTTTAGATTTTTCAATTAGATTTTTGTTTTGTTTTGTTCATATCTCTCCTGGATACATCGTTGTGGAGTGGGATCACAGCCAAGTATTGACAGAGACCCCGGAGCAATTAAGTTTATATGCCTTGCTCAATGTGAAGACTGACAGATTGCCTTTTCGGCTCTTGGATTTGAACCCGAACACTGTAACTGCTAGGATGACTGACAGCCTAGTAAATTATCCACAAAGGCATTCCAAACTCAAAATAAGCAGTCTGAATAAACACACACGCACACACAAGAAACTGGTGTTCAGAAATTCTAGGGGCCATGGCTGAATTCAAACAAGTGTGGGATGCGGTTTGATGTGGTGTCTCGTGTGTGTCCTAGGTGGAATGAGCTAGCCACATTACCGTGGCAAAGTTGGTTTGAGTTGGGATAGCTTGGATGTGCCAGCTGTAGGCGTGGGGAGCAGGATTAAAAATGATCCCCAGGAATATTACTGCATATCTCAACAACATAGCACTTCTTCATATCATCTAGCGAATGGTCAACACCGACTACCCAAATGAAAAACTTACACAAAATGTTAATCATATACATGCCACATATCCCAAAAAGGGAGGATGTTTTTAAGGACCAGCAGCTTTTGGAAGACTGGCAGATCCGTATTTTACATCAAACATTTTCTAGAAGCGGCTTCGCTCCAAAGCTGAAATGGTTAGGAGCCTCGACGGTGAGGACAGAGCTTGCATTTCATACATGCTGCCTGCTCCTATAGGACACTTGATCCGGGTCTTGGGAAATCACTACCATAAACCCTAACTGTGACCCCTGACCCCCGACTAAAGCCCAACCCAAGAAGTCGGCAACCTTCTTGGGTTGAAGAGAAAACACTTTTATAATAAATACAGTGTTGGGGAAGCAGCTCAGAAAACGTTTTGAAATAGTGGAGGTTCTATCTGATATTCAGCACCACAAATAGCAGTGGGACCAAACTGACAGTCGGATCCAATTACCACAAAATCTGATGTCCAGGGTCACAGAGTAGTGGACTGGACACACATGGTAGTGGACTGGACACACAGAGTAGTGGACTGGACACACATGGCAGTGGACTGGACACACATGGCAGTGGACTGGACACACAGAGTAGTGGACTGGACACACATGGTAGTGGACTGGACACACATGGTAGTGGACTGGACACACATGGCAGTGGACTGGACACACAGAGTAGTGGACTGGACACACATGGCAGTGGACTGGACACACATGGTAGTGGACTGGACACACATGGTAGTGGACTGGACACACATGGTAGTGGACTGGACACACAGAGTAGTGGACTGGACACGCAGAGTAGTGGACTGGACACACATGGCAGTGGACTGGACACACATGGTAGTAGACTGGACACACATGGTAGTGGACTGGACACACATGGTAGTGGACTGGACACACATGGTAGTGGACTGGACACACATGGTAGTGGACTGGACACACATGGTAGTGGACTGGACACACATGGTAGTGGACTGGACACACATGGTAGTGGACTGTGCACAGTAGCAGTCGGGTGAAGTTGTAGGGAGAATTGAATTTCTGTAGATATTATTCAGAAGTTATGTTATTTGTTTATTTAAGTGTCTGTCTACCAACAAAAGATATGCTATGTTGCTTTCCTGTTTTCCAGTGATTTATTGAATAGGCTACCCACATCAAGTCCCATAAGAAATAGAATAATGATACACAGACAGCCTTGACAAACAAGTATTGGTTACACTTTATTTTGAGAGTCCCAATATCCAATCTGTAGTTGTTCTATAGATAGTAATACTATCAACAAAGTTTCAACAAACTTTAAACAAACTATCAGTTGATAAGCAAATGCTTGCTAAGGTTAAGGTTAGGATTAGGTTTAGAATAAGGTTTAGGGTAAGGGTTAAGGTTAGGGATCGAATAAAGGTTAGGGTTAGGATATAGGAAAGGGTTAGGGTTAGTAGATTGTTAATTCAAATGTTACACATATTCAGTAGACAATCTGTGGAGCAAAATAAAGCGTTACCTAAGTGTTATGTTGCAAACAGTAGGTGTTTTGGTGTCCATCTGTGGCTTGGACTTGCGCGTTGTCTTCCACCTCAGAATGGAGAACTGTTGGGCCTGTTTAATGCTCTGAGGTGTCCATCTGTGGCAGGGCCTCGCGCATCGTCTTCCACCTCAGAATGGAGAACTGTTGGGCCTGTTTAATGCTCGGAGGTGTCCATCTGTGGCAGGGCCTCGTGCATTGTCTTCCACTTCAGAATGGAGAAATGTTGGTCCTGTTTACTGCTCTGAGGTGTCCATCTGGGGCAGGGCCTCGTGCATCGTCTTCCACCTCTGAATGGAGAAATGTTGGTTCTGTTTACTGCTCTGAGGTGTCCATCTGTGGGAGGGCCTCGTGCATTGTCTTTCACCTCAGAATGGAGAAATGTTGGTTCTGTTTACTGCTCTGAGGTGTCCATCTGTGGGAGGGCCTCATGCATCGTCTTCCACCTTTGAATGGAGAACCGTTGGGCCTGTTTACTACTCTGAGGTGTCCATATGTGACAGGGCCTCGTGCATCGTCTTCCACCTCAGAATGGAGAACTGTTGGGCCTGTTTACTGCTCTGAGGTGAGCAGCTGCTTCGAGATGCCAGCCGGACAGACAGCCCTCTCTTCCTCTCCAAGGTGTCTCCGTGGTCCTAAAGCCTGGCCTCAATTACCGTTGAACTGAATAAACATAAACATGCCTTTCTCAATGTAAGTTTAGGAGCCTGATGTAAATTATTGGTGTCTAATTATTGTTTTTTGAGACATCATTTTTGGAGAAAAAAATTATTCAGGCAGATTATTTGGCCTACTACTATTTCTGACTAAGCAAATACTGCAGTAGAAATCTATAAATAACCAGGGAAGAACAACAAATTGTGCTTCCCTGGCTCACATGCGACTCCTGGCCAAAGGTTGCTGATCCCTGAAACCACCCCTAACTTTAACCCTGACAGTCACTAATAACGTTCATCTTGTTGTTATTTGTGTCGGCAGTACAAGCCTGTAACTGTGAAACTTGCATAGAACAAATCTGTGAGTGACAAGCGCTATTCGTTCAAAGAAGCGCTGCTAATGTCAGCAACAAGGTTACAATGAGGCTCTTGGTGCTGGAGGTGACAGGTGCCACTGCCCTGACATTGAGAAACGACATGACTTTTACAACCTGTGGGAGATAAAGCAAACATTGTTCAAAACCTACATCAACCAAGAGGCCTGGGCCACAGATGGCAGATCACCCGGGGAAGCGGAAGGACTACAAGTCGGCAGAGGGAGGTAGGGATGGAATGAGGTGTCAGCTATGTATAACCCTTGACCTCTAACCCCTAGGGATCAAGTTTGCCAGTGTGGACTTAGAGTGCACTCTCCATTCTGACAGACCGAATCTTAATGTGAACGGACAGGCAAACAAACCCCTTAAGAGACTTGCGCAGACATATTTCGACATGGTTGTCCATTATTCTGGACTTAAATGTTAAGTCTTAACCTTCTGGAAGGAATATTCTTTTGTTAATTTTATTAGGACGATTATTTTGAGCCCACATGCCCTCTAACTTGCAAAATACCCAGATTGCATCCCTAACTGAGGGCTTAACATATAAGAAAATGAAATAAAGTTACATGAAAAAGTTAATTTTTGTCTTCTTTGTGAGTTACATTTTTATGTTTCCAAGTACTGTGCCTGGTCTCTGTGTAAATTCAGTGTTTTCTTTGTAGGAAGAACCTCAGTATTAGGAAATAAAGCTCTTGTTGTCTGAATAGTCCTTTGGCCAATCATCTTTCTAGACTTGCACTGGAAATGTTCTAATATGCCCCAACAATCCCTTTCCCAGATATTCTTCTCTGTTTTTTTCTCTGTGGCTTTTAACTTGCTCTATATATCATCATAATAATGTGCCATTTTCCCACTGTTGGTTCTCTGGGAATTCACACAATGCAGAAGGTGTATGGCTCTGGAGAACAGGAGATGATCTATGAGTAAGAGAAAACTAATTTCCGGCTTCTCTAAACTGAACTTTGTGTTTCTATATCTCTCTCTGTTTCTTCACCACCCCTATATATATTTACAGTGGGGAGAACAAGTATTTGATACACTGCCGGTTTTGCAGGTTTTCCTACTTCCAAAGCATGTAGAGGTCTGTAATTTTTATCATAGGTATACTTCAACTGTGAGAGACGGGATCTAAAACACAAATCCAGAAAATCACATTGTATTTTTAAATAATTAATTTGCATTTTATTGCATGACATAAGTATTTGATCACCTACCAACCAGTAAGAATTCCAGGTCTCACAGACCTGTTAGTTTTTCTTTAAGAAGCCCTCCTGTTCTCCACTCATTACTTGTATTAACTGCACCTGTTTGAACTCGTTACCTGTATAAAAGACACCTGTCCACACATTCAATCAAACCTACTCCAACCTCTCCACAATGGCCAAGACCAGAGAGCTGTGTAAGGACATCAGGTATACAATTGTAGACCTGCAATAGGCTGGGATGGGCTACAGGACAATAGGCAAGCAGCTTGGTGAGAAAGCAACAACTGTTGGCGCAATTATTAGAAAATTGAAGAATTTCAAGATGACGGTCAGTCTCCCTCGTTCTGGGGCTCCATGCAAGATCTCACCTCGTGGGGCATCAATGATTATGAGGAAGGTGAGGGATCAGCCCAGAACTACACGGCAGGACCTGGTCAATGACCTGAAGAGAGCTGGGACCACAGTCTCAAAGAAGACCATTCGTAACACACTACGCCATCATGGATTAAAATCCTGCAGTGCACCCAAGGTCCCCCTGCTCAAACCAGTGCATTTCCAGGCTTGTCTGAAGTTTGCCAATGACCATCTGGATGATCCAGAGGTGGAATGGGAGAAGGTCATGTGGTCTGATGAGACAAAAATAGAGCTTTTTGGTCTATACTCCACTTGCCGTGTTTGGAGGAAGAAGAAGGATGAGTACAACCCCAAGAACACCATCTAAACCGTGAAGCATGTAGGTGGAAACATCATTCTTTGGGGACAGGACAACTGCACCGTATTGAGGGGAAGATGGATGGGGCCAAGTATTGTGAGATCTTGGCCAACAACCTCCTTCCCTCAGTAAGAGCATTGAAGATTGGTTGTGGCTGGGTCTTCCAGCATGACAATGACCCTGAAACACACAGCCAAGGCAACTAAGGAGTGGCTCCGTAAAAAACATCTCAAGGTCCTGGAGTGGCCAAGCCAGTCTCCAGACCTGAACGCAATAGAAAATCTTTGGAGGGAGCTGAAAGTCCGTATTGCCCAGCGACAGCCCCAAAACCTGAAGGATCTGGAGAAGGTCTGTATGGAGGAGTGGGCCAAAATCCCTGCTGCAGTGTGTGCAAACCTGGTCAAGAACTGCAGGAAACGTATGATTTCTGTAATTGCAAACAAAGGTTTCTGCTTTTCTGATGTATCAAATACTTATGCTTACTTAAAAATCATACAATGTGATTTTCTGGATTTTTGTTTTAGATTCCATCCCTCACAGTTGAAGAGTACCTATGATAAAAATGACAGACCTGTACATGCTTTGTAAGTGGGAAAACCTGCAAAATCGGCAGTGTATCAAATACTTGTTCTCCCCACTGTGTATATATATATATATATATATATATATATATATATATACATACACACACATTATTGTCGTGTCTCCATCGATTTCTCCTCTCTCTTCCCCATTTCTTTGAATGATCATATCGTTGTTTCATTTAGATTTCTGCTGATGGTTATTTCTTGTGTTTTTGTCTCCTCACTTTACAGTGTTAATGCATTTGTGTCATCTCATTTGAATCTGACTTGCAGTTAATTGGGAACATTTTGAAGGGTTAGAAGTGCCCGTTCGGACAGGGATGGAACCAGGAGGGTAGAAAGAAGATAAGAAATCCTAGGAAAATGTTGTATCAGTTAGCAGTTTGGATAATTAATGATATTGCATTCCTATTTCACTGGTAATTTTTGCATTTTCACACTGATTGTAATGACAAATTTGACTAACAGCTAAACTTATGAACCCGCTTGTTATGAAGGCAGCTTGTTATGAAGAAATCAGGCATAAACCCCTGTGAAGTGGGGTTTGCACCTGATTTCAAAGGCATCAACCCCACTTCATGGGAATGATGTGACAAACAGCATTTACTTCACAAAGACAGAGCTTAAATAATTATCTGATAGCAGCTGATGTTTCATTAGCTATCTCTTTGAACTAGCTACATTTTTATTGTGTTTTTACGTTATTATATGTTTAATATCGATTAATTAATTTACGGGTCTTAAAAGTGAGATCTGAACTCCCCCCAGTGTTTGGGGGAATATACCTAGGTTTCTGAATTGTATTGTATTATTATCTTTTTTTCAAATTAATTTTTCATGGAATTCAGAAATGGATTTAATATACCTAAAGAACATATTTCCATACCCCATGGGGTCTACACAAAAGGTCAACTTTTTATTTACAGTTAAATTGGCTAGCATGTCTTTACTACCGCATGCACAAATAGTTGGTCCCCTGACAAAAAGTTGCCCCTCTATGGAAATCAAATGCCTGTCCAGTGGACTGATTCTGCCCCTGGGTCTCTTGCCATTGGTATTCAAACTGCATGTGGCTCTCAGGGACTTATTTGGTGGCTCGTGAAAATATATACTGCATTTCTTTGTAGGGTTTCCTGACCAAGGGGCTCATAATATTGGGGGTTGTACTTGACCTCAATGTTAAAGAGTTACGAAAAAAAGAAGAAGAAGCTGCAAGCGTAAAGACATGTTCAATATAATTTGCATAGATACCCAGATTAAACCATGTTGATCAGCAGGTGTGTATGTTGAAATATAATATTTTCTAAAATAAAACACAAAAAAACGGTTGAACAATGTGCTCTGCAATAAGAAAATTGCAGCCACTGTCCAATACTATGGTGGGTATGAATAATGTTGGATTTGGTGGAGTCTAAGGTATGAATTATAAAATAAATAAATGTTTTATTTTTATAACGAAATATTCATTGAATATTTGGTCCTAGCTGTCCTGATAACCTAACTTGTGCTCCGCTCCCCCAAGACAATTGCAGTCTGAGGTCGATGGTTTGCCCCTAAATCAGCTTCTTTAGCATGGGATCTGTTTAACTTTAGTCTATGATCCAGTCAATCATCGGTAAGGTGTGATCCCTTTACAAAATCTTGGATTTTGTCTCTGCTGTCTACATTTGTCATTTCTACATTTCAGAGACTCTTACTTAGGCATTACAATATGTTACTGGTCTAATATTAGCTATCCATAATTTTTCATCAAGTTATAACATTGATTAATATTATGTAAAGACTTGTGCTGAATGCATTCATCGTTCTCTGACCTGCTATAGCCAGGCCACATGTCATCTCTGTGTTAAGTTTTTGTTGGTCCCCAATAAGAGGCAGCTGCCCGGCATTGCCTCTATTTGGGGCTCCTATTTAAGTTGCCATTGTCTAAACATATGGTGTGGATGATTGTTTGTGCATTGTAATTCTTGGTTGCTGCTGTGCCTTTTTGTTGTTTTTGGTCAGGAAATATTAAAGGAAAATGTGCTTTCAACCTCTCTGCGCCTCAGGCCCTCTCTTCCAACCGTGATACCACATTCTTAATACACTGCATTAAATGGCTAGCTTATAATAGCAGTACATGAATAATCCTATTCGACTATTGAAATGATGCAATATAATAATACAATGCCTTACCTGAAACTATGTTAAGTTGCTTCATTTCCATTGAGTTTACGTCCACATTTGACATAATTATTGTCAGATACCAAGTCAGGCGGTCATAATATTCTGTTCCGTTTAAATAATACATTAACGTTTACTTTAGGTTTAAAAAAAGACCACTGTATTTCTAATATTCTCCCCGAACCTTGTCGTTCTTCCCTTCAGATCGGTGTTCCCCAACGGTCTTTCCAGTGAATACTCTGTGGTCGCCACCTTCCGGCTGCGGAAAACCACCAAGAAGGATCGCTGGTATCTGTGGCGGATATTTGACCAAACAGGAAACACTCAGGTGGGTCTGAATCCACTAATAAAACTGTCTGAATGCATTTTATTGCGTTGGATTTGACTAATTGATTGGCTTCGTTGTCGGCTGATTGTTAGGTTGGTCGGCCGGTCTGTGTAACTGAGCCGAGTTTGATCTGAGGTGTTATCCCCCCCCACCATCCCCCCAGGTGTCCATAGTGTTAGACGGCGCTAAAAGAGCGATGGAGTTCTCAGCCCAGAGCCTCCTGAAGAAAAGCCTCCATTACACGTTCAGGAGCCGAGACCTGCACGCCCTGTTCGACCGCCAGTGGCACAGACTGGGCGTGGCCGTCCAGAGCAGCGTCGTGTCCATCTACGTCGACTGTAAACTGACGGAGAAGAGGCTGACGGACGAGAAGGATGACATCGACCTCGGCGGACACACGCTGATCGCCACCCGGATGGAGGACGGGCGGCCTGTAGATGTACGTTCAGGCCCAAAGACGCCGCCTGGATTTTGGCTTTAGGCCTAAAGGTTCCGATCACTCGGCTTGAGGGATTGGCTGGTGGAAATGTAAATGTCCTGCAGTGAACACACGCTGTGGTGCGAATGCGGAGCGGTGTGAATTACAATGATCACGGGGGGAAAACTGCCCTGGGCTCTAACGGGGAGTGGTCTTTCCCTGCAGATTGAACTCCAACATATGCTGGTGTACTGCGACCCATACCTGGCGGAGATGGAGAACTGCTGTGAAGTGGCAGGATCCGCGGTAAGAGGGACACCCTCCGTTTCGGTACGGCTCACATTCGCCGCGCTTCACATCAGACTCTGGAGAGATTCTGTAGAACTGCGGTGAAGTGGCACGGTCCACATTGCACCGACACGTGGTGGAGGGATGAGTACATTGTGCATGCGAGGCACAAGAAAGTCTACACTGGATAACATGGAGCAACGGAGGGGTTGTTGGTTCGAAGCCCACGTGGTGGTACAATGTTGTTGAAGTAATGCAGTTTAAATTTAATTGCTTCCCGGAACGGAAAAGTCTGTCTGCATACATGACTTAAATGTAAAGTAGGTTTATTCAGACCTTGCCTTACCAGGGCTGTAGCATGCTTGGCTGTTCTACCTGATAATTGCATTCACCCCCCCCCCCCCCGCTGTCTGAATCAGTCACTGATTACAGGGGAAGAATAGAAAAAAAATGAGTGAAATTTGAGGCTTTGAGGTCTGAATTTGGGGGGCTTTGAATTTGGGGGGATGTAGATAATGTAAACTGGTTGCATTGTTTTTCTCCTCTAAGGCACATTCCACCCAGATTACTCCACAGTCACTTTGTGACATAAGCTAATGTCAAATACATCTAACTGATTTATTGGCAGACTTTCATCTGTTGCTCATGTTGCAGATCAGATCAGTGATGACCTTAAAAGACAAAATGACTGTGGCTCAGTACTGAATAACACCTTATTTCCTATATAATCCACTGTCAATCAATGACATGCCTTTGGTAAAGCCTTTTTTACATCAGCAGCGTGTATACCCCAAAGACCAAGTAACAACAGAAATTGAATTGGGTCTAGGAAACACTTCCTGGAAGGGTCAAGCTTTTGAAGGGTGGCCAATCCTCTTCTGGCAATGCCAGGTGGGGATTAAACATGCACTGAGTACATGACCTTTTAAGGTTACGTCTTTCATTAATATATTTACACATTCAAATAGCGGGTCAATAAATGCTGCTGGGTTGTGTCCAGAGTCATTAGACAGAATCCAGATCAGCTGCACAACCACGTGGACAGGGACAGGATGAGCAGGTGGACCGGGACAGGGATGACCAGGTGGGAAGGGACAGGATGAGCAGGTGGACAAGGACAGGGACAACCAGGTGGACAGGGAGGGGAATGACCAGGTGGGCTGTGGGTAGTGACAGTTGGAATCATCAGGCAGAAACTAGATCTGCAACAGAACCAGGAGGACCTTGGTCTGGGACAGCTACTAGTCCATTCCTTAGATCCAAAAGGGATTTCCCATTGGCTCTGTCCAAGGAGCGCATTGGTAACAAGGTTAAATATTAGGACACTAACTGTATTTTAAAAGAAAAATCGAATTTGACATTTAGAAAATCTGAACTTGACGCATTCATAATCATGTTCATCATCTCAGTGAGTGTTGGGTTTCTTTGACCTAGTGTGCTTGGTCACTTAACGTGCTGGGTAACAGATTGTCAATATGGCAAATGGTGTATTTTTTGTGGTCCTTCACCTTTGACCTCTAAAATATATAATATGTTCATAACCAGGATGTTGTTTCAGCGTTGGGACTCAAGAAACAGTGCGTTGGAATTCAAACCCCTGAATTGGGATTCCTTTATTCACTTGATACAGTCATTCATTTGCACAATAACAAAAGCATCTCCTTGGGTTATGATACCACAGACCATGGGACATGAAGAGATTCTATTTACAGTAGTGGTACAGCCATGGATGTTATTGCATTTCCGACTATTGGGGAACTGTATTGCATCATCTAATGCATTATAAATGGATAGTTTCCTGGACTCCACACTGATAATGCTTTCCAGACCTGAAGTCAAATTTAATTAGAAAACAATTATGCATAAAAATGACAAATTATTGTACTTGCTCTGAGCCCCGGAAACTGGCTCTAGGTGTAAATAGCAGTTTATATGGTGTCTGAACTTTGTTTATATTTGTGTATTGATCCCACAGTGTGAGCTGAGCAGTACGGGCCTTGGTCCTGCTGGGGTGACCCCCGACCCGCTGGTCCCCGCTGGAACCGGTCCGCTCCCCGGGATGCTCTCCCAGCCAGTCCTGGTCCAACAGTCCCAGCCAGCCAGTGACCCATGTCAGTGTTCAGGAGAGAAGGTATATTCCCTGAATACAGTATGCCTACAAGGCCACCCAGCTCCTGGAGTGGCATGCACCGTTATTGTTTTCGGTTTCAACGAGCTGGAAGAGCGAACGGTCTGGGACAGTAACGATAACCAGACACTCATTAAGGTTGTGACAGTGGAATAAAACGTAGCAGATGTCACCCATTTCGGAGAACATCAATGTTAGAAACAGAACGTCCTTATTAGTTAATCTAGAGTTATATTTATTTACCCATTTATGTATTTATTGTATATCTTTTTTATTGTATATCTTTTTTTATAAGGTTATTTGGATTTGTATATGTACATTTTGCCATAGAAAGGAAGTATGACTACTGGATAGGGCTGGGGTGACAAAAGGATTTTCTCCCAAGTACAGAAAGTAAATTTAACACAGCTGGTCTTTAGAGCTATAATGTGCACTAATTTCACCAGTATTCATTGATTGCAATTTGGAAAACAACTGTGCTTGAGTACACTATACGAATACAGTTGACGCATTCTGTTGACACCAAAACACAGTATCAGTTTGGATAGACATTATCCTCAGTTACAATGTCTGTTCATTTCGCTGCTTGGTTTCACACGTTCACAACGAGTCATTTCGGAGGGGACATTTGTTGGAAGTGCTCACACACTGTTAAAACACAAAACATTTCAAGAACCGAGGCTCCAACCTGGTTGCCGTTCTAAAACGCAGCCGGGCTGTCTTATTCGTGGCCCTGTTCCAAGTTAGCAATTAGAACCCTAATAGGTCGTACTGTTCTGTTCTGAGTGTTCTAATCAAACCATGCATGCTGAATGCATGCTCAAAATTCTGAAATCCCACCGCTGCCACCAAATGTACTAATCCAGGATAAAAATGGCAAATTAAAGCCCATTTATTATGCCGCAAGAGTTTTCCTGGATGCCAACCAAAGGAAGGGAAGCAAAGCTTATTACAAGAAATTTGGCACAAATAGGTTGGGGCTCCACGTGAGGCGTGTCGTCTCCTGGGGTTGGTCTACTAATGTTGGTTGGAGAGTCGGCAAAGCAGTCTTCAGACAGATGGAGTACCTGAGTGCACTTCTCACGCCTCTTGGGTGCTGTGGACAGATCGTCATTAGCATGCTGGTTCACCTCAATTGTGATTTATTATTTCTTTCTTTCATGCAGGGTGATCAAGGTCTACCAGGCTTGGCAGGACTTCCAGGGCAGAAAGGTGACCAAGGAGAAAAGGTGAGGTACAGACTGTTTCTGTATGTTAAAGAATATATGATGTGAAAAAGTATGTACACCCCCTGGGAAGCTGTCTTTCCTTTTTTTGATTCCACTCTTGGACAGTTGGATATCTGAGTTCGAACCGCATTCATTGCTAAATGTAACAAATCATTTTTAAAACATCATACTACAGAGAAAGATAGTACACTGAAACGCTGAAATGCTTTCATCCAGCCATTTCTTGTTACTGTCTATCAGCCTTTTGCATTTACTGGAAGAATTTTTGCCCATTCTTCTTTACAGTGCTGCTTTTAACGGTTCAAAGGCCTTTTTGCATGTACGGTCCGCTTTGAGTCCTGACACAGCGTAGGATTCAGTAGGATTGACATCTGGGCTTTTACTGTGCCACTCAATTCATTTTTGTTATTTCTGAGGCGCTCTGCTGTAGCTTTCCTTGTCTGGCAAACGTCAGCCGTGCATTGATATTCTTTCTTGAGAGCAGAAGCTTCTTCCCTCCTGAACTTTCATTTAGGCCAAGTTTGTGCTGTCTCTTCCTGACAATTGACACATGGACTTTGGCATTGATTGTGTCAAGAGAGGGCTATAGATCCCTTTGAATTTGCTGGGACAACCTGTCGTGGGGATACAGTAGGAGGTGATAAAGGGTGAGGTACAAGGTAATACCGTAGGTGGTGATAGAGGGTGAAATAGGAGGTGATAGATTTCTCTCCAAAACGTGCATTAACAAGATTGGAAAATCTGTATAGATCTGTATTAATGTTCATAGGATCCTGCAGTGATGGGACAGTTCCCTAAATGTGAGCTACACAAAGGCAGATGATACAGACACACCCAAACAATGAGAGACACACAGAGAGACAGAGAGATAGATGAACAGACAGAGAGACAGAGAGATAGATGAACAGACAGAGAGACATAGAGATAGATGAACAGACAGAGAGACAGACAGATAGATGAACAGACAGAGAGACAGACAGATAGATGAACAGACAGAGAGACAGACAGATAGATGAACAGACAGAGACAGACAGATAGATGAACAGACAGAGAGACAGACAGATAGATGAACAGACAGAGAGACAGACAGATAGATGAACAGACAGAGAGACAGACAGATAGATGAACAGACAGAGAGACGGACAGATAGATGAACAGACAGAGAGATAGACGAACAGACAGAGAGACAGTGAGAAATATGAACAGACAGAAAGACAGGGAGATAGACGAACAGACAGAGAGACAGAGAGAAAGATGAACAGACAGAGAGACAGACAGATAGATGAACAGACAGAGAGACAGACAGAGAGATGAACAGACAGAGAGACAGAGAGAGAGATGAACAGACAGAGAGACAGAGAGAGAGATGAACAGACAGAGAGACAGACAGATAGTCAAACCGACAAAGAGAGAGACAGAGAGACAGCGTGAGGGCAATAGAGACAGGGGGATGAGCCTAGTGAAGAAACAAAAACACATCAGTGAAATCCAAACGCAGGTTGATCATGATTGCAAGGCATGGCTGTCCATTCTTATGTATGAAGTTTCACAATGCCCAGAACAATGCAAAGCTTCATGGGTCCAACACTCTGAGGCTGTCAAAGTAACAGGCTCGGTAGAAGTGCCTAATTAGCTCCTACACTCTGCATGATTTTCCCTCCCTCAGTTTTGGAACGCCAGTCCATATGGCAGGTGTGAACGCACAAATGGAAGGCTGAGAAGGAGAGGTGCTTTGGGAAGCAGCCAGGGGCTGACGGGGAAAGAGAGAAGTGTCAGTGTGTTCAGGAACGGGGAACGCAAGGAATTAATTACGCCAAAACAGGAGGCGATACGCTTATCAAGACCAGATGGCTTTAGAGGTCAATGACCCAATTACCATGGAGTGGTCTAGTTGATATGAAGAAATGCTCTGGAGCTGCTGGGGACGTGGGTGCATCAACACATGGCGGCCTATTCCCTCTGCAGGACACCTATAGGATTCTCTAGCCAACCTTGTAGGACTCTAATGTACAGGATATAGAGAGTAGCATGCCATTTTGGACACTGCTTCCCGTGCTGTTTTCCCTGAATTGGTCAGTAATTCTAGGAAGCTACAACACCAGCATTACATTTCGCTCTACCTGTAGGGGGATAGGGTTGTCAGGGACCTGGATGAAGCTCTTCGTGTGACTGGATGGCCCCTGGTTTAAAACGGCCTCTGGTTTAAAGTGGTCTGCCTCTGCTGTCTACAATCGAAAGTAAACAATTGAAATCACAGGCTGCTGCAACTTGCTTGAATTTCATCATGATGTGATTCAGTAGTTTGTATGGCCCCCACGTGCCTATATGCACTCCCGACAACGTCTGGGCGTGCTCCTGATGAGACGATGTCCTGGGAGATCTCCTCCCAGACCTGGATCAGGGCATTAGTGAGGTCCTGGACAGTGTATGGTGCTACTTGTTGGTGTCGGATGCACTAATACATAACGTTCCAGAAGTTCTCAAATGGATTCAGGTCTAAGGAACGTGAAGGCTAGTTAATGGCATCAATGCCTTCATCATCCAGGAACTGCCTACACACTCTGGGCACATGAGGCCAGGTATTGTCCTGCACCACGAGGAACCCAGGGCCCACTGCACCAGCGCAAAATCTTACAATGAGTGTGAGGATTTCATCCCGGTACCTAACAATGGTTAGGATACTGCTGGCTAGCATGTGGAGGTCTGTGCGACCCTCCAAGGATATGCCCCCCCAGACCATCACTGATGCACCGCCAAACCGGTCATGCTGGATGATGTTGCAGGCAGTATAACGTTCACCACGGTGTCTCCAGACTCTTTCACAACTGTCACATGTGCTCAGTGTGAACCTACCCTCATCTGTGAAGAGAATGGTGCGCCAATGGTGGACCTGCCAATTCTGGTGTTCTCTGGCGAATGCTAATCGAGCTGCATGGCGCTGGGCTGTAAGCACAGGTCCCACTAGAGGATTTCGGGTCCCCATGCCACTCTCATGGAGTCTGTTTCTGACAGTTTGGTCAGAAACATGCACACCATTAGCCTGCTGGGAGTCATTTTATAGGGCTCTGGCAGTGCTCCTCCTGTTCCTCCTCACACAAAGGAGCAGATCAATCAAATTCAATCAATCAAATTTATTTTACAAAACACCCAGCCTGAAACCCCAAGGAGCAGCAGAGTGGCAGCTGAAATGGTCAGGTATCGTCTTGATCTGTAACCCATCCAGGAGGACTTTGGACAGGGACAGCAACGAGTCTTTCAAGCCTGGTACTCAGGAGGGGTGGGCCAAGACCTCATGTCCTCCTGAGTTTAAAACAGGGCAGGAGAAAGGAACATTTTTGAAAGTGAATTCCTTTGAACTACAATGATTTCCAGTGGAGAAGGAGAACTGAGTGGAGAAGGAGAACTGACCCTACTCTCCCGGCACAATAATATAGCTGCATAAGACTTTGGGGCTGAGATGGGGGGTCCAGTGACAGGGCCCAATAAGCAGGAAGTCAATCGATCCACATTGCCAAGCATTAATCAAAGGGACACCCACCAACCGCAACCACTCTGAAATGAGGGGCCGAGTATTGCCAGCAGAGTTCAACCCAATTGCAGATACCGGTCCTGTTGGGTTGATGCCCTTCTACGGCCCTGTCCAGCTCTCCTTGTTTAAAGGCCCGTCTCCTGGTATCTCCTCCATGCTCTTGAGACTATACTGAGAGACACAGCAAACCTTCTTGTAACAGCAGGTATGGATGTGCCATCCTGGAGGAGCTGGACTACCTGTGCAACTTGAATGGGCTTCAGGTACCATCTCATGCTACCAGTAGTGACAAAGACACAAAACGCAAAAGAGAAGAATCAGTCAGGAAGGATAAGGAGAGAGCAATTGTCTATGGCCACCACCTGCAAATCCATTCCCTTTTCAGGGTTGTCTTGCTGTTGCCTCTCCTGTGCGCCTGTCGTAACTTTCATTTGCACCAAAACAGGTGACATTCATTCACAATCGCTTATGCTCCCTAACTGGACAAATTGAAATCCCTGAAGTTTAATTGACTTGGTATGATAGTGTGATGATGACATGTTCCCATAATTATTTTGAGCAGTATAGTGGCCTGCAAAAAAGATATCTGGGAACCCCCCCACCCCCACTCGCAGACCCTGCCATTCCTGGTGAAATTATTCCTCTAAACTTTCCATTAGCTTTCTTAATTTGAATGTCGATTCAATTTAAAGACCGGTTCTTTCTGCGGGAATCTCTCCATTGCTGTGTCTCTGTTAACACATTTGATCTCAAACAGTGAGGTGTTACCATTCAAACAAGGTAAAACCTGACTGACCGATGGGGTTCAGCAACACCGTGACAATCCGTCAGCTTCCCTGAATGGGATTCTCTGCCTTATTGTCGCCTTTAGATGATGTGAATTGTGGGAGTAGATTTAATTAGCAACCACTTGATGCGGAGCCAGGCAGGCAGGGTGGACTAGAATACGTATTTTTTATGGAGCAAAACAAATAATAGGTGTTGAATGGGAATAATAAAAGGGTTTCCTTTCATGACTACGGCGCCGTTTTCATTTGATTCCACGTACATCCAGGAGCTATGAGGGTCCTAAATGCTATGAATATTTAATGTCAGTATAACATTTACCAGGGTTTATGTGCACGGCCATGGAAAATGCATTGCCTTTAAAGGAAGCTGCCCTCTTATAACCCCCCTACATATCTGTTTAATGTCCTGAAGGACCCTGGCTTAACCACACCTGTTTAATCCTTGTGTACAGGATTACTATCCTCCAACCAACTTTCACTGCAGTGTTGGAATTAATACCTCACTCATCCACAGAGTAATCCCCGTTTTTGCCCCAAACAATCTTTCCTTGTAAGGTCGTAACAATCTACCTTAAGTTCTCATTATGATTTTGTTTAAATGCTACTCCACTGACATGTCGCTGCTCCCACACTGGGAAATATAGGTCAAAGCAAGATCCAGCATTCTCTTTCCCATGCTACTAACCAACATTCGACTTTCATAGACGGGACAACTAAACTGTTGAAACTTGTTGCATATTTGAAGAGGATATGTCCCTCTGAATGAGGGACATTCAGGCGGAATGTCAGCCTTCCTATTTCCAAGTCCTAGATCATGGATGTTTTTATTCCACCTGCGGAGAACCCCAGGCAATCGACCCAATGCTGGACTCTACTTTGTATGTCTAAAGTTAAAAAGCACTGCTGCCACCGCAGCCAACACATGACAAGACAGCAAGGGTTCTAGAACATGGCTGACACCACAGCCAATACATGACAATACAGTGACGGTTCTAGAACACTGTTGCCACCACAGCCAATATCTCACCAGACAGTGATGGTTCTAGAACAGTGCTGCCACCACGGCGAATACATGACAAGATAATAAGGGTTCTAGAACATGGCTGACACCACGGCCAATACATGTTAAGACAGTGAGGGCTCTAGAACATGGCTGACACCACGGCCAATACATGACAAGACAGTGAGGGTTCTAGAACATTGCTGCCACAATGGCCAATACATGACGAGACAATATGGGTTCTAGAACATGGCTGACACCACGGCCAATACATGACAAGACAGTGAGGGTTCTAGAATATGGCTAACACCATGTCCAATACATGACAAGAGAGTGAAGGTTCTAGAACATGGCTAACACCACGGACAACACATGATAAAACAGTGAGGTTTCTAGAACATGGCTGACACCACAGCCAACACATGATAAGACAGTGAGGTTTCTAGAACATGGCTGACACCACGGCCAACACATGATAGGACAATGAGGCTTCTAGAACGTGGCTGACACCATAGCTAATACATTTCAAGACAGTGAGGATTCTAGAACACAGTTGCCATCACCGCCATTACATGACAGGACAATTAATCTAGCCTTGCTTTTCATATCAGATGTTCTAGATTGTCACCTCCGTCACCCCTGTTGTCACTGCCAATACATGATCAGTCAGTAAACAGGGCTGCTGTAGTTAGAGATAAGCCCAATTACGCATTTTGGAGCAGCAGAAGAAATAAAAGACTGTTGAAAAGTACCATAATTGGCCTGTAATCATCTCTAATGGGTTGTACAGAGAAGAACTCTCATCTTGTCACTCAAAGGGGTGTTTGTGTTTGTGTGTGTGACTGTATGCATGTGATTAATGACCTGCTTGATATTGCAGCAGTCAGAGGGGAAGAATAAAGCAGAATGCCACCAGACATTGTTACAGTACACAAAGAGGTATTTCAGGCAAAGTGCAATTGAATTGAGGTTCAGGATATTTCACCCCCCTAAAATGTATCAGTCCAGTGCTAATGTAATCCCCAAACAGTTTTTTGCAGTACAGGTACAGAAGGCAGACAGTGATCATTTGTCTGCTGACATGCATTTTGTTTCTGGGACTAACTTCAACGCGTCTCTTAGGGTGGCTTCAGGTGGACAAGCAGTCTAGCTCTTACAGAATGCCATATGGGTTCACCGTCCTACATCGACAGTGGTACCCAGATTGTGTACGCGTCATATTTTTTCCAAATATCCCCATAACCATTACAGCCATGGGCATGACCTTCTAGTAGGAGGGTGCCATCAATGACCACTGGTCTTATTGACACATTAGCCAGAGGATTTAGGAGGTCCAGCAGTTCAGCGAGCTAAGCTGGGGTCCCACCCCACTTCCCTTACAGCTGTTCTGAATCTTTAACACAGTGCACCAACAGCTGCAGACAGGGTGGATTGCATTACCCGATAATTGGCAAGCTACAAGTCCCACATCCCCAGTAACTTTGTTTTACTGTGTTAGGACCTTGTTTCGTGAGGGGAAACGACATTGCCGCTATCTGCTTCAACGTGTCTCATTGAAATATGTCAAAATACTGACATTGAAATATTGTAATTACGTCAAACACTTATATGAAATGGTGGCATTTAGTCTGCCACTGATTTCAAATCTCTGAAGCCTGTTTGGTGTGCGTGTGTGTGGTGTGTGTGGTGCATGGTGTGTGTGTGTGCGTGTGTATGTGGTGCTATTGGGTGCTCCATCTTTCAAGTGAACATCCATTGCTTCAGGATCAAACACAGGGTATTAAAATAAATCCCACTGAGCAAAGGATGTGGAAGTGGTGCTGAAAATACGTCTTCACACATTAATGATGACCGCTTCTCTATACAGGTGACAAGCAAGAATCAAGCGTAAAGCATATCACAGTAGGCCATTTACAGAACTATGGCTACAAACTGAGACTGATCTATCTTGTCATGAACATACTGTTAGGCTGTAGCTGCACAGTTAACATGGCTGTCATGGAGTATGCATGTCATCCTGTCATGGGAATATCCAAGATAATCTCTTTCAGGGAACCTCATGTGCCCCTGTCACCCTTCTGGAAATGTACATGGAAACAAAAATGGTCTTAGGTAGCAGCCAATCCGGGACCGGCAGCAAATACAGTAACAGTATCATGTCTTCTTTCCAGGGAGAGATGGGGGAAAGTGGGTTGACCGGAACCCCAGGCCAGAAGGTATTTGACCATGGAAATATAACATCAATATCATTTTATACCTGTGTATCTGTTTGAGCATGTGAAAGAGACTTCACCTGTCAGATTGAATGTTCTACTGCAAATTCTGTTCTCCGGGAGCACTTCAACACATTGTTAGTGTTACACTTTAAGCTCTCGACTAGTGTCCTTAGAAGTAGAGGAAGAACCTGAATGAATAGGAGCTGAGTCTTTGCCCTGTGTAGAATCTATTGGTCTGTACATTTGTCTTTATAATCTACAGAGATAAATTAGTTTCAGTTTCTTCTGAACTAAATACTGTAGAAAATGTCAAGTTTTGTGTTCCTGAAAAAAGTCTACAGTACACTTTGATGATACATAATTTTTGAAGTGACTTCTGAACATGGATCAGGTTTTCTTCAGTATGTCCTTGTCTTTTAGCAATATATCCACTCCAGCGGATTTCTCAGTGATTGAGATATTCAGTGATTCTTTGCCAGTAACTCTTCTTCTTCTCTCTGCTACTCTCCTTCCCTATTTCACTCTCTGACACACGCACAACCCCTCTCTCATTTCACCAATAAATCCATTAATAACTGCCACATGATAAATGGTGTTAAGTATTTATAGACTTCTTTGGAGGAATTAGCCCACACCTACCCACATGCACGAACAAACACTTGTTTCTCTTCACCCCAAAAATACTTAATTTAATTATATATATTTTAAATCAATAGTGGAACATTTTGAGGAAGTCGCTTTTTCAACAAATCCCTTATCAGAAGACCTCATGGATACACGTCTCTGCATGCAGTTTGAGTTGATAACTTGCGTCACTGTAATTGCTGACTAGTTACCACGGTAACCGGAAATCTATGGGAATGAACTACTCTGCAAATTTGCCACCTCTGCTAAATATAATCCTATGGGAAACACTGAACAGACACATTAGACCATAAACCGCAATCCAATTTAATGACATAGCACTTATATGGCGCTGTCCACCCAAACATTTCCCTCCACTTGATGAAGTTTGAGAAGCTGGACTTACACAACAATGCTTATGACAGGCAAACACTGTACTATGTGTCACAACAATTATATTGAGATGGATGGTGGCGGGGTTTAGATTAATCTGACTCTGGCTGTTACGTTCCAAACCAAACTGTATTTGCTAGTTGTTTTCATTGTTCCGGGGGTATCTTGGGCCAGCCCTTATACTCTCTGTGTGTCTTGTTGCTTCCTCAGGGCGACCAGGGGGCTTCTGGGTTCTCAGGTCTGGATGGGCTTCCTGGACCAAAGGTGAGGGAGGCTATCAGGCTGCAGTCATAATGTTATTAAGTAGTTTTACTCCAAGAACAGGGTTGAAGTTTAAACCTCCAGGGGGGTAGATCTCCAGGAACAGGGTTGGAGTTTAACACCTCCAGGGGGGTAGATCTCCAGGAACAGGGTTGGAGTGTTCTGCTATTCCACTGTGGTGGTAACTCCTTTTGTTTACTATTGTTTGATGCTGAGCTCCCTTTTAGATGATTATTTGCCTGTATTAAGCCATTAGGGATTTACACCCAGGAAATAGAGAAACCATAATCCCAGAGCAGTTAGGGATTTACACCCAGGAAATACAGAACCATAATCCTAGAGCAGTTAGGGATTTACACCCAGGAAATACAGAACCATAATCCTAGAGCAGTTAGGGATTTACACCCAGGAAATACAGAACCATAATCCCAGAGCAGTTAGGGATTTACACCCAGGAAATACAGAACCATAATCCCAGAGCAGTTAGGGATTGACACCCAGGAAATACAGAACCATAATCCCAGAGCAAGTTAGGGATTGACACCCAGGAAATACTGTACAGAACCATAATCCCAGAGCAGAGAGATATGACTTCAATATCCGCTACTCATGGAGCAATTATTACAGTACACCCACTATAAAACCACTCAGAACTGCTTCACTGCCTCATACACCCACTCAGAACTTCTTTAGTACCTCATACACGACTCAGAACTGCTTCAGTACAGACTAAGGGAGGTTTGTCTTGTTAATATGAATTAACCCTAAGAATTGTTTCTGTGTATTCAATATAACCATACATAAATCATTGGATTATTTTTTAAGACCTAAGCCGCTTTACCGAAGGCTGCGCTACATCCTCAGTTTAATCCCCTGTTCACCGTGGAAGGACTGCACAAAGCCCCATCCAGGGCGGTGCTCTACCCCAAAACCTGTACCCCAAAACCTGTACCCCAAAACCTGTACCCCAAAACCTGTACTCCAAAATGTCGGACCTCTGTAGAGCTGTTCCAGGTTGGTTGTTTATACGTGGCGTTTCAAGTTTCAACCTTGTCATTTCAGGGGGAGGCCGGATTGAATGGGTCTAACGGGATTGATGGGACATTGGTAAGTACACACAAACACACACTCTCACACACTCTCACACACCCAGACACACACACACACACACTCACAGAAATATGCACAGATACATGCTGTAGGCACACACACAATTCATACATTCATTGTGGGAATTTGATTCAATGCCACCAGGGAATTGGTTGGGATTTGGGGGCGCTGTGTCCGTGATACACAGGAAGTCAATAACTATTCATGGAAGCGTTCAGCGTTCCCCTGCAGAGGACGGAGGTATCAATATGGACAGCATGGCTCCTAACGCATCTCAGAAGGAGCTCAATCATTTCACGCCCCCCGGCTTGTTTCTTCTGCAATCTCAAGGCTAACACAAAAGCACGCGTACAAGAAACACCCTGTCTGGACAAACTGCGTAACGTTCATCTGCTGAGATGACTGCAGATGGATTGGTCTTAATTACCAGACCTGGTGAAGGACGTGGTGTAGAGAATGCAGAACTTGCCGCCTTTCACTTGTCTGAGAAAGTGTGCGTTCGGTCTCCTAGCCTGGTCTCGAGGCCTAAGCCCCCTGCCTCCGGCACATAAACCACACCAGCCTGGGTTAGATTATGCTATTTAAGCACAATCCCACCTCTATTTTTCCCACATTTTCTTCTCGATGAATGAAGCACAAAATTACCCTAAATGTTAAGAAGCGTGCATTCATATTAGGTTTCAATGTCATTTTCTTACAGACTGCATACAGAATAAGAAAATAGTATAGAATTGCTAGTCTCTGCACCTACAGATAGCCAGTGTTCATTAAAGAGAAACCGAATGGTGTATATTGTTAGCCTCGTCCCAGAGGAGTTAAAACAGCACATGGAGACCTGCGACCTGGCAGGAATGCTGTTGCTCTTGCATAATTTTTCTATTTTATAATGGTGCTGTGGATTTTGTGGACGATAGCCTGGATAGGTTGAGAACATAATATTGTACAGCGGGTTGGTGCTCTAGTAAACAAAACTTGGCCGCGAATTGCGGCCAAGCAATGGTGTCAGGGAAATGGTCCCAATCGCTGTGTTTTGTTCACATCGCATAAATCGTTCGTCGACAATGGTGGCTTGGCTTGACTAAGCAGATGGAGAGTTTAAAGTGGCTTTATGAAATGGCCTCTTCATTATCATTTCCGCCCCCGAATTTGGCTAATGACTTCAGGGGAAATCTGTTCCCCTGGCATCGCCCAGTGAAGGGCCATCTTGGGGCACTGAACACTGGCAGGGCGGAGGGGCTCTCTGGCACTGCGTTTGAATAGCCATAGTTTGAGGCAAACATTTCTAAGGACGGTTCCCCGTCAGCCGAATAAACAACAGGTTTTCTTCACGGAGCACTTGTAGGGCCATAGGTTATAACCCCTGCGTGGCTAGTGTGTGAACAATGCGGATTACTTTGGTCTCATTGGTTGGCGGTTACGGGGGAATTTCATAATTCCTCTGCTCATACGGTGCTCATAGGACATTCGTAAGGGCATCACACAATCTAAACAGCCAGTTAGTAGACATCTACAAGCACCACAGCTTTTCTGTGTGGCAGCTTTCGGTGTATGTTTTATGTCCTGCCGAGAGGAATGTCAGAATACCTCAGGACACTGATAGTCCTTTAACCTCAGGACCTCAGCACGACAGGTCGTAGGTCACCTGGGCACTGTTGTTCCTCTGTGGACTGGCCTACTGTTCCCTGTACTCACAGGCTGTCCTGGATGCAGATGGCTCTGTGCGTCATACCAACCGGTCTGATTGGAGAATGTAACCGGTGTGGGACATGATGGTTGGAAAAGGTTAAAAGCCTATGATTTCTTTTTAATCTCCATTAATCAGGGTGGGAAATGACTGGGTTAGACAGACCTGACAGTAGAGATGAAAATGAAAATAACATGTTTTTATCTCTCCGTAGTGTTTTAATAAAAGTCTTATAATGCGTAATGTCTCTCTAGGAAATTGTCAGTATTTTAAGGCATAACACTTAAAGTCATTCATTTAAGTGTTTGTTGAAACAGATTGGTAGCGTTTGTATTCTCTGAGGTTTTTCCACCTCTTGCCTGAATAGGCACGTTTGATTAACATAATGAAGTTTATTATCCATGTAAAGTTTTTTACAATGCAGATTTTCTCAGCCTACGTTTGGATGCAGATATATACTGATGAGCCAAAACATTATGACCACTCACAGGTGAAGCGAATAACATTTATCATCTCCTAACAAGGGCACATGTCAAGGTCTGGGTAGATTAGATGGTAAGCAAACAATCAGTTCTCATAATCAACATGTTGGGTGCAGGAATAAAGACCTGAGCAACTTTGACAAGGGCCAAATTGTTATGGCCAAGACAACTGGGTCGGAGCATCTCTGGAATGACAAGGATTGTGGGGTACTCGCGGTCAGCAGTGGTGAGTACCTACCAACAGTGATCCAAGGAGGGACAAACCCCAAACTGACAACAGGGTGTTGGGAGCTCAAGACTCATTGATGTGCGATGGCAATGAAGGCTATCCCACCAGGCTATCCCTCACAACATACAGGGCTTGAAGGATCTGCTGTTAATGTTTTGGAGCCAGATACCACAGGACACCTTCAGAGGTCTTGGCACTGCATATGTCCCCACATTAGGCATGTCCCCACTGAACCAAGGCTGCCCCATAGCATGATGCTTCCGCCACCATTCTTGACAGTAGATACTGTGTATGTGGGGGTGACTAGTTTTTGGCTCTGTGCCAAACAGATATTTTTACTGTATGAATTAATTAAATAAAGGATTTACTTTGGTGTCATCGGACAATAGCACATTTTCCCACATGGTTTTGTGAGTTTGAATGTATTTTCTTTTAATATAATACAAGCTTGTATTTTGTGTTTTTTGAAAACTGTACTATGTAGGGAGTTTACAGGAAATGTACATTGTTACCTTGGTAGCTTCCCCCGAAGAGCGTTGTCTTTGTCCTGCCTTCGATTTTGCCCTGGTGGTCCCGTCTTGTCTTCAATTTTTAATGTTGGTCTTACACAATGTTTAATGACATATGGATTAGATTAGGATTTGTTTTGGAGACACATATTGCCTTTATAGATGATAATGATGGTCATTATCCACTCTCACTTGCTTGGCACAGAGAGCATCAATGACTAATAGGTTATCTGGACAGTTCAGCTTGGAACTCCTAAAGACACAATGAAGCTTTCCAAATGACATAGATTTACATACTGTGGTGATTTTATGACGTGTGGAAGATCTGAGGATCATTTTGAACCTGCACTTACAGATTGCCATTTTTTCTCTTTAGGGTGATAAGGGATCCACGGGGGAGCCTGGCGTGGAAGGAAAACCTGGAGTCAATGTAAGATGTTACATTTGATCCCATGATAGTCATTATTATTTTTCATTTAAGAACATAGTTGGTTGCCCTAAAAAAATATGTCTGGCACTGTTTTTAATTATTTGCTGTTTATTCAAATGCACAATATAATGATATTAATCATTGTAAAAATATAAGGTTGCTTAAAAACCTGTCAGGTGCTATTTTTTGTCTTCTGCTCCTACCACGAGCTAATAATAAACAATGGTTGCCCATGTAATTGTGCATATTTATTTAGCTTGGATGACTTTTGGAAGGCCCTCAACCAGGTTAATTAAGTTTGACCTATTTACTCGTTTTTTTGGGTCCAATTTCTAACTTGCTCCAGAATTTTTGTTCTCCCCTCGTTCATGCTATTATTAGATTCTTGTTTTGTATTTAAAGCTACCATGTGATATTAGCAGTCACCAGAGATGACAGAATGTCTTGTAGGCACAACTAACCGTGTGAGCAGGTATCATTTTCCTGATACCAGACCTATTACCATGAGACCCTCCTTGGTGAAAGTCTACACCAATGTTACCCTGGTGACATGTTGCACTGTATAGCTGGAGAGGTGTAAGGTGACAGGAAAATAACATATCTGGTCGCTATATAAAACCTATGACCACAGCTACACTGTATATCACAGGATCAGTCGATATTTACACACTATGGGGTGTAGTGACACCCTGAGAAATCCTGCATTTTCATCCTGTTTCTCTTGGTCCGCATCATGACCTCAAAATGTGATTGGATTATAATTGGTCAATGACTGTTCATCTGGGTAAAGGATAGTTGTCTAGACCATATTGTCAAGTAATCAGGGCTGTGTATGTAAACATCTTCAAATGTGTTGGTTCCCACATGATGAGACCGAGCATTTGAGGCTATAAAGGAATATATTTAGTATATAAAACTAGTAAGTTTGATTAGGTCTAAAATGAGGAATATTATGAAAATGTGGCTTTTGTGTGAGAGCTCTAGTGAAATTCTTTTTAGGCTGTTTGGGTGGTTTGGTACATTATCAGCAGAATTGTTCTACAATTCAAAGCCGGCTCTATCACCATTTGCAGTCAACATCATCTACCAGCCTCTGACCATTTCTCTCCTCTCAAACCGTGACTTGACATCTCCATCTACAGATGCAGCATTGAATGACTTGGCCTCAGTTTGTTGAACTGTCAATATACTGTATATATATATATATACTTTATATTCGTTTTTTTTGCTCTTGATAAGCTCTATAATATTTCTATTCAATTATTATTATTTATTACTTTTGGCAAACTGCATGACATAATTTCCCCCTAAACTTTTTCTCCATGAGTTGTTGTTTAGAGTAGCTTTACAGGCAATTACTAAGCATGTGTTTTTCCTATAGACGTTCTCACTGTGATTAGCCTTGTAACCTGCAACCCAAGCCCATGGTGACAGCCACGGCTGTGATTCGCTGAGTCAATGGAAACTTTGCGACCAGCATTTTCAGTACCCTCCACGGCATTTGTCGGGCTGGGCTACACGGGACGTCTCCATTACCACATCAGGTTCCAAAGGAGCTTTGAAGCCCTGTCATTCAACTTATCAACAGTTCACGCACACATGAAACAGCACACGTTGAACATGGCACCCCTATATAGGGGACATTGTTTCCCTCAGGCCCACATGGCTGACCACCAGGCTCTGCTCAAAAGTAGTGAACTGCAAAGGGAACAGGGCACAATTTGTGACGCTAATCAAACCATACCAATTTCAAATCAAATGATGATGTGTTCGTTCACAGCAGGTGTCGTCTGGCAACGAAATGTTTTCTGTAACTTCGAGGTTGTTAGCTGTTCAGTCTTTCTTTCCTTCTTTCTATCGCGTCACGTGTATGTTGTTTGGAGTATTAAAACCATATTGCTTTAAGTCGTTCTCACGAATAATTACCTCTCCTGTCTAAAGTAAGAGGCATTACCGCCAGCAAAGCAGACACTTTGGTTGGAAGGAGGCAGTCTGTGTGTCCCAAACACCGACTCTATTTGCACACTACCTTTGGCTTGGGCCCTCTGATCACAAAAGTGGTGGAATGTTAAGGAAATAGGGTGCCAAACAGGACTAAGCCAGCACGTTAGTAAACATAATTAGTCTGCTGCCTTTAGAAGTTCTCTCTCTCCATCTCTCTCTGTCCCCCCGTCAGTATCTTTCTCCCCCTCTTCCCCTTTCTCTCATTCTCTCTCCCCTTTCTCTTGTACTTTCTTCCGCTCTCTTAATCTCTCTTGACTGTCTCTCTCTCCCTCTCTCCCTGTCCCACACTCTCTTGCCTGTCTCTCTCTCCCTCTCTCCCTGTCCCACACTCTCTTGCCTGTCTCTCTCTCCCTCTCTCCCAGTCCCACACTCTCTTGCCTGTCTCCCTCTCTCCCTGTCCCACACTCTCTTGCCTGTCTCTCTCTCCCTCTCTCCCTGTCCCACACTCTCTTGCCTGTCTCTCTCTCCCTCTCTCCCTGTCCCACACTCTCTAGCTCTCTCTCTCTACTGTGTCTCTCTTGCTCTGTTACTCTCTCTCCCAGACTACCCTTCTGCCCCTCTCTCTCCCTCGCCTCCCTCTCTCCCTCTTTTTCCCGCTCACTTCGTTTCTGTCTCCCTCTACACTCTTTCCCTCTTCCTCCCCCTGATTATTTTCCTGCTGTATTGGGAGTAGCAGTTGTTTGTGTCCTGATGACTGTGTATTGTTCAATCTGTTGCCAGATTTTGTTTGTTGGGGCCCTGGTGCAGCCGGGGAGAAGGACGCACAGTACTGCGTATATTTGTGTGTGTGTGCGTGTGTGCGTGCCTTGTTTGTGTTTGTTGTGGCCCGGACTCAGAGCTAGGGAGGCAGAGCCCTGTGTGTAATTAGCAGGGGAAGCGTGCACGGCTCCCTGCGGGGTTCTCAACCGATGCTGCTGCAGGAGACGCAGAGAGATGAGAGAGAGACAGTCTGTACGCCCCCTTACACCAATCGGCTGCAGGAGACGCAGAGAGATGAGAGAGAGACTGTCTGTACGCCCCCTTACACCAACCGGCTGCAGGAGACGCAGAGAGACGAGAGAGAGACTGTCTGTACGCCCCCTTACACCAACCGGCTGCAGGAGACGCAGAGAGATGAGAGAGACAGTCTGTACGCCCCCTTACACCAACCGGCTGCAGGAGACGCAGAGAGATGAGAGAGAGACTGTCTGTACACCCCTACACCAACCAGCTGCAGGAGACGCAGAGAGACCAGAGAGAGACTGTCTGTAAACCCCTGAGAAGACCAGGGCTCACAGCCTCACAGTGGTTCAAACTTAAAAACCCTGTCGGAGCTGCCTGATTCCACCCGGTGTATTGGACCAGAAGGGCTGCGAGGAGGGAAAAGGGTCCACTCTCCCTTTGATCTCTTCCTCTGTGCCTCTCCTCCTGCCCATCCATCTCTCTTTAAGTGGGCTACTCGTAGGGAGGGAGAACAGAGGGACCTGGAGGAAAAGGTCCATTCTCTCCCTAAAGGCACAATTATCTTCAGTATGTGGCGGGGCGGAGGGGACCTGGAGATCAGGAACATACCGTAACATCACCACGTCCTCTGTTCAGCTGGTCCATACCATTACAGCCTCAACCCTCAGACCTAGGTTTACATATTGTCTTTGAAATTAAATCCAATAATCTAAAAGTCTGTCGTGCCTGCCAGCAGAGGTGTTTAGAGTTAACTGTGCGGAGTTTGGCTGGCTTTATCAGGCCCTAACGAAAGTACAATTGAAAAAGAACAATCGACCTACTAAATGACCTAGTCTGTAGGATTAACTGACTAAATGACTGGGTCTCAACAATATTTCCTTCCTTGGCAGGCCAACTTCTGTAAAACTATCACCACACTGTAGGTCTATCAAACAGAGCTGTTTGCGGAGCTCAGTAGGTCTCCTAGCGTCAGTGGTCTCCGTGCAGAGGTCCTGGAAGTGGGCTTTGCCCCTGCCAACTTGAGCCAAGGCAGGACCCAAAGAGCTCTGTGTAGAAAGTCAATAGTCTGCCAGCTGACTACAGTGATTACGTCCCAAAATTTGGTTCACAGCCACGCAATTCCACTTTGAGGTTGTAGTCTATAAATCTACAGTCCTCTCATTGGGTCATTCCCTTCCCCCATCAAACCAAGGCAGCCTCAACACGGCCGGCCTTAGTGGACGATTTTACCTGGTGGCAAAGACGTCACGGGAACACGTGGTGGTAGACATGTGATTATTGGTTTTCGCGTGGGCGTTCACCGGGTTTTTAACGGTGAGCCATGAGAAATGCTGCCTGACAGCCGGGGCAGAGGCACGTCCCGGCTGGTGGCTGAGCCAGCCTCTTCCCTGGGGTAGCGGGCACTGTGAGAGGGGAAGTATGGCTCAGAGCCTCCAGCGCATAAATAACTTGTCGCTCCTTGGCGATCTTTCTGCCCGCTGTCGGGTCAGCGTGCTCTGATCCGGATTGACGGCGGGACCCTGGTGTGGCCACAGCGTTCGGGGGGGGCGGGGCTCCAGGTACCTCTTATTATTAACTTTGAGGGGCGTGGCCTGTGCTGATGTGGAGCTGTGTGCATTGATGCTTCAGGTGACCTGCATTTTCCTGTCTGGTTGTGGAGGCCACGCCCCCAGCTAGTCTCCTGAATTTGGAAACTGTTTGTCAAGTCCAACATAAAAAAACTCCCTTTCTTCTTCTTCAACCCCTATGAAGAGTAGGGTTATTTACGATCACGCTTTCTGGGTTGGAGGAGCATCTAAAGAGCTATGGGAGGGAATTAGTCACTCTGTTTCTAAAACATCTTGATATGATAAAGAGGAACGTAATCATCCTCAGCAAATATGATGTACAACAAATACTTGATCCACTTCAGCACTTTATGTTAAACCCCTTTTTGCCTGCACTTAACCAAGGCTGAATGTTGAATCCATTTCACCTCCACTTATTTTAAGGTTTCACATTGAACCCCTTTCATTCTCACTTCTGTGGATGTCACCCCCTCCTCCCCTCTATTTCAAAGAGCCCCTTGCCGCTGGTCTGAATGTGTCACCTGTAACAAGGCTTTGCTTTAAATTTAGCCCGTCAATAATTTCAAGGCTCATTTATCACCTATCAGTCGTGTGTTCACACGCACCTGTGTATGTTTGTATGTGTGTGCTGATATGAGTGCGTGGGCGTTTGTGTCAGCTTCCCGGGCCCCTGTATTCACAGGAATTTATTTCAGCTGTTGGCCTTCTTTCACCTGTCACCACCTCTGACATAAAGAGGCCTTCAGGCACACACACACACACACACACACACACACGCACGCACACACGCAAGCAGGCACACACACACACACACACACACACACAAACAATAGCAATGGACATCAAAATTGATGGAAGGTCAAAATCACTGTTCAGACACATGTAACATCTGTAAAATGTGTGTCTGTCTTGTAACACTTGATCCACTGGGTATGTTGGGCTAAGACAGGCACGCTGACCGTCCATATAATGTTTTTCTAAAACGCAGCCAGGAATCCCACGTAGAAATAAAAATAATTTGCTCTGATAATTGGGTTAGCGTAGCTATTGAACGGTTTGGATCGAGGCATATTTATCGAAGCATTTGACAAGCTGGTTTTGCTACAGAGCTCGGGCTGAATGGTTTCTTTAGGACCAATTAAATGGTTGAAAATGAGCACGGCCTGTTTGCCTGGGGCACCGGGACGTGCAGAAAGCTAATTTGCCTGTTACGTTCGTGGTCAAATCCATTCATCTTCTGCCAACAGCGGATCTGTGTTCTGAAATGCAGTCATACCACGCAATATTACCATTTATGAAATTGTCACAGGCCTATTTTATTTTTTAAACAGACTAACTGAATATTTGACAAATTTGACAAATTGTCCACTGAATTCTAATAATTTGCTGAAAATAAATACTCCATGGCAATGGCTCTCAGTGTAGGCTCAGAGGCAAGTGATCTCGCTCTCCGTCTCAATTAGTAAAGATGTAGAACTTTTCGGGGGCCTCACCTCAGTTCTCAATCACCTCGGTTTGCTTTGCAGGCACTCCAGCCTCCTGAGGAAGTTGCCACTGTTCCTGGCGATGACACCAGGAACAGTCACAGAAAAAAAATGAAATGCAGACGATTTACCAAATGTATCATACTTTAATTAAAACTATTATTGATGGACTTTTCACAAACACAATTATTATTCATTCTTGGTGACATCCGAGAATATTAAATGAAAAAGCGCTGTATGTTGTGAACATCAGCTTCATAAACACCTATCAGATTCAGTGGACTATTTTACGTACAAACCATTGCGTCATTTCTAAAAAAAAAAATCTAGATTTTAAAGTTGTAAAGAAAAGCGTGTGGTAGGTAATCATATTAATATTTTCTGGTAATATTTAGAAAAAATTTGCTTGAGTCAAAATGTGAAAATAAATTGAACAGTTCTGAAATACAGGCAAAGTAAGGCAATGAGATGTCCATTTTCAGGTGGGCGTGGCCTGCACAGTCATACAGGACCAGAGACCTATTTCACTTACTTGGTCTTCATTTGGTATTTGGAGTCTCACTTCCTCAAACATGTTCTGGAGATTGATCTGAGATTGGTGGATTCAATGGAGAGGGCGGAGCTCACGTTCCAACTCCGAAGTCAGTCAACAATTAATGAAAGGTTTAGGGTCAACGTTTGGCAATGGTTATACTTAGCGTTAGGATAAGTACAAGATTCAGGGTTAGGGTTTAGGGTACGGACAGGCACCTTGGTCAAAGGTGAACTTAGAGCATTCAGCCCCCTCCTTTAAGTCAACCAGTCATGCTAGTTTCTGCCTTCAGGACAGATCTGCGTCCAAGAAATGTTTGAGTAAATGAAACTTCATTCGCACCTCTTCACTGGCTGAAGAAGGCTCTCTTTATGTCTTTCTCTAATGTGTCGCGTCTTTTTCCCAGGGTTTGAAAGGAGACCCAGGAAGGTCTGGCCCTATTGGCCCCAAAGGTGATAAAGTAAGTGACAATACCAATACCTTAACTCTGGTGTTGCCTAATATACTAATATTGTACAATCCTGTACAGATGCCAACAAGTTGGTACCTTATGGGTTAAGACGGCCGCTAACGGAATTAACTTTAAATCAGTCGTTGCATTGCGGATGAGGGAGGTTTACTAAATATTCCACGCGATTTAGATCCCTTGCAATTAGCAAATTTCACACGTCAACATTGCTGTTGTCGATGAGGACATTTCACTTGTCAATGTTGTTGCAGTGGATAAGGACATTTCACTTGTCAATGTTGTTGCAGTGGATGAGGACATTTCACTTGTCAATGTTGTTGCGGTGGATGAGGACATTTCACTTGTCAATGTTGTTGCAGTGGATGAGGACATTTCACTTGTCAATGTTGTTGCTGTGGATGAGGACATTTCACTTGTCAATGTTGTTGCTGTGGATGAGGACATTTCACTTGTCAATGTTGTTGCTGTGGATGAGGACATTTCACTTGTCAATGCTGTTGCGGTGGATGAGGATATTTCACTCTACGATATTGTCGATTTCTGTGTCAATTACTGGTGCAGGGATACTAGTGTCGTGCCATTAGGAAGACCACCAGCTGACAGACACCGGCCAGGCGACACGACTGATCCTCTGGCTTGGCAAGCTGGTCTATTTGAATTGTTCCACTGGTCATTTCACCAAACACGGTCCACAACGTTGGACAGGAACTACTATCGCCATAACACACATTAGAAACGTGATCCACTGCTAATCTCAGAGCGCAGTGCTGTCCACTGTCCAATGCATTTCTGATCAGAGGCCAGGCGTGTCACTGCGCCGTTGTTTGCTGATGATTGATAAGTTCATCAGGGCAATGGCGTGCACGTTACGGACACGACGTGTGTAGCAAACAAACAATCCTTCCACCCACGAGCTTCACTAATGACCAGGGGCAAATTATTCATTAAATGTTAAGAGGGGATGGTCTCCCAATTACCCTAGTGGAAAATACAGAGAAAAGTTTGAGTGTGTGTGTGTGTGTGTAACAAGGATTTGTCTATTTAAACGTTTACAAAATTAATGTTATAAAGTCTAGACTGGTCTAATAAGCTGGTAATTTATAGCATTAGGACATAAACTATAAGACATCACTATAAGACATCACAATAAGACATCACTATAAGACATCACTATAAGACATCACTATAAGACATCAGATGCAACACTTCAGAGAAATTTGGATAAAAAATGTATACCGATAGTCTGAAAGTGAATTAGAATTAGACCAAATCCTCTTATGGCATCGAATATATGGAAACTCTTTTGGGGTTTTGGTTCATCTCATGTTACAGTGGGGCGTATAGGCTGTGTGAGAGATGAAATGTTTTCATTTCTTTAATTAGTATCTTTCATATTCACACACGTGCGCGCACACATTCCTGCTTTCCTTTTCGGGGCTGTTTTGTTCTCAGAGCTGCGGTGTGATTGTGAGGTAATTGCAAGTGCTTCTTCCAGCCTTGAAGTTCTAATGAGCTATCTGTTTGTTTCTCTGGAAAGGAGAGAGAAAGAGAAATGTGAAAGTGAGAACACCAAATGACCGCCTATGTTATCCCAGTTTGGCAGGCAGCGAGCAGAGGAAGGTGGGAGAGTAACTACGAACAACTCTAGAGTCCGTAATGAGTCCCACTGTCCCCAAGTAGGAAGGACTATGACATGTGCACAGACGGGGCGTGAAAAACGTAAAGAATCTTTCTTAGCTCTCCAGGTCAGGTTTGCTCAGTCTACGGCCTTGGGTTTGACTGAAGACGTTTGTACCACGCTTGCGAGTCAATAACTCCGTTTTAACCCGCTGCTGTTAGGCGAGGATGTTGTCGCGTTTCCTTAGTGATAATAACAATAACACCCTGCTGGGGCTGCATAGAGAGAGAGGTAGCTTGTCTGCTAAGAGCATTGGCGGCGAACTGAGTGGTTGCTAGGTCGGTCGTTCGTGTGTATACAAAACGCCATGGTATTTGCACTAGGCCTGCGGTTGCTCTGAAAAGTCACTTAGGCGTTGACTAAATGACCTAAATGTTAATGTAGTGTTCATGTTCATGTGGTCGTAGTACCACTATGGTGCGTCTTTGTTCGGGGCAGATCGTACAGTAGGCTGGAGTCTGATTATACAATGATCCTGCGTTTACATTTGCTGCACCATGTCATCATGGGAAAGTGACTCTGTTTCCGCGCTGAATCCTTCACTGTTACCTGGCGTGCCGCGTTAACCAAACACACCCGGGGTCGTGGATGTCTCGTGTTAACAGAGCAAAAGCTTTTTACGTGCCGTTTTTTGACCCATGCTTATTTTACCATCAGTCAGATCTGATAACAGCATGTTAACCATCTGCTTCTCTCTCTGGACAGAACAGAAAGGACACACAGACACATTGCCCGACAGGAAGAACAGTCATCAGACTTTTTTCCCATCCTGACACATATTTATATTCTACCACGGCCACATCCCGGACTCTTGCCAGTAGACTGCCTTTGAGATGCCTGCCAGACATGTCCTAAACCACCATTAGTAGTGGTTGCTCTTCCCTGTGTAGAGCACCAGGTGGACAGGTTTTGCAGTTTTACAACCCTTCCATTGGTTCTGTTGCGCCAGGTGGGCGGGTTTAGCAGTTTCACAACCCTTCCATTGGTTCTGTTGTGCCAGGTGGGCGGGTTTAGCAGTTTCACAACCCTTCCATTGGTTCTGGTGCACCAGGTGGACGGGTTTAGCAGTTTCACAACCCTTCCATTGGTTCTGGTGCACCAGGTGGGCGGGTTTAGCAGTTTCACAACCCTTCCATTGGTTCTGTTGTGCCAGGTGGGCGGGTTTAGCAGTTTCACAACCCTTCCATTGGTTCTGGTGCACCAGGTGGGCAGGTTTAGCAGGTTCACAACCCTTCCATTGGTTCTGTTGTGCCAGGTGGGTGGGTTTAGCAGTTTCACAACCCTTCCATTGGTTCTGGTGCACCAGGTGGACGGGTTTAGCAGTTTCACAACCCTTCCATTGGTTCTGGTGCACCAGGTGGGCGGGTTTAGCAGTTTCACAACCCTTCCATTGGTTCTGTTGTGCCAGGTGGGCGGGTTTAGCAGTTTCACAACCCTTCCATTGGTTCTGGTGCACCAGGTGGGCAGGTTTAGCAGGTTCACAACCCTTCTATTGGTTCTGTTGTGCCAGGGAAGCTCATTGAAGCCCAGATAAGGTGTTTGAAATTGTTTGAAATAGTCTGAATCCAGGTCTGCACACATACATACCCGAACAGACTTTAAAAGTGATGCAAGGGGATTTTTACTCCTACTGACCTTTCGGCGCTGCATGTTCAATCCCTCCCCCAAGTACTGCCTCTCAGCAAGATGTGAAGGTAATCTCCTCAGACATTTATTTGGTCTAGTAACACTCTCTGCCTTGATTTCTCACAGCCCAGAATATGAATTTCAAAAAGGGGAAAAGCCAGAATGTTTGCATGTCATGTACTGTTCTATGTTACATGAAACGGTCCGTATCAGAGTCAATAGGCCGCTGATGAATTAATGATGTGTTAAATGTTAAATGCAACCGTTTGTCTCTTACACAGGGGGATATGGGTGCCCAAGGCCCCCCAGGTCCAACTGTAAGTATGCCCCATTTTAGACAGCTGTCTTCCTACTCCACACACACGCATGCAGACACACTGTGATGCAGGACGGTTAGGATCCAGACTGTGGAATGGCCAACCCGACAGTGGGCAGGGGGAGCTCAGGTTCACATTACCATGCGCCTCTGTGCTGTCTGGGGGAGCGGGCAAGCCGAGGCTGGACAGCGGTTGATGTGCGTGGTTAACCCCCTTTCCCCACACCCCCTCCGGGGGGGCTCGGAGAGACGACAGACAGACAGGCAGAGGCTGGTTTAGAGGTCCGTGGGGAAGGAATGAGTTGGTGAGGCGGCGGTGGTGAGGAGGAGGAGGTGAGGAGGAGGTGAGGAGGAGGTGAGGAGGAAGTGACAGGCAGCATCCGGGTGGACCTAAACTTGTGAGAAGATGAGACAGTGTGCTTCTCTCTCTCTCTCTCTCTCTCTCTCTCACACTCTTCATCTCCTCTCCTGGAACCTCAAGCAGGGAGTTTAAATATTTTCAATCCATTTCATATCCCTTTCTAATTTGTAAATCTAAAGGGTTTATTTTCTAAACGTGCCGTGCTCTGCGTACTCTCCCCCAGTCCCATGCTCCATGTGTCCAGTAGATCCTCACTCTTTCTAAACGGGCCGTGCTCTGCGTCCTCTCCCCCAGTCCCATGCTCCATGTGTCCAGTAGATCCTCAGCATTTAGTGAAGCTCCCCTGAGAGGCCTCTGTATGTTCCATGCACTCCACCCTTTTAATTGCACCAACCACGCTGACTACCTCACTCCTCCCCAGTCCTGTTAACATGAAGCTATGGAGCAGGAGTGGAGCAGGAGCGCAGCCGTGTGAAGTCCTAGACAGTCAACGCGTGACTAAGATGCATGCATGGCTGCACACACACACAAACACACAAATAAAGGCACTCCGGGCCGGGCTTGTGGTTGAGGGGGAGTTGATTGGCCGTGATGGATAAAGACAGTGCAGCGAGTGGTGGTCTAATTATCTACACATCATCGGAAGACAAGTCTGCCTCATCTCAATCGGCCCTGGAGCGAGACGGGGGTGGGGGGAGGTTGCGTGCAGGTGACCCTGCCCCCGTTTCGGGGGTCACCCAAATAACCACCGAACCCTCGTCAAACAGTCACTGTCCGCGTTGACACGCTGTTTACTGCGTTCTAAAAATACATTAATAAGGCGCCAGTCAGGATAGTGGAGATTCTAAATCGCAGCCATGTTAGTTTGCTTCAGGCCTCCTCACAACTGACTTGTAAACAACATTGCAGTTGATAGGGGACACATTCTCTTCCAATGCTACCGAATGTCAGTGTGCTGTGCACTGACTCGCCCTGTTCAATTCAAGCCAAGGTTAAACGTGTAAATCTTTCCCGTTCACAAGCGCTGTGCGTATGAAAAAAGCTGTACATCGAGAATGAATTGAGTCACTAAAACAGTACTTTGTGAGATTGAGCTCTGTGTTTTATAGCGGGGATCACGGATCCAAGCTGTCAATCATGTTTACAGCTACTGTCACAGTTACCGAAGGCTTGTCAGCCGCCTCGTTAAACCCCACGTTTCTGTCTGCCATTTTAAAGTGGCGATCTGTGATTCAAACAACAACATAACGCCAACCCTGCCACTGTTTTGGCATATAGCTGAGGGGTGGGTCGGTAGTAACATACAGACACTGCAATTATATCAAACTATACTGTTAATTCTGTTCAGTTGCATTGTAAACAATCAATGAATTACAGAACACATGCTTTTTTTCTAATTTGGCACTGCAAATTGACTGAGTGCTCTACCTACAATTGTAAGTGGCCTAAAACAATTGATCTAAATAGGTTTTCAAGATATTTTCCCCAAATTATGTTATTACAGTATCGTTACTTGTTTTAGGCCTTCCCTTCATGCATGTGATTTAGGCGTCTGGTGTGCCATTTAATAAAGCTGATTGTGTCTTTTATAAGTCATCCATATGCAGTGCAGTAGCACTGTTTCAAGTCTAAACATGGATGTACTGATCACAGCCCTTTAAGCACAAAAACAAGAGTCTGTGAGTGACTTGTGAGTCTGTGAGCGACTTTCCCATTCTGTTCTGTCATTTTATGGAGGTTATTACACATGTTGTAGATGTTACTACACAGGTTATGTTATCTGTGGATATCTTCTGCAGTTGTGGCTTCCAAAAATGAAAGTTGTTAGAGTTTTTACGAGTATTGCCCATTGAAAGCCAACAATTATTTAGAAGAAATATATGATGATTGGTTTACATACATATACTTAATACTTCCACCCTCTTCTATTTGCACTTCTGGTTAGATGCAAACTGCATTTCGCTGTACTGTACTTGTACTGTTCAATGACAATACCGTTGAATCTAATCTAAGATACATATCTAAGATGTTTGGTGGGTCTAAATGTCTAAGATGATTGGTTGGTCTAAATGTCTAAGATGATTGGTTGGTTTAAATGTCTAAGATGATTGGTTGGTCTGTGGCAATGGCTATAGCAAACTCTGTTTGTCTCTCTTCCTGCCTGCCTGTCTGTCTGCCGCTCTGACTGTCAGAATGCCTGTCTCTCTGCCCTGTCTTTCTGCCCTTCTGCCAATTTGTCTGCCTACCTGTCTCTCAGCCCGTCTGTTGGTCTGTCCTTTCTTCCTGTCTGTCTACCCATCTGTATGTCTCTTTGTCTATCTGCTGCCCTGTCTTCTACCCAGTCCAGAATCCCAGGAAGTGTGTGACTTAAAAGCTTAAGGCCTTAACCAAACCCCCACCAAACCTGGATTATAACCTGGATTATTACTGCAAAGCCCCTTAATATCTTTTTACTGACATATTCTCTAATTCAACTCATTTTCTCAAGATAAAAAAAACATAAGCTGGCTCACTTTGATCAATACATCAATGTTGCTTTCTTTTTCTGATTTTATGTATTTGATTTCTATAGTTACTGTCTGAAAGTTGTCATTGTTTTGTCTTCTTTAGATTGAGAAAGGGAGACTTAAGGGAGATCAGGTATGTTGCCCTTTTCGTTTAATATTTTATTGTGTTATTGTTTTTTACTGGGCAGGGTTTTGATATTTCACTGTCTTAATGTGGTTCACTGGACAGGGCTTGATATTTCACTGTCTTAATGTGGTTCACTGGACAGGGCTTGATATTTCATTGTCTTAATGTGGTTCACTGGACAGGGCTTGATATTTCATTGTCTTAATTTGGTTCACTGGACAGGGCTTGATATTTCATTGTCTTAATGTGGTTCACTGGACAGGGCTTGATATTTCATTGTCTTAATGTGGTTCACTGGACAGGGTTTAGTATTATAATACTGTTTCTTCCCAGTGCTTCCCAGCCTGGTCAGAACGTCACATAACACATAAATGAATACAAAACAAGCCTCTCTAAGATGTCCCATGTAAACATTATTTGTTAGATTAAAACTTTTGTCTAACACTTTTATCATAAGCGCTTCTACAATTAAATTTGATATTTTTTGATGCATCCGTTAGGCTGAATTGGCTGGCTATTGTTGCTGTGTCTGTGTGGCTTTCACATCTGGCCGCACAGCAGCTTTACAAGCACCATGCTGTTAACACACAACCTGACCCCAGATCTGTTTTGTTCTGCCTTTCTAACTCCTAATCATCACTGGCAACAGTTCTGGCATCAGGCCAACTGACCATGAGTTTACACCAAACGAGAAGCACGTTCTAACACTGTAACCCCATCCAACCAGCCCTAACAACAATCCATCCCACTGGCCTGTTTTTTGCTGCATAGCATTTGGTTTTCCTTTTCGGTTGAATAAGTGACTGTTGTACTATGTCCTGCTCCTACGAGCCGGTGGCATAGCTAGCATGTAGACGTCATTGGTGGTGGTCAATGGAGTTATTCTGATTCAGTGGATCGATGGGGTGACACGAACATGGGCTTTACATCCATGCAAATATCATCCACAAATATTTACTTCACCCTAGTGTGGACCATGGTAAAGCTCCAGCACACTATGGAGTTATCAGGCAAGGTTTTCCCTGCATCACCTCTCCCCTATGTGTTTCCATAGAATTTCTGTGGTTTTGGGCAAGATCCCTGGACCTCTATAAGCTGATCTGGAGCCTGGCTTCAACACAGGCCCCCTTCTCAATCCAGATTCAGTAGCAGTTATTTTTCACCAAATTACCTGACCACACAACCGGCCGGTCCTGATGCCTCTCCGTCTTCTCTCCCCAGGGTTTGCCGGGCCTGCCGGGTCAACCAGGGGTTCCGGGCAAAGAGGGCAAAAGGGTGAGTAAACGTCCAGGCCGATTGCTCTTTGTGTGGCCCGGCTGGGGCCCCCCCCCCCACCACCACCCACGAGGCAGCCAGGGAACAGCTGGGGCCCTGGTGCTGTGGAGGCGCAGAAGGGTGTGTGGAGGGAGTTGCCCTGGGTGGGCCTGCCGGGTCTTTGGTGGGTGGGGCTGCTAACGGTCTGATACGTGGTGGCTGAGGCCCAGAGGTCGGCGTGACCGGCGGCTCACGTAGCCTGCTGCCCCCTACCCCCACCCCCCACCGCAGTGGGCGGTCCTCAGCCGTGTTGTGTTTCCCTTAATGGCCCGGATGGGGTTAAAAACACAATGGCTGCGACTTGTGAAAACAAGAACATTCCAGTTCTACCCAGTTGGCACACTTCGCCTCCCGCTGCACCAAAATTGGTTTGTTCAGTGACCCAGCACTCGTTTGGTTGTGGACAGGACACATGCTGGGTTATTTCGACCCAAATGGATAAATGGCTACATTTATCCATTTGTTTTGTTTTTGTTAACCATTTGTTGGGTTGAAGTTGTTTTATCAGGGGTGTGGCCTATTAGGTGGTTCTAATTCCTGTCCATCCGTTTCAGAAGTAAAATGGTCCTATACTGTGGGTCACTGTGACACAGCAAAAGGAATAAGGTTATGTTTGTTTTCTAGTGTTGTGTTTTAACTTTGTAAAGCTCAATGATGACTTCTTTAAAGGAATGGGATGCTGTTAGAGGGGTGTTGACAGCTGGGCTGTGCGTGCATTTGTTTGTGAACTGAAATCAAAGTTTTTTTGGGTTGCATACATTAACTAGCAGTTGTCATGGCAGGTGCAACATGATACCTAGATTTCTACCTCCAACAATGGTGTGTGCGTGTGTGTGTGCGTGTGTGCGTGTGTGCGTGTGTGTGTGTGTGTGTGCCCTCTGCAAATCTGTCTCTGACTTGATGAGAAACTTTAACAAATACACACTGATACCCAGATGAAACTTTAACAAATACACACTGATACCCAGATGAAACTTTAACAAATACACACTGATACCCAGATGAAACTTTAACAAATACACACTGATACCCAGATTAAACTTTAACAAATGCACACTGATACCCAGATGAAACTTTAACAAATACACACTGATACCCAGATGAAACTTTAACAAATGCACACTGATACCCAGATGAAACTTTAACAAATACACACTGATACCCAGATGAAACTTTAACAAATACACACTGATACCCAGATGAAACTAACAAAGACACACTGATACCCAGATTAAACTTTAACAAATACACACTGATACCCAGATTAAACTTTAACAAATGCACACTGATACCCAGATGAAACTTTAACAAATACACACTGATACCCAGATTAAACTTTAACAAATACACACTGATACCCAGATGAAACTTTAACAAATACACACTGATACCCAGATGAAACTATCAAATACACACTGATACCCAGATGAAACTAACAAATACACACTGATACCCAGATGAAACTTTAACAAATACACACTGATACCCAGATGATGGCAGTAAATTAGAATTTCTTCATAGATACCAGATGAGTTGAGGACATTGGGCTTAGTTGTGACAGAAAATCTATTGTGGTGCTGGTCTATTTAGAAATGGGTCAAGTTAAGTCTGCTATCGGATTAGCCGACAGCCCATGCTGAGTAGCAATTCTCTTATTTAGACATCTTGTACAGATTCATAGTCTCAGAGTAATACTACCAATCTAGAATCAGTACAACCCTCTCCACATAATCTTTTTCATTATGATCTAAATGGGACACTGTCAGTTTGAATTCTGAATATGGACTACAATACATTTCATTAGGCATTTACCATTCATCTGTTTTGTGAACATTGTGTGTCTCCACGATAAGCACCCTAACTACTTACAATAGGACAAACAACTAATGCCTACATACCACCAGTCTGATACTCTCTCTGAACATTCTCAATGGAGACATATACCTACAGTAGTTCAAACTGACACACAAATTGTGATTTAAATTATTATTATCATTATTATTCTCACCAGAGATACAATATTACAACGTAACCATGACCTGACCTGGGAGGCAACAGAATCGGCCTGTGTCAAAGATCACAATTTCACGTGACCTTTTCTTTGAGAACTTGCTCATGATGTCAAGTGGCTAAACACAGTCACTCTTTAATTATTATTTTTTTGTTTAAAACATTGTGTTCACTGTTCATTCATTTCTAAATGTTAGCCCTTTTTAGAAGGGCATTATTAACATTTCACAATGTTAGGACGTTTTACAGGGGTAATATGATGGTCTGTGTTAGAAAAAGGGCATCATTTCACCATTTCAGTAAAACTCACCTTGGTTCAATTACTGTATTGTTGTTTTTTCTTTCTTTTGAGTCGCATTGAATTTGGCTGGTTATTGTTGCTGGCCTGGCATAATGGACATTAGTGAAAATCAGTGAAAGAAAAGTCTTATCTGACACTGCAGTCAGGCTATATTTATTAAGGAAAAAATATAGGGGTCATTGACCCCAGGTCAGATGTTGAAGGGTATGTGATTTACTATTGAATGTGTTGGTGGAAAAATCACTTACAAATGTTAAGGAGAGTCAGATGGCAATTTAAATCAATGTTAGAAATCTAGTTTTGTTTACTGTATGCCACGAACACACACACACAACCCAGTCTATCTTTGTAATATTAGCCAGGAACTGTCCCAAACGGCACTCTTCCCAGAGTGCCTGGTCAAGAGTAGTGCACAAAATAGTTTATAGGGGGCCATTTTGGACTTGGTCTTTGATGGCTGCTAGCCTGCATGACTTCATGGTGAATGTGCTTCAGTTTCACTGTATTTAAAGCCCTGGTCTGGTCACATGTGGCCCAGGCAAGTTGTCCACCAGCCTGGGTCCCTGTAAGCCTCAAGATGGGCAACAGAACTATCAGGACTGGTGCTCTCTTTCTCTCTGTCTTTCTCTCTTACTCAAAATATTTCACAATTTCCAAAAATAACACCTTCCTCTAATGCTTCCTAAGCTTCCAGACCTGGAAGCTTAGAGTTTTTCGGAATAATTTCTAATACAATCTGCGTGGCTTGATTGAGTGTGCTTGCTGTAATACATCCAGTAGTACAGTCCTAACCCGTCTACCTGGCCATTTGGGCCGGGTCGTCTAAACGGGTGTTTGAACCCAGGTCTGTCATATACACCTTAGTTGTTCCCAAAGCCTCAGCTGCCTGTGTGTCCCAGAGGCTCTGACCATTTCAGACATTTATGAAGTCGTCTGAAGTATCGAGTTATCATGAGGTAAGCTGTCGCCCATTTCTGTCCCCGTCCCCATTCCTATCACCCTCCCCGTCCCCGTCCCCATTCCTGTCCCCATCCCCGTCCCCATTCCTGTCCCCATCCCTGTCCCCGTCCCCATTCCTGTCCCCATCCCTGTCCCCATTCCTGTCCCCATCCCCATCCCCATTCCTGTCCCCATTCCTATCCCGTCCCCATTCCTGTCCCCATCCCTGTCCCCGTCCCCATTCCTGTCCCCATCCCTGTCCCCGTCCCCATCCCTGTCCCCGTCCCCATTCCTGTCCCCGTCCCCATTCCTGTCCCCGTCCCAATTCATGTCCCCATCCTTGTCCCTGTCCCCATTCCTGACCCATCCCCGTCCCCATTCCTGTCCCCATCCCTGTCCCCGTCCCCATCCCTGTCCCCGTCCCCATTCCTGTCCCCGTCCCAATTCATGTCCCCATCCTTGTCCCCGTCCCCATTCCTGTCCTCATCCCCGTCCCCATTCCTGTCCCCGTCCCCATCCCTGTCCCCGTCCCCATTCCTGTCCCCGTCCCCATTCCTGTCCCCATCCCCATTCCTGTCCCCATTCCCGTCCCCATTCCTGTCCCTGTCCCTCTATGGCTTCTACAGGAAAACAGACTGCCAGGTACCATTTTCCTTCAAAGGGATGCAGAGGGCATTTCTCACTGTGGAAAGCCATTCATTTGGTATATATAAGTTGGCCTCATTAAGGTTGAATCCAAATTTTGCGAGACCTGTTCTTTCTCACTGTCCACACACTATCCATAATAAATCACAGGACACATCTCTGTTTGATCGTATGACTTTCAGGCCTGCGTGATCCACCACAGTACTGTGGAGTGGTGGTAAGGGAAACTTCTCTGTCATGCAGGAAAATGCTTTGAAGAAGATTTTTTGTGCTTGTGTGCGTACATGTGTGTGCGTGTGCGCGCGTGTGTGTGTTCATTTAAATAATAAAGCCTTGCTCTTACATCACAACATTGCATGTCAAGGTTATCTGCATAAATAGTAATGTGACTTACTTGTCTGTCATCCATTATATATAGCACTGACAAAGAAAGGCAGGCGACGGCTAGAACTTTTGACTCTACGCTTCGTCCCAGTTTACTGGAGAGCACTACCTCGCCACAGATGATCACAGGTCACCTGCAAGCCCTGGTGAAAAGCAGTGCACTAAATTAGAAATAAGGTGCCTCTTAAGGGCTGGGGGTTGGGGGTTGGGGGGTGACTTGGGTTATAAAGGATTTGTCCCGTTGCCACTGGCGACACCGGAGCCACCATAACGCTGCGTAGTCACAGGACGTCGTACGGAGGGGGGTGTTTTTCTGTTACGGTGTAAAGCCCGTCAGCATTGGCAGAATCTGGGCGTTGGGGGCGTATCCCAAATGGCCCCCCCGTCCCCTCTGTAGTGCCCTGATTCCGACCCCTGAGGCGGGGGGGGGGGCACGGTTGAGGCACACACCCTGAGGCTGGGGGAACAGTGTGACATTCGGGTCCCAGACCAAGTCTTTAATGAGACAGGCGGAGCTTTGAAGTCCGGCCTGAGCGGTTTGAAGGGAGCGTGTTTTCCCTTTGCCCGTTGAAAGAAGCGAGCGGCGTGGGGATTTGTAGGTTCTGCAGTGTGAGGATGCTTGGCATCGACAACACCCAGCACTGAATAACTGAACAGACTTCCTGATAGACCAGTATGCTGGTGCTTATCCGGTGAGCCATGGATCCCTGTCACGCCATACTTCCCGCCCTACACCGCGAACCGGCTCTACCACACCGGCAGCCCAGCGGCCGAAAAAACGAGAACATTGTGGCGACACACACCCTGTGCTTAGAGACACAGAAGCACGTCTCGCCACAAACTGTGAGGTCAGTTCATCCAGGAGAAGCTTCAAAAGGTGTTTTTCTCTGAGGGCACTAAGCGTTAGGGGTGAGGTTTCGTATGCTTTGATTTTAGACAGTCGCATCTAATGTTGTGAGCTATCAGTTAGCCCGCGACAACGACCTCCTCTCCCGATTACTCTTAGGCATTTATTTTGAGTGTTTTAAGTTGAGGGGCTGGGATTTTGGAACGTCTCAAGGCAAAGAGGAGATGGAGGTGTTCTAATGTACGACGCCATGTTGTCGCCAAGTGTAGCGTTGAGCTGGGAGTGAACGAAACGCCACTGTCACGCCCGTCTGCCATCATCGACCTCAAAGGCACCAAGCGAAACGTCTGCCTAGCGGACTGTAATAGTGCTCTCTGTCCCCCCCCCCACCCCCATTGTCCAGTGTAGAAGGCGTTAACTCTATCGACAGCCTGGGACGTGGACAGTCTACGTGTGCAGGACAGTAGATCTCTGGAGAACTTCCTGTTGTTCCAGCTCTGCCAGGTTTATCACAGCTTACACTGCTCTGGATTGCTGACACACGAACACGCGCACACGAACACGCGCACGCACTCACATACGCTGCTTTGGGGAGCTGCTAGCTGGCACAGGGTTGGGTTAGTACCGACATGTTTATTGCTGGGCAAGGCACTAGGCTGCTGGGATTAATAGTGTATGTGTGTGTGTGTGTGTGTGTGTGTGTGTGCGCGGGAGTGTGTGAGCAGTGAATTCAAGTGATGGTATGAATATCAGTGCTCCATGTAAGGGCATGAGGCCCTCAAAAAAGCCTTTTGAAATATGTGTGTGCCTCATCTTCATCAAATGATATACAGTACAGCTTGGTCACTGCCTCAACTGACAAGGCTGTGTGCCTATGTGATCCATGACTATGTGTACATTGGAGGGGCCTCTCCTAGAAAAAAAGGTCCCCACAAGGTTCTTTGGCAGGTCGGCACTGGAGAAATGTTTGGTCAGGGTTTATGTTTCAGGGAAAACACACAGCTCCAGAAAGAATTAAGAGACCACTGCACCTTTTTCTTTCCTTTCCAAACATTTTGAAAAGGAAAGTTTTGAGTGAGGAACAGAAGCGTTTAATTTGCAGTGGTCTCTTAATTTTTACCCTTCTGTTCCTCACTCAAAACCTTCCTTTTCCACTTTTCTGGAAAGGGAAAATGTGCAGTGGTCTCTTAATTTTTTCCGGAGCTGTATATAAGATATATAAGTTATTGAGGTTAAGGTTAGGGTTATGTTAGGTTAGGTTAGGGCGAGGCTTAGAGTTAGGTTTAGGGTTGAGGAATAGGGAATTTTCGGGGAAAGACTATGTCAATCTTCACCCCACAAGGATAGAAAGACGAATGTATGTGTGTGATTGTTTTTTCACTCCTGAACAAGACAGTACTGTTGGTTTGATAAATAGGCCTATCTGATATCACGTTAGCAAACTCTCACCTGGTTGACCCACTTTTTCACAGGCCACTGGGCAATTTAAGCCTGGAATGTATTTTATAGTAGTGGATTTTTCTCATAACAGTCTAAGGTATCTCACTTCATTGGCACTTTTAGCTTGTTTTAACAAAAACAATGCTTAACACAAGTAAGCTTATTTCAAGATGTCGTTCCAGATATTACTTTATATTATAAACATATACAATTTTTCCTAAACAAGGTCAAATATTTAGATAAATATTATAATAAATAATGTAAATAGCTTACATTAAGCCTTTTTCGGTTCAAATAAGCATAAAGACTTGCCAGTGACTATCATTATTTAGCTTAATATTCTATTAGAACAAAAAACACAAACTGAATTATTCTTTTTCTCAACATAATATTAAAATATCCAGTCAACATAATTTTTTCTTGCGTTGTCCGTCCTCTTTCAACGCTCTGCGGTAGAAAGAGTGTAATCCAAGAATGATTTAATCCATAACTTCCAGCAGCACTTATGTTTTTACAATCATTGCCTATTGTTAATAATTCACTCTAGTCTCATTTCGTGTCTCAGGAAGAGGAACAGTCTTGGGGTTTGCACACGTCATTGGCAGGAACAAAAAGGCAATATTCCTTTATCTGGGCATGTTTTTCGGGCTACCACTGGGCTCAGAGAGACAAATGTATTGTTCAGAATTTGTTGTTATGAGACAGTCACTGGATAACGGATGAAACCGCTGTAAGCCCCTAGAGGACCCCGGAATAGTACAGCCAACCAATCTAGCTACGGATCTCGGATGTGTGCTGTGGAAATGAATTATGCATTATCAGCCCCAGTGCATCTATACGTTTTATTTTGGTCTGGAGAATTGACTAGTTTTCGTATTCGTCACAGAATACGAGGAAGCACTAAATAGAAGTTGTGACTCTCAGGCCGTACATGAAGGTGAGGTTGTGACTCTCAGGCCGTACATGAAGGTGAGGTTGTGACTCTCAGGCCGTACATGAAGGTGAGGTTGTGACTCTCAGGCCGTACATGAAGGTGAGGTTGTGACTCTCAGCCCGTACATGAAGGTGAGGTTGTGACTCTCAGCCCGTACATGAAGGTGAGGTTGTGATTCTCAGGCCATTTTTCCTTGGCGGCAAATGTTGTTTTGTGTGTGACAGCCCCACCTGAAGTTTCATTCCGGTCTGGTCAAATAGCAGAGGACACAATAGAGTTCTAAGATTTAGAAGCGACGATTTCTTTTGTCAGACATCAGAGATGAACACCGGGGTTGTAACATTGGTTACGTTTTAAAAGGCAGCCCCGTCTCCCATCCCAACCTCTCTCAGTTGATTGGGCTTTTAATGAGCAACATCAGAGCTACACCTCATTTTCAGAGCTTAATGGTCAAATAATTTATGGGCCAACAGTATATATTTGCCAAATATATATATATATATATATATATATATATATACCTATATATATATATATATATATATATATATATATATATATACCACCTTCTAAAATACAACCTTCTAAAGAACAGCATCATGTTACAAAAACAATTGGGCTGTACATCCGGACATTGAAATACAAATAACAACTTACTCAGAAGTTGTTTAAATGAGTTCTCTACCATATTATACCATATTACCATATGATATATATATTATTATATATAACATGATGTAGCTTGACATAGCATTACGTGACATAGGATAACTATAGCATTATATAACACCGCCTATCATAAGACAAACGTATACCATTCAGCTGTGTATGCAGTATATTGCTAATAGCTCTGCTGACCGATCACATCAGCTCCAAAGAAAGAAGTGAAAAGATCTCGTGTTATTCATCCAAAGACCCATTAAGTGCGAAGAAAGAAACTGGATGGAGCATTGAGTATAGCTGTAGCCATGCAGTCTTTACTTGATTATGTTTGTGTGTGTGTGTAAACAGAACCATACTACCATTTTCCCCACTGGGATGGCAAAGTCGTTGTCCTGCAGGATAAATAAATCCACATTATCGATGCGTATTAACAAACCATTAAGGAGATAATGGTAAGCTCTGGGCTATGGGAAGTCTTACATTTCACAGACTGTTCATTCTTCCTGGATTGACTTTTTTTTGTGTCCCATATTGCACACCATTTCCTACATAGTGCCCAACATTTAACCAGGGCCTCAGTGGCCCCCGGGGGAGAAAAGTAGTGCGCTAAATTGTGAATATAATGCCATTTGTGACACGGCCCTTCTCACTCTATTTTGTCTTTGTGATCATTAGCCAGACATTGACAGTGGCTAATTATACATGTATAGTTATACTCATTATGTAGTAATTATATACTCTGCTCTCAATCAATTGTACAGTAGGAGCAATTTTATGCTATATATTGTTTGATGTATGGATTAGTAACCAATCGTAGTTATTATAAATGATGTAAAATTGCTTCAGCTGAATCTAAATAGAATTTGCATTTGCGTGGGCATTAAAGCCAAACGATTCATCCTGTGGTGTTTGTTAGCGTAAAGAGAATGTTGATGATGATGATGGTGGTAACAAAGACAACGTTGACAACAGTATGGTCGTTGGATGTCTCAAAGCAATCTGTCAGCTTGGTTTTGCTATGACTTCCAGTGGTTGGTGTAAACAGAAGTGATACTGGTAGTAAACGTTTTACGGTGTGCGAGAGAGTTCTCTGAGACCGGGCGTCACACTGTCTCAGAGAACTCACACACGCATCAAGACAGTGATGCTTATGTTAAAAATAGTTTGCCTCGATCCAATCCCTGACCCCTAACCCCTTGTAAAAGGACACAGACAGCCAGCGAGAGGACCCAGGCACGCTGGCTGGACAGAGTACGTTTCAGTTCACCACAGGGAGATACTGTGGCAGTGACAAAACGATTAGATATGCAGCAAGTGTCATTCAAGAGGTCAATGAAACCGGAGCGCAACTTCGGTAAAATTAAGAAAATACCGAACAACCAGTTCTTGGCTCTGGATAGCGAATCTTCCCCAGCTGTTATTGAAAGGATGCTCCCCCTCCGAGCGCCGGGCTCAGATTGATAGAAGGTCACGCGCTTTTCTCAGTGCTCCGACCGGCGCACTTTTCCAGTTCTTCACCTGGGTTGTGAATGTCGCACGATGTGAGGAACGCCCTCACCGACGTAGCCATCGGGGATGCAAGGGGGTCGGCTGCACCAGGGTGGGCGGGGGTTCGCGGTGGGCGGGGGGGGGGGGCACGCTGTGGGCACGCGGTGGGTGTGGGGCTAGGCTTTTATTGATAAAATATTTTTTGCATTTCTATTTTATGTTGTGTTGTTCTACATGGCTATGTCAGCCAGATATCGGCTGTGAGGTTATTCCACACCAGGATCGGCTTCACATGGGTATATACCGCATCGTCATTCTTTGTCCCGGGGGGGGCGGGGGATTATAAGGACAGCTTGCACCCCGGCCCGGCGGAACCTTGCTACGCCAGTGACCGCCAGCATAGCTGCCGGCGACCTTGCAAAGTGTCACGGATCTCTCGTTGTGGAATAATCCACGAGGAACGGACGACTCCCGTGACTGGACTTTGGAGGGCCGTGGTGGTAACTGGATATTGGAGCTGTGGCGGGGGACGCCAGTGAATCGCACAGATTCAAGGATAAGGAAGTGAACGGCGGTAACTGTATCTCAGGAAAGTAGCTTGTGGTGTTAACGGCATTCCGGTGGCACGCCGCCCTGGTCCGTGGTGACACGGGGGGAAGCAGAAACATCTAGATGCACACCTACTAGAACAGACGTCCCCGTTCAGGTCGAGGGGGCCTTTGTCC